>NC_091832.1:25372559-25675589 GCF_037783145.1 Equus przewalskii | reverse complement strand
GAAATGAGTCCTGAGGGAGCCCCATCTGATGACAGGAAATCTCCTAAAAGGCCCGAGCCTGTGGCGCCTGCACCCCCAATCCTTGCCTCCCTCCTCCTTGTCCCCAGCACCCGGGTCTCGGTCCCTGCCCAGAGCCTGGGAGTCGGGGCTGTGTTTCCTCGGCTGCACTGGGGGACGGGAGTGGGGACAGAGAGAGGCTGCTCCTCCTTCCTCCCTAATGCAGCTCATCCCTCCCGGCCTTGTCCCTGAGGCCCGGCAGTCTACTCCCCGCCACAACCCCCTCTAGCCTCCCTTCCCTGAGCCCCTCCCACGGCTCACTCACAGCTTGTCTCGAGTCTTCCAAGTCACTGAGTCCCTCCTGCCTCACGGCCCTCAGGAGTGCTGCTCCCTCCCTCCAGACACCCCCACAAAGCAGGTGGTCTCTCTGGGAAGCCAGGAGGACCAGGAAGGCTGGAAGAGCAGCGATGGGCACAGGTCTGGTGGGGGCCAGCAGGGTGACAGCCGAGGCCCCCCCAGCAGGGCTGGGCTGCAAGTTTTGTCTCACATTTGGCGCCCAGCTACACTGCAGTGCTGGCCAGTTATTAATGTGACGTGCCTGGAGGTGTGTAACTGTCAGAAGTGGGTTTGCATATTTGATAAATCTATAAATATGGAATGTAATTACCCATCATTAGCATAGGCATATGTCCTGCATAAATGTATATTGTTTCCCCAAGAATGCAAGTTGCCAGTTCACAGCCAAGACTCAGTGACACCAGTCTGACGATCATGTGTCCCCACCCCTGATGACACATTGTGTCCATGCGTCGCCCTGGGGAGGAGGGGCAGCCCAGAGGATGGCAAATCTCCACACGTCACAGGCAGGTTCCGGGGCCCTGGAGCCCTGGGAGGGACAGAGAGCAGGGTCAGGAGAAGGGTCAGCCTCAGCCGCCAGCCTGCACCTGGCTGACAGTCAGCAGAGGGGAGGGGTCACCTGATCACCTGCCCATGCTGACTGCACCCAGCCCTGCGGTGGGTCAGAGGACGGTGGCCGGAACCTGACGTCCTGGAGTCCTGTCCGCCCTCACCGGCTCGGGGTTGCCTCCCTGAGCCTCGGTGTCCTCAGCTGTAAATGGGGTGAACACAGCCCCCCATCCCGGGTGGTTGTGGGTGCAGTGAGCGAGCGCAAGGAAGGCACCCACATGCAGGGAGTGTCCTCACGTGGGAGCTGGTCTTCCTGCAGCTGTCACCCCAGAACTGCTCAGAGCAGGCGCCGTGGGCCCTTGACACACGGGCTCATCGCTGCAACAGCCAGCAGCTGTCCACGCGCCCTCCTCACACCCCGTGCCCACACGCTCGACCCCATGTCACCTTCACGGCAGGTGCTGTGACGGTCCGCACCCCACGGGGAGGAGGCTGTGCTGCGGGCGGTCAAGCACCTCCCAGATCACACGGCCTGTGCAGCAGAGGCTCAGGGCAGAGCTTCCTCCCCAGGGCCCGGGCTCAGCCACCACCCCAGACCCCTCATAACCGGACTCTCAGTCACAAGCACTGACGAGAAGGTGCCCGCCCAGCAGCCACCCCTCCTCCGTTCACTTGCAGGACCCTGGGCTTGTTCTGCAGCAACAGGCTCAGGTCTCGTGGCCTACCCAGCCCTGGGGAAGCCAAGCCTGGCACCCCGTCCCCTTCTCCAGAGATTGTTTCAGGGGTGGGCATGTGACCTGGATCTGGCCATTGAGATGTGAGGGAAAATCTGCTCGTGGAAGAGAGCTGCTTCCAAGAAGTACTCTTTTGTGCTCCGGCTTCACCCCCTTCTTCCTGATTTGAATGCTGTCATGACAGCACATGATGTCTGGAGCTGTGGCAGCCACCTTGTAACCACGAAGTGAAAAGCTAAGGACAGAAAACCAACACAGCCAAGGATGGTAAAGAGGAAAAACATCTTTGTTAACATCCCTGAGCATCTCACCAAGCTGAGACCACCTCCCTTGAGAACAGGAGTCAGCAAATATTTTCTGTAGAGGGAAAGATAGTAAATATTTTAGGCTTTGTGAACCAAGAGGCAAAATCAAGAATCTTATGTATTTATTTAACAAGAGAGAAAATAGATTTCCACAAATCTATGGTTGATGAAATTCAAAATATAATAATCAAGTATAATTTTTGTAACACAGATCTAATGAGAATAATGGCATTCTTTTTTACTGAGTGGGGAGATAACATCTTACTTACTTGGGGTTCAAAGTTAGTTTTCCTTGTGATCAGATTGATTGCAAATGTTCACTTGTAGAAACCACCATTCACTTACGGGCCATACAAAAGCAGACAACAGGCCAAACTGGCCCAGGGCCACAGTTCACCAAGCTCTGCTCAAAACATCTGGTTATACGAGGGCGTTTCATGTCTTAACTGTGAGAGCCACTGTTGTCGAGTTTTCTGTTACATGCTGCCCAACACATTCTAACTGATGAAAGCGCCTACTATGTGCCAGGCATTTGAGTACTCCCCATCTCCACCATCAAACCTTGGAATCTGGGATGTGGAGGTTGGATCTTGTGGGTCTCTGTAACCCCAGGGCTTCATACAGATCATGACTCACCGTGAGCCCCAATCAGCAGGGTGTGAATAATGTGAATGAATGAATGCATGAACAAATGAAGTACTTTGTAAACCAGAAAGTGCTGACCCCAAATGCAGGTTGGCTTCTGGTAAGAAGGCACAGGCAGGCGATGGTGCAGGGTGGAGGGCAGGGAGCAGAGAAGCGGCCGCCCTCACCCCAGCAGGAACGAGGAGGCCCTGCCCCACTCCTGGACGCCCCCCTCATCGTGCTCGCACAGCCTCAGCTCTGTAAAGGCGCCTCCCGCGGGCTCCCTTTCCTGCTCCCGCAGTTGTCCCCCCCAGGCTGCCGGAGCCCTGACAGCGGGCACCTCTCCCCCAAAGCAGACACAGAGACAAGGCTTTTTCCTCGGCCATTTCCCCCTAAAATTTGCCCTGAGAAACCAAATGGTTCTCCTGATGCCCACGGCCCGTCTTCACTGCGGTGTTTCATGAGACCGAGGCCAGGCTCAGGCGGGAAAACATTCAGGGAGAACAGGCTTCAAAACCCAGCTCCGGGTTCCAAAGGGGATGGATTAATGGATCACTTCGAATGACTTTTGCCATCAGAGTAAGAGATTCGTCTCCCCAGAGAGCTTTCCTTTGACAGTTGGCTTCAGGGGTTTGACAGAATTCGTTTCTCAGCAGACAAGAGATCAAGGCATTAAACAAAACACTCCACCATGAGCTCCGTTAGCCGTTTGACGCAATCGTGTCTCATCCAGAGCCAAAAGTTTTGGTCTCCTTCTTCCCTTTCTTTCCTTCTTACACTGGCGAGAGGCGAGGTCAGGAAAGGCACCGGGGCTCCTGTCCCCAAGGCCCCTGCTCCCCGAGGTGACCATGTGAGGGAGGGGACCAGAAGGGGTGAGCCTGGAGACAGGGCGTCCCCAGGGGCTGCTAGGTGTCCAAGAGACGTGAGCAAGAGCCAACCGGGCGGGGCTGGGGGACGGAGGGGAAGAGGTGGGGCGTGGAGGGGGTCATCAGGCTGAGGGCCCAGGGGACTCAACAGGAGCGGAGCGGAGGACAGAACAGGCTTTGGGGAGGGGTCTGGAGGGGTGTAGGAGGGGCTGGGAGCCCTGGTCCCTTCTGTTCCAGGCACTGCTGGCCCCAGGGGAGAGCCGAGAGGAGGGAAGCGACCTGGGTTGACAGACTCTGCTCCCGATCAATTACGGATCCTCCTCATTAGGACTCATTAGCTGTTGCATAAACCGTCACATCGCTAATGACGGGCCTGGGGAAACACTCTCAGGGGCGCTGAGGAAGATTCAGCAGGTCCCAGGAGGAACCCGGAACCATCTGGGCAAACCCAGACCCAGGCAGCCCACCCGAAGGACCCAGAGGCCATGTCAGCCAGTGCCCCAGGCCGCCTGTCACCTCCCTCCTGGGGCCTGGGGGAAGCAGGACGCAGGACTGCGGGCTGTGCCAGGCCGGCCAAGGGCTCCCTTGATGCCCCTCGCCCACCTTCTCCTTCCTCAGGTTCACGGGTGAGAGCCAGACTGTGGAGCCAGAACTCCTGGGTCCAAACCCCAGCTGCGTGACCGCGGGCAAAGTGTTCAACCCCCCTGTGCGCACTCTCCTCATCTGAAAATGGAAGTGTGTAGCTATTGTTGTTGTTAGCAACACCTCTTCCCTCCTCCCCCACCCGCTCCCCTGCCCTCCCCGCACCCCACCTCGGGCCCCACACCTCACTCCCTCCCCTGGATGCCTGCTGCAGTCCCCCTGGGGCGGGGCTCGCAGAGGCCTTGGGCGAGGCCCCAGCATGGCTGCACTTCTCAGGGGCCTCTGGAAACCTGAGCGGGCTTCGAGGGCAGAAGGGACGTGCACTCAGAGTGAGGGGCTTTCTCATCGTCCCTCCTGGGCAGAGACGAACTGACGTTTCTGATGCCAAGAGCTCTCATCACGGCACTCTCAGGGGGAGGACGTGGCCGTCACCATCACCCACAGCACCCCAGGCGACCAAGCAGGGCAGCTCTGGGAAGGGGGGCGCTGGTGCCCATTTCCCAGTTGTGAGAACAGAGGCTCCAGGAAGTAAAGTGCTCATCCAAGGTCACAAGCTGAGCCACCAAGCCAGGACTCAACAGCCCTGGTCCTCCTGACTCAAATTCTAAAATCTTCCTGCTGCACCATTGATGGGTTCTGGATGACTTTTATGTGTGCGGCACCAGGCTGGACGCTGGGGCTACAAAGATGCGGCCACCACAGGAACGTGAGCACCATGAAGCTGCGCTTCTGCCCATGCCAACCCAAGCATCCGCCGCCACCCGCTTCTGGAGCCCACGGCACTGACGGGTCCCCGGGTCTCCTTCCCGGCGTCAGACACGTGACACTGCAGCGGAGAAAACACCTGGGGCCAAGCCCAGCAGCACCCCAAGGTCACACGGCTGCTCCCCATGGAGCGACAAGGAGCCTGAGATGGGGCTGAACAGACACGGCCGCTCCCAGAACACACAAGCACTCCCCAGTCCCCCCAGTGGCCTGAGGCGGCTCGCCCCTTGGGCGAGCCCAAGCCAACCCCCTGAGGTGCAAATCCTTGGGTGGCCACGAGGGCCAGGACCCTCTGGACAGCCGGCCCACTCCCACCACCCTGACCCCCTCCTACCGCCCTGACCCCCTCCTACTGATCCCCCTCCTACCACCCTGCCCTCCTCCTACTACCCTGCCCTCCTCCTACCACCCTCACCCCTCCTACTGCCCTCACCCCCTCCTACCACCCTGCCCTCCTCCTACCGCCCTCACCCCTCCTACTGCCCTCAACCCCTCCTACCACCCTGACCCCCTCCTACCACCCTGACCCCCTCCTACTGCCCTGCCCTCCTCCTAGCTCCCTCACCCCTCCTACTGCCCTGACCCCCTCCTAGCGCCCTCACCCCCACTACCGCCCTCACCCCCTCCTACCGCCCTGACCCCCTCCTACCACCCTGACCCCCTCCTACTGCCCTGCCCTCCTCCCAGCTCCCTCACCCCTCCTACTGCCCTACCCCCCACCTACCACCCTACACAAGGACTAAAGAGTGACCGTGCATTTTTTCACTCAGCAATTATTGTGGGACATACAGAGATGAACAAAATAAATGTCCATGGAGGCAACATGATTGCTCTCTCTCTCCCACTCGACGGCCTCTTCACACCCCATCAGCTCCCTTCTGGATCTTTCCGCAGCCTCCTCCCAGCCTCCTACTGAGGCTCCCATCCCACCATCCTTTCCTGACTAGCACCGGAGAGAACAGTTCCCCGTAGAAATCCTCTTGTGCCTCCTTCACTTAGAACACTCAGGGCTCCCCGTGTCTCAGGCTGGAGACAAAACCGCTCCCCACAGCAGACAAGAACCTGCAGGACCGGACCTGGCACGTCCCCTGCCTCGCGGGGCTCAGCCATCCCCCTCCCCTCTCCCCCCAGGCACAGGACCCAGCTCCACCTGAGGCCTCTCGCTGCCTCTGGAGCTGAGCCCATGGTTCACTGTCATGCCCAGGGCACCCGTGCTCACCCTGCACCCAGACGGTGTCTGCCCAGGAGGGTCCCTGCACCCACGGGAAACCCTTCCCGTCCCGCTCACGGACCCCTACCCTTCCCCGGCATCAGTGGAGACCCCTCCGGGCCCATGCAGAGGCCGGCAGTCCCGCCTCCTCAGGAACATTGCTTATCAGTCCCAGGGACACAGCTATAAAGGCAGGATCTTTTGTGTATCTCTCATGAGCAGGTGCCACGAAGCCATTAGAATCCCGGAGACTCTAAGGGAGGAAAAACTCAGACAAAAAATGGCGGGTGGGAAGAGGAGACAGAGGTGTGTCAGGGAGATGAATCCGCCGCTCAGACAGGAGAGAAATACGCTCAATTATTTTGTGTATTGCATTTCATTGGAATGTACATGTCATACTCAGCTGCCTGTGAGCCTCAGATTACCCAGAGAGAAAGCACAATTGAAGACAAGGAAGCATAAAATTACTGACAAAAATGTTCCTGAAATTGGAATTATTTAGAGAGAAATAAAAGCTGGCCTTGAGACAAAAGAGGCCGCTTGGCACCAAGGCTGTTGGCACTGGTGCCTGGTCCGCCGGCCAGATCAGCCAGAGTCAGGAGATCCAGGCTGTCATCTTGGACCTGCCACTGATGTGCTGTGTGACTTTCGGCAGGTCACTGCCCCTCTCTGAGCCTCATTCTCCATAAATCCTGTGGGGCTTCTCAACAGCAGCACTATCGACGTTGGAGGCTAGATACTTCTTTGTGGTGGGGACTGTCCTTTGCGCTCAGCAGCATCCCCAGCCTCTACCCATTAGAGGGGTACCCACCACCACCACTCCAGTTGTGACCGTTAAAAATGTCTCCAGACTTTGCCAAATGTCCCCCGGGGAGCAAAATCGCCCCTGGCTGAGAAACCTGAACCAGATGCCTTCTGAGTTCCTGCGGGAGAGGGCGGGCAAGAAGGGTCACACTGGACCCAGCCCAGGGCCAAGGAGACCCCAGAGCCGGTCCCTGGGGGTTCATGACCCCAAAGAGCTGGGTGACAAATCTACACCACAGGCACCTAATAAATCAGGGCAGCCACAAGGGGGCACAAGCACATCGTAGCACCTCCCCCTCTCCCTTCCAGCACCTTCCCTCGGCCCTGGGAGCCCGGCCCTGTGCTCTCTGCCCCTCCACCACCCACCCCCTCTCAGAGAAGACCCTGGAAATCCCTCCCATTGCAGCAGCATGACTGGCAGCCTGGTCCCCAGGGCAGCACCCTCCATTCTCAGAGAGAAGACGTGGGGGAAGGGCCTAGGGGATCATCCAGATGCCTGGCCCCGGATCCCGCCCACCTTAGAGTTCGGAAAACCAGGAGAGGGCGCGCCACACAGAGAAGCTGCGGAGGAGCCACTGCTCTGTGCATGTGTGTGAGAGAGAGAGACAGACAGACAGACAGACAGACAGAGAGGGGCCAGGGCTCCAGTAACCGCGTACAGCAGGAGGCGGCTCGGCCACACCTTTTAAACCCTGGCACCAGGCGAGGCTTCCTCAGCTGCTCTGGGGGCGAGAGAGGCTTTGTCCTTGGCCCCCGGGTTGTGCAGGGCTCGGGCTGGGCACCCGCTCACCTCAGGCGTCTTGTTCTGTCGGACGCTGGTTCCTCTTGATGCTGCTGGGAGGCAAACGCCCCGGGAAGGGGCTTCGGGCTCAGGCGGCCTAGGGGGCAGCTGGGTCTCTGTGCTGGGCCCTGTGATGCACACTAAGGGCACAGAGATGCCGGGCGCCATCCCAGGGGGCGTGGGGCATCTCCACTGAGACCAGAGCAGGGTAAGGTCTTCGCCAGATGGGGGAGGGGCTGCTGAGCAGCAGAGCCAACTGTCCGTCGACCACGTGCTGGGCCTGTCCCGCGGGCTCTACTCGTATTAACTCATCACATCCTCTCAGCCACCCCGTGAGTGTGACGTAGATGCCGCCACTATACCATCTTACAGATGAGGAAACCGAGGCAGGAGAGGTATAGGAACGGGTTCACCATCTGGTCACTGACAGGGCCGGGTTTCAGGCCTGGCCCCCAAGGCCTCCCTCTTAAAGCTGTGTCCAGGCAGAGGGAACAGCAGTTGCAAAGGCTCAGAGGCCAGAGTGAGGGGCGTGGAGGACTCAGGGCCCGGAAGCAGCTGGGTCCTGCCTGGAAGGCCAGCGTGGGGAGCGGGGGTGAGAGAGGAGGTGAGGACGGAGGGCTGG
This sequence comes from Equus przewalskii, assembly GCF_037783145.1. Classification (NCBI taxonomy): domain Eukaryota; kingdom Metazoa; phylum Chordata; class Mammalia; order Perissodactyla; family Equidae; genus Equus; species Equus przewalskii. The sequence continues at coordinate 25,667,333 of NC_091832.1, read as the reverse complement.
CTCGTGGAGGGCCAGCTGCGGAGTCAGGGCGTGTGGACCCCCAGAGTCACTGCCCTGGGCGGGAGGACAAAGCACAAAGGTTTGCCCACAGATCGCTGGATTGGTGACGCTTCTGCACGTCTGACCCACCCCCTGGGCCGTGTCATTGTCATCTCAGGGCTCCCCCAGGGCAGGTACACGGCATTTGCAGGACTGAACTGAACCGAAAGGCACCTGCTTTCACCGGCTCCACACTCGGCCCTGGGCAGGCGCCGGGGAGCCACGGAGGGATGACACAAACCCCTCCTCGTTCCTGACTCGCCATGGGGCTGCCCTTCCTGCCCCTTTGAAGGCAGACATAGCCTGTGACCTGCTCTGGCCAAGGAGACGTGAAAGGCCGCCGTGTCTGTCAGTTGCAGGAGGGAGCATTGAAGGCCGGCCCGTGGTTTGCTGCTGTGACCAGGGAAGCCACGCCAGCCCAGCACGACCTCGGCAATCAGAGCCTGATGACCTGCCCCCAGCACATCAGCACAGAGAGAGGCGCCTTCACTCGTGTCAGGGAAGCTGCGGCCACCGGTCACTGCAGCCCAGCCCAGGCCTCCGACTGACGCCACCGCTGGACCAGGTCCCTGAGCAGGTGGAGACGGTGCGCACGACTGAGGATGGAGGGGAGGCCGGCGCTCACCAGCCCCAGGCCACACGGATGCTGGTCTCTGGGGGGCGGGTCACCCAACGCCACCCCAGTCACAGGTCTGGGAGGGTCCTGCCAGTACCTGGGATTCCACCCCCTTGGCTCTGACTTATGCAGACCTGGCACATTCCGTAACAACGTGCCGACGCCCCAGAGCCTCTGGGCCCCCAGTCCTCTCTGCTGACTCGCCCGTCAACAAAGAGCCCCTGGACACGGAGTCTGTGCGGGCTCAGCTGGGCGCTGGGAACACCCCTGGCAGCGGGGCCCACGCAGCGCCTGGCCTCCCGGAGCTCACAGACCAGTGTGGGCCACAGTTGGTACCAGTGAGCACCCAGGAGAAGGATTACAGATGATGCTGGGTGGGACCAAGGGACAAGCAGGGGGTCAGCAGAGGACGCCGGGGGAGGGGAACAGTCTGCAGGTGGGTGGGACCCAAAGGTCAGAGGGACCTGCCAAGTGAAGGGAGGACAGGAAGAGGCCTCCCAGGTGGAGGGAGCTGCATGTGCAAAGGCCCTTCGGAGGAAAGAGCTTGGGGAGACACAGCCAGAGCAGAGGAGGGAGATGGGGCAGGGGCCACTGGCCGTGGGAGAAGCCTGCCTTTCATCCTGGGGTCCAGGAGCAGCCACTGAGGGGTCAGAAGGGGAGGGATGTGACCAGTACACATTAAGAAGAACTTTCTCTGGGCCCCGGGCTTAGCACAGGGTCTGGCATACTGGTGCTCAATGAAGGCTTGCTGACAATGGCGTCATAGGGAAGTGAAGAGACCCTCTTTAGGGTAATATTGACTCGCCTGGGTGGTCTACGTGCTCTCTACACCCAGCGAGGGGCGTCCACTCGAGGACAAGGAGGGGCTGGTGTTTGCAGAGCAGCTGCCACAGGCTGGAGCCCCGGGCCTCTTGGTGTCATCTCACATGTCACCTCATGTGTCCCCAGTGAGGACCCAGGAGGGACACAGGCGTCCCCAGTGAGGTGTTGATTTTGTTTTACAATAAAACAGGTGCCATGGCCAGCCCAGTTGCCTAGTGGTAAGTTCACGCTTTCTGCTTGGGCAGCCAGGGGCTCATGGGTTCAAATCCCAGGGGCAGACCTACACACGGCTCGTCAAGCCCTCTGTGACTCTATCCCACATACAAAATAGAGGAAGATTGGCACAGATGTTAGCTCAGGGCCAATCTTCCTCACACAAAAAAAAAAAAGAAAGAAAGAAAAGAAAAAACAGGTGCAAATGTTCTAACCTAATGTTAGGACATCTGAAACAGGATTCTTAGCATCAAGAAATATTTCTACCAGGAAATCAGTGAAAGTTCATGAAAAAAGATGACTGCTAAATGACGAGGTAGGACAATCCACAGAACTGAGCGATGGCAGAGGAGAAAAGTCTCAACTTTTCCCAGGTTACAGTGTCTGGGACATCAAACGACAAACAATAATGTTGAGATACGAGGCAACAGGCAGCTTCCTAACAAAAGCCATGGAAACCAGCCAATGTGACAACGAAGGACATCCCGGAAACAGCTGAGCCTGCGAGGGTCTGAGCATTTTCTAGCCACGTAAGTGACTCCCAAGGGCCCTGCCAGTGTCCCCGGGAGTCAAACCTGCGCCTGGACTCATGGTCCAGCCCCTCCCAGCCTCTGCACAGCAGCACGGAGCTCTGTGTCCCCAGCACTGTCTCTGCCACCTGCACCCCAAACCCAGCAGTGTTTTTAGCCCCGAGCATAGTGCACCACCTTGAGGAGCCCCTGGAGCCCCCAGGTCCCCGCCATCACCCCAGCTCCAAGCTCAGCCCGTCCGTCCCGGGAAACCAGACATCAGGTCCTAACCATGGCAGGTTTATTAACAACGTGGGCAGCAAGTGCCGCAGCTTACAGCCTGGACCTCAGAGTCGGAGCCGGGGGTTCAAATCCCCGCTGTGTGTGACCTTGGCCAAGCCGCTCTGCCCGTCTGAGCCTCAGTTTCCTCACCTGTAAAATGGGAAGATGGTAATAATACACACCTCATAGGACGGCTGTGAGGGTTAAATGACTTGCCGCACGGAAAGCACGTACAACGTGCCTGGCGCAGAATAGTTATTCAGCAACACCTGCGATCTTTATCATCCTCCCCGCTCTGCAGATGGGGAAACCGAGGCACGGAGAGGGGGCATGGCCTCCTGTGTCCTCACGGCGGGGACGGCCTGGCAGGGCTCAAACCCCATGCTGTGACTCGTCTCCAGGCACAGCTGCTGCTTCAGCTCCCGGCCTCGTCAGGGTGGACGCGAGGGGAGGGGTCTGGAGCCCCTTGCTCCTATCTGAGCCGGTCCAGGGCCACGGCCGCAGCTTCCGCCCAGGCAACACCAGCCACCCACGAGGAGGGGGCCAGTGAAGGCATCCAGGACGACCAACCACAGGCTCCACACCATGCTGAGCAGTGACTGGCATTGTCCCTTTTAATCACACCCACCGCTCTATTCCCACTTCACAGAGGGGCCAACTGAGGCTCAGAGAGGCCAAGGCACGTGTCCAGGATCACACAGACAACGGCTGTCCGGGTCAGCTCCTTAACTGGGACCCGTCACATCCAGCCCGTGTCCCCCCCACCACATGCCAGGGGCTGTGCTGCTCGCTTTACTCCGCCTCTCCTCCCACAGCCTCCTCGGAGGGAAGTCTTGTCTCCCATTTCACAGGTGAGGAAACTGAGGCCCAGAGTGCGTGTGGAACTGGCCCAAGGTCCCACAGCAGCAGGTGGAAGAATCCCACAGAATTCCAACCCAGGTCTGTCTGTTCCCCAGCCCTGTGAAGGTGGTGTCCTCCCTTCCCTGTCTTGAGGCTGCGGGGGGACCCACAGGCTGCAGCTGAGGGGAGGGGGCTGCAGGGACGGGGCCGAGCTGGGGCCTGTCGGGAGGGCAGGCGGGGCAGCCAGCCCGGGTCTCCAGAGACATCTGAGCTCTGAAGTTGCGGAAACTCTGCAGACCTCAATCCTTTGCAAAGCCAGAGGCTCCTCCAGGGCCGGGAGGGAGGAGGAGCCCGGAGTCTCGCATCCTCTCCCCTGGTGTCTGCAGAGCTGGGCGTGGGAAGTAGACGTTTACATCTTCAAGGGCCCCCGGAGGAACCCCACACAGATGGGTTTCTCTTAACCTCATTAGTTTCCCTCTCCCCAGGTCACATCGATAACTCCCTGCCCACTGCCTGTGCAGATCCGCGCAAGGCTGCGAATCTTTTCAGGAGCTTCTGCTCCATCCTCCCTCCCCCTGGAAATCGATTGGAAACCCAGTTGCTAAATCCGCCTAAATCCAGAGGCTCATGGATCAGAGGCCTCTTCCGGGCTCGTGCTGGGCTGCCCAAGGCTCCGTCTCCCCAGACCCGGGTTCTATCTGGGTCCAGGAGCAGCGGGACCCACGTGGGCCAGGCCCAGAGAGGGATGGCAGGGGGAAAATCCAAACCAGGTGAGTAGTTGCCGTCCCAGCCTACAGAGGAAAATTCCAGATGAGCCTGCGGGAGGGAGAGAAGCCGCCCCAGTCCCAGAGCTTCACCCTCACGCGGGTCTCTTTGCTCAGAAACAAGCCCTGCTCAAGCGCCTGCTCCAAAGAACACCCAGCCCTGAAATTGCCCAGGAATTTGCCTCCAAGTCCCATCGCCTCCCGTAGCAGGAAGGCCCAAGGCAGCCCCTCCTCCAGGTGGGGAGGCCGGAAGTGGAGCTCATTTCCAGCTCCAGTTCCTGCGGCGTCTGGAGAGCTGTGGGCGGTCAGGGCTGAGGATGAGGGGCTCTGTGTGTGGGGGGCACGTCCAAGCCCCTATCACCAGGGCCCCTACAGGAGCAGCAGGTTCTCGCCGGACACACCCGCTCATCCATCCAACTTGCCTCTCCCTCCTTCCCCAGTTGCGCCCCGTCCTCCTACAGACCTTCCCAGGAGGCCTGCTCCAACCTCAGGAAACTGCAGCTGGTCCTGGAGCACGTCCCTCCGCTCCCTCGTCCTGCCCATCCCTGAGCTCTGGGACAGCGGGAACCTGCCACCAGGTTTGCCCAGAGCCGGTGCTATGCCCACCTGGCAGGTGCTCAAGGCACATTTCTGAGCAGGTGAAGGAGGGAGGGATGGAACGATCAAGTGAGTGCAGAGGTCACCTGCCCCAGGGCACTTCCTGTGAAGAAACTTGGCCCCCAGCCACTGCCCTCATGATGCCAACAACAGTGCCCCGCACAGCCCCGAGTGCCCAGACCAGAGTTAAGGAAATTTCCCCTCCTTTCCTCATTTGATCTGCACAACACGGCAAGGTCGGTGCTGCTGTCAGGCCCATTTGGGAGATGGGAATACAGAGGCCGAGGAGGACTGAGTCAACGTAGCATCTCGGGACCAGATCTCAAACCCACCTCTGCTCATCTGAATCCTTGCCCTTTCCGTGGCTCCTGCCTCCCCAGGTCCCCAGCTGGAGTTAGCACCTCCCACTCCCCGGAAATTGAGGCCGTTCCCTCTGAGCCTTACTCTCTGGAGGACTTTATTAATAAAGCTTTAGCATCCGGATTGAAGGAGGTGAAGCTCCTGATCAGATCCAGGGGATGCTGTTTGCTCTGGGCTTAAGAGGGACCCAGACTAACGGGGTCATGTAACAAGGATCACACTGTGGGCTAACGGGAGCCAGCCTCACCCTCCCCAGCCCACAGTAGGGTCCCACGGCCGGCACCATGTTATCTCATCTCCTCACACAGCCAGTAGGGGGCAGCTATGAGACCTGGATTTTTAGGATTGATTTGGGTGAAGTGACAGAAACCCAGTTCGCCCCGGCTGAGACCAAAGTGGGCATTTGCAGGGAGACTGGAACATCGAGATGCCGCGGGGCCCATGAGGAGCTGGAGCAGGGGTCAGAGGCCCCAGGGCCCTGCCGTTCACCTCTGCGTTGGCTCCTTCCACAGGCTGAAAACTCGGGCCCAGCAGTAGTCGGAAGTCACACCTTCAGCCACCAGAGAGGGACCCCTTCTCAGTGCAGCTGCAGGGATGGTTCAGACGCCCATCCCTGCAGCCAAGGGCACAGGGGCCCAGACTGGCCCAGCTCTGGCTGGGTGCCTATTGCCGTCGACCAATGAGTCACGGCCAGGGGTGGCCACAGGATCAAGTAGGACCGTGGGAGCCCCTGCTGTTGTCACGGGGAGAAGGAAGGGGACAGATGCCAGGAAGATGGAGGGCAACTGGGCAGACAGCCATGCCCATCTTACAGATGAGGACACTGAGGCTCCCAGAGCAGGGGAACCTCCCTGAGGTCACTCTGTCCGAGCAAGTGGCAGCGCTGGGGCCTGAACCCAGGTCCATCCTCGGCCCCCTCAGCCCCTCTCCGAGGCCGGGCTGTGTGAGCACGTCCAGGGCGTGGGGGCCGAGGCAGAGCCGTCACGAATCCTCCACGCCTCACAGCCCTAGCCGGGCTGGCAATTACTCCCAGTAATGGGATGTTTGCCGAGGGAATTAAAGAGGCAGCAAACGGTTACCAGAGTAATTAGACATGAACGGCGGACATGCCAGGCTTCTCAACACCGCCAAGCCACCTCCACAGGACCCTCCCCGCCGCGGGGTGACATGAGGCTGCGGGGCTGTGTTGTGGGGTGGAGCGGCTGAAAGCTGGAGAATCAGCGAAGAGACTGGGAGGGAGGGAGAGTGACCTTGGAAACCTCAGTGTACAGATGGGGAAACTGAGGCACAGGGAGGGTGGAGGAAATTCCCAAGGACACATAGCAGCCTAGAGGGAGAGATGGGCCTGGAGCCCAGGTCTCCTGGGATGCAGGTCAGGCTGGTTCCTGGCGCACCTGGTTAGGGACAGGTCAAGGCCATCTGGAGAGAGGAGGGCACGACAATGGGTGACACTCAGGGCAGACAGTCATTCATTCATTCATTGGCTGTTTATTGAGTGCCTGCCCTACTCCGGCCCCGTTCTGGGCTCCGGGCATAGGACAGTCAACAAGACAGGCATAAGTCCCCGCCCTTGTGGAGCTGACATCCCAGGGACACAGAACCCAAAGGCAGACACCAGTCCTGCTTCACGTTTATCATCTGCCCTGGTGGCCCAAAGAGCAGCGGGCAAGGCCAGGGAGCCGGGGAGGAACCCACCCCGCCCAAACCACCAGCCAGAATAGGCACTGGGGGAGTTCTCCAGAGGGAGACCAGAGTACCAGACCCCAAACCCACAAACCTGGGGGCGGGACATTTGCCCCTTGGCAGCAGAGGGTGGTGTGGCAGAAGCAGCACAGGACCAGAGCTGAGTTTCAGGATGTTCTCTCTGGGCCAATATGGAGGCTGGAAAACTGGGGGGCCAAGGGGTTAGGCAGACGGGATGGGAAGTCAGGAGGCTGTTGCTGTGTTCCAGCTGAGCCCTGACGGGGTCCTAGGACTGGTGGAGGCCCAGGGACAGGGAGGAAGTGGGGTTCTGGGAGAAAGGCACACATGAGCACCCTCTCCTCCTTCCCTATGACCCGGGAAAGGGGTCAGAAGTGCAGAGGCGGCATCCAGCTCCGTGTGGTCCCAGGCCTGCCTCCCAGCCCGCCCAGATCAAGCTGATGGATAAACAGCGCGGAGCTGGGGCCCAGCAGCCCCCACGTCTGCAGTCCGAGCCACAAGGATGGGGCCACAGGGAGCTTCAGCCCCAGATGGAACCAAATGAATCACGGCAGATGGGCGGGAGGCAGGGCAGGAGCCTAGGTGGAATGAGGAGGCTCCGCAGACAGGCAGCAGAGCAGGGCGGGCCCTGGGCGTCTCATGGGGCTGGCTTCAAATCTCAGCCCTGCCACTCATTTGCTGGGCGACCCTAGGCAAGTCATTGATCTCTCTGAGCCTCGGACCTCCCATCCACAGGGAAGTTGGAGGAGATGGTCTCTAAGCTCTGACCATCACGATCCTTCAAGCAGCAGACACGAGCAGGAGGATTTGAGCCACTGTAGGTACTGCACGTTCCCCACAGACCAGGCCAGACAGTGAGGGATACTTCCAGCTCCACCCCAGGGCCCCTAAAGATGACAAAGAGACTCATGCTGCCTCCCCCAGCCTGTCCTTCAGCACAGGAGACAGGGACACATATGTCCTCCAGAACTGACAAGTGCAGAGACAGCAGCCAGAGCCCTGACAGGAGGCCAGAACCCCAGGACCCCATCAGCACTGCTGTCCTCCGGAGGGTGAGGAGGAAGGCGTCTTCTGGAACCATCCGGACCTTCAGACCCTGGATACAAGCCCCAGGGCAGGGAGGCTGAGCCAGCAAAGGGGATGAGCAAGAAGCCAGGCCCTGAGCAGCCATTGCACAGATGGGGAAACTGAGGCATGCTGGCCATGGGTCACACAATGAGAAAGTGACAGAGGCTGACCTAGAACCTTAGCCTCCTGACCCACGTCCAGTCACTTATTCTAAGCAGAACCTTGAGGAATGGGGCGGGGGCGGGGGGGGGTCCCAATTTAAAATATACTTGACTCATTTGCCACTTAGCTGTCATATAGCAACAAAAAAATAAAATTTATTACCCTGATGTTCATAGTATAAATCTGTGAAAGGCCAAAAGTTATTTTAAAAAAAGAAAAAAGGAGATTTTTTCAGAACATGTGGGCACATGATAACCAAAAAGGAAATGATCGATTCAGTTATTTTGGCCCATGTTAAAAAGACGCATTAAAGTGTGCCCCACCTCCTTGCAAGAAGATGTCTTAGGGTGGATGATTGAGCCCTCCGCTCAGCATCAGACCTGAGATCTGATGGCCTGGGGCGTCCCTGCAGCTCAGGGATGCAGAGCCCAGCAAAATGGGAGTGGGGAGGCTTAGGGGCCGCCCCGGGGCCGAGTGGTTAAGTTCATGTGCTCTGCTTCGGCAGCCCGGGGTTCATAGGTTTGGATCCTGGGCGTGGACCTACACACTGCTCATCAGGCCATGCCGTGGCAGCATCCCACATAGAAGAACTGGAATGACCTACAACTAGGATATACAACTATGTACTGGGACTTTGGGGAGGAAAAAAAAAGGAAGATTGGCATCAGATGTTAGCTCAGGGCCAATCTTCCTCACCAAAAATAATACTAAAGTTTATTTTGTTATTCTTATCTCCACGGTAAAAACAATACCTGGAACCCATCAGACAGAGCTGGCGGGAGTGTAAATAAGTACAGTATTTTGGAAGGCGACTAGGCAAGGCTGATCAAAATTTAAATGCTTGTACCCTTTGACCCCCAAACCCACATCCAGGAATTTATCCTACAGAAATCTACCCAAAAATACCGGAAAATGTACCTGCCAGGGTGTTCCCAGCAGCACTGTTTGTACAGGGAGAAACTGGAAACCCCCAAATGTCCCTCCGGGGGGAGTGGCTCATACAGCACGGGTGGTCCACACCATGGAAGGAAATGCAGATTTTTTTTTTTAAATGAGGTCCATCTGTAATGCCATCAAGAGAGACATTTCCAAGACAAATCAGAGGGGGGAAAAGAAAGTTGAGAAACAGTGTGTAATAAAAAGGAAAGGACTCCAGAGGGGGGCCAACTCTTGAAGTGGGGGAGGGGGGAGGAGCGAAGGGATTTCACGACCTACACTGGGTGGAAGGAAATGTTTGAAAGCTTTACGAACTATGGAGTCAGAAAAACAATAACAATAACAATACTCATTTTCAAATTAAATTAAATCAGTGTACACTGGTCATAAAAAAATAGGTATTTTGGTTTTTCTTTTTAATGTATATTCTCAACACCCAAAGGTCTATTTTTACGTTTGGTTCTATTTCTTTCAGCACTTTTTAAATTAGTTTTTCAGGCACAGTTATTATTGATCTGTATGTATAACTTAGCATCCTAGGGTTCTTTAAAAACTTAGTAGTATAGGGGCCGGCCCAGTGGCGCAGCAGTTAAGTTCGCACGTTCCGCTTCTCAGTGGCCCAGGGTTCGCCAGTTTGGATCCCGGGTGCGGACGTGGCACCGCTTGGCAAGCCATGCTGTGTGTGGTAGGCGTCCCACATATAAAGTAGAGGAAGATGGGCACGGATGTTAGCTCAGGGCCAGTCTTCCTCAGCAAAAAGAGGAGGACTGGCAGTAGTTAGCTCAGGGCTAATCTTCCTCAAAAAAGTAAAAATAATTGGGGGCTGGTCCTGTGGCCTAGTGGTTAAGTTCGCACACTCCGCTTCAGTGGCCCAGGGTTTCACTGGTTTGAATCCTGGGCGCGGACATGCCACCGCTCGTCAGGCCATGTTGAGACAGCATCCCACATGCCACAACTAGAAGGACCCACAACTAAAATATACAACTATATACTGGGGGGTGGTTCGGGGAGAAAAAAAGCAGGAAAAAAAAAGATTGGCAACGGTTGTTAGCTCAGGTGCCAATCTTTAAAAAAAATAATAATAATAATAAAAATAAAAAATAATAAAAACTTAATAGTATAGTATAAAGCATTTCCCATCCAGTATGAGCGTAAACAATGTTTTCATCGCCTGTGGAATATTCTGGATGGTCCACAGTTAGTTAACCAAACTCCTCTTGTTGAGTTGTTTAGGTTATTCTCTTTTTTTTTTTTTTTTTTTTTGCTGTTATAAGTAGCCCTGTGGTAAACATATTGATGCCCAAAATTGGGGAGAGGCGGTATGGGAGTCCCTCTGCCTCATTAAGAAACATAAAATATATAGTAACCAGTCTACTGAATGGGCTGAACTTGATGGAGGCACAAACAGAAAAGGTCTAATTCTCCCCCAACTCTGCCTTCAAACGTGCTCTAAGGCCCCCTCACCCCTCCAGGACATCCCAGGTGGATGCCACAGCTTAGTCCCGTCCACTGGCCAGCAGGGAAAGGTCCAGTCTGGTCTAGCCACAGACCTGTTCCTGCTCCCGCTCAGGCCTGACCAGCGTTCAGGGACCCCAGCTGGGAAGAGGGCAGCAAGGGGACCACGGGGTCTGCTCACGCCCTCTTCTTCCCTCCTGCCCTCTCTGCTTCCAGCCCCCCCAGGATCGTGCAGCCCAGGACATGACTGCAGGCTGTCAGGTTTCAGAGTCCGTGTTCACGGCCACCGCGCGTCACTGGATGGCAGGGTAGAAGGTGGGGAGGAACAGAGAATGGAGCGACTCTCATCGCCACTCACGGCTGGAAAGAGGTAACCCTTGGACACCACTGTCATGCTTTCCGCCTTTACAGGGCAGGCTCCACCTGCTGCTGCACGCTGGCTATAGGCCCGAGCCTCTGAAAATTGCCCTGGAGAAGTCTAAGAATCAGTCTCGGACGCTATTTCTCTGCCCGCTGAAATCTTTATCACGAGCCTTTATTTGTGCAGGAACAATACCTTTGGCATATAATCAACATTTTTCCTTTATTTCTGGTCCCCACTTGACCCTGCTTCAGCCATGGTGAGGTCCTTCTGGCCTCGTTGACTCAAAGAAAGGACTTTCACCAGAAAACTGAGTATCGGTTGCACCTCTTCTGACTTTTGAGTAGCAAGACCTAGGCCCCCAGGGTGTCAACCACACATGTGAAAAGACACACAGGGATTCTGAGCGGGGCTCTCCATGGGGACAAGGGAAAGACACGCTGGGTTGGTCAGGGGAGTGAGGAGGTGGCAGGAGCCCTGACGAGAGCTCAGATTGATGCGGGGTCAGTGAGCCAAGGAGTCGAAAGAAAGATTTCTTAGACTCTTAAGATCTGGCAGTAGTGCTCTTTTATTTAGAGAATAGAATAGCATGGGGAGAGGACCCATGGGCAGTCAGAGATGCTGCTGGCATGGAGAGCTGCTGCTGCCGCCGCTGGCATGGAGACAGAACACATGGGCAGGCAGAGCTGCTGCCGGCAAGTTGCTGCTGCCGCTTCTGCTGCAAAGTTGGGTGGAGAGTAAGGTTAAATTTAAGGCATAGGTATGTGAGTTATCTCTTTACAAGACAAAAAAAAAAAGTTAAAATGGTACCAGTGCCGGTAGGGTCTGGCCATTGGGCGGTCCCACAACTTTTAGACAAGAATCAAACCGGATTGAGTAAATGGCGGAAGTCACCTCTTAAATATTATCCTCAGCTAAAGACAAAGGAGGATGTTGGGGGGGAGTGGTCAGTTACACGAGGTTGCCAGATAGTAAAAAACTTAAGTTCTTGCCTTCCCCATTAAGAGTTTCCAGAGATAAGGCCATCCCCCCTTTCTCCTGGCGCAGAGAGGGAGGCATGGAGATTTCCTTCACAAATGCAACTGTCTCTGATCAAGGGCAAGCAAATTCCACTCCTCGGAGCCTGCTTCTCATCTGCAGTTTTAAAATTAACCAGCCTAAAATCTTCATCAGATGCCAGCCCTACTGCTGCCACCCTGGTCCGCTAAGCCTCTGCCGTCTCTCCCCTAGGTTACTGCTGTAGCCCCCTCGCTGGTCCCCCTGCTCCCACCCCTGCCGCCCTCAATCTCCGGTAGACACAGCAGCCTGAGTGACCCTGAAAACCTGAGTCAGACCATGTCAGCCCTACTCAACCCTCCAGAGACTCATCTGTCACTCACACTCCAAGCTGAGTCCTTCCAGGGGCCTAGGAGCCCTGTCCCACCCTGGCCACCTGTACCTCTCAGCCCCCCATTCCAGCAGCCACCTCTCATTACCCTCGAGCCTCACAGCCGTTCACCCTGCCTTGGACACCTTAGATGTGCTCCCACCCCAGGCCCTTCGCACTGTCTCCTCCCGCCTCCTGAAACACTCTTTTCCTGGACTTCTGCGTGGCTCACTCCTCTACCTACTTCCGGCCTTTGCTCAAATGTCCCCTTCCCAATGAGGCCTTCCCCAGCCAAGCCCATTTAAAATTACACTTCTGTCCCCTGCAATCCAGTAATTCCTGCCCTCTTTATCCCACACTAAAGTTTCATGCACTCATTGTCTTCCAAGATACTGTGCATTTCCACCTTTTATTATATGTCTGTCTGTCTCCCCTCTAAGTAGTCTGTGAACTGTGTGGGGGTAGGGATTTTTTGTTCTGCTTTATTTTCCATGAGATAGGTGCTCAGTAAGCACTTGCTGAATACAGACTGGATTCCTAAGCAGAAGGCCCCTTCCTATCCACCCCCTGGAGTTGTACCCCAGGAAGGAGAGCACACACCCCCCAGACAGTGTGCAGGAGCTGAGAGCAGAGGGGTCCTGAGCATCCTTCCCTACAGAGCCCAGGAAGGGAGGGAAGACCCCAGAAGAAAGGGATGATGGGAGTATCCCGGGGCCAGGGCCGCAGATGGCCTCACAGGACTCCCTGCTTCCCAGCCAGGCCAGGAGAGGCCCGAAGAGGGCTGACTCAGAGCAGCCCTGCAGGTAGACGAGGCTCAGCTCCCCGCATGTCTCCACGGCAGACGGGAGGGCGGGAGATGCGTCCACAGATACCAAAGTGGAGAACCTGGAATGAGACACACCCTGGGGAAAGGCAGAAGGTGACCTAGAACTGACTGAGATCATATCTCCGCCACCCTGCAGAATGGGGCTCCCCATACGTCAGGATGAGTCGTGGGGAAAAAATGGCTCATAGCCCTTGTCCTTCTGAATTTGTGAGCTGCTCCATACGGACTTCTCCCGTCCCCTCCAGGGCGCAACCTCAGTACAGGGGGCAGGCCTCGGGGTCCCTTCTCAGGGGTGTGAGCAATGCCTTTCACACTTTTCCTCCCAAGGACCTTAAAGGAAAAAGAGAAAGAGAGCACACAGGGCTCAGGGGGTGTAATCCAAAGCTGGCACATGTGACAGTTAATTTTATGTCCTCTTGTCTAGGCCACGGTGCCCACATATTTGGCCAAACATTATTCTGGATGCTTCTGTGATGCTGTTTTTTTGAATGAGATGAACATTGAAATCAGTGGACTCTGAGGAAAGCAGAATGTCCTTCATAATGTGGGTGGGCCTCATCCAATCAGTTGAAGGCCTTAATAAAACGGACTGACTTCCCTCAAGCAAGAAACAATTCTGCCAGCAGATGGCCCTTGGCCTCGCACTGCAGCTCGTCCCTGAGTCTCCAGCCTGCCATCCTACCCTGCAGACTTTAGACTTGTATATATATATAAATTACTTAACTCGTCCCCCCAATTTCCCCAATCCAGGAAAAGGCTAATTTGGGACAAGGTCCTCTCTGCAACCATCCAGCACAGCCTCCCTTACCCCCGCCCTCCTCAAGCTCTTCCACATTCTTCTCCTGCCTCTCAGGGCAGTCCTCCTCTGTCTTCTCAGCAGGACCTTCTTTCCCTGCCCAGCCTTTAAGGTTTGAGCTTCTCAAAATTGTATCCATCAACTTTGAGTCCATTTGTCAGGCGTTCAAGGCTCATTGTGATCCCGTCCTCATACACTTCTCCAGTCTCACCACTCAGCATTCCCCTAAGCACTTAACCAGAAGCCAAATACGCCCACTCGCTCAGCAGATAATCAGTAGATGCTTATTGAGCGCCTACTATGTGCTGGGCCCTGACCCATTTGCCTTTTCCAGAAGATGTTTCATTGTTTCTAGCCCCCGCACACCCTCTTCCCCATGTTGTTCCTTCTCCCGGAGTCCACTCTCTCCACCACTCCTTCACTTGTTAAACTCCTGTCCATCCCTCAAAGCCCAGCCCAGACATCCCACCTGAAATTCTGTTCTGGGCAGTGTGGTCGACCAGATTCCATAAACAACTCTCCCCCTGCAGATGACCTGGATTCTTTTTCATCTTAAAGGCATCAATGAACTGGCACAAAAGCATGAAATCCCAAGAGGCTAAAAACAAAGAGATAGCAGGGTGCCTAGCAGGCAAGAGCACCCAAACCAGCTTCTTCCCCAAAGATTTTACAAAACTCTGGAGACCTGGAAGGAGACAGATCCAGAGCCGTCCAAGGTGGTGGGGCTAACGGGAAATTCCTGCATAAAGATGAGACTCCTCCCCAAAGAGCTACACCCTTAGCAAATGGCTGAATCATTAGCAAACACACTGCAAAGAGAAGAGCGGCAAGAAAGCAGAGCTGACTCAAAGTCAGTGCCAGAGAAAGGGGGAAATGCTGAGTAAAGGATAGTAAATGCCAGCCCATTCTCATGTGGATTTGGAGTCAAATTTATGATATGTATCGTTCAAACAGAACATTTAATAAGAAGTGGTTCCGGGGGCTGGCCCCGTGGCATGGTGGTTAAGTTAGCATGCTCCCCTTCGGCAGCCTGGGGTTCGCAGGTTCGTATCCCCAGCATGGACCTAGCACCGCTCATCAAGCCATGCTGTGGTGACATCCCACACGCAAAACGGAGGAAGATGGGCACAGATGTTAGCTCAGGGCCAATCTTCCTCACCAAAAAAAAAAAAAGTGGTTCTAGGTTGGTAGCTGTGCCAGGTTGATGGGCAGCAGCAAATGCAAATTGAAAGAACACAACCTGTAAGGAAGATGAGTTCACAGAACACACAAGAAGACCAAGCACGGTGAGCAAGAGCCTACAGAAACTACAGCTCACAGAATCAGACCTACAGGGACTCCAGATATTGGTGCTATTCACCACACAAGCTAGAAAAGAATGAAGTCTAATATGTGTGATGCAGTCAAAGAGAAGCTTGAAAATATGAGCAAAGAACAAGACACTATAAAAAACTGACAAAGCAGATTTTAGAATGAACTACAGAAAAGAGCAGTTCGGAAACAGCTGAAGAGAATATTAGTGATCTGAAAGATAATGCTGAGGAATGCAGCACAGAAAGAAGACAAGATGGAAAATACGAAAGCGAAGTTAGAAGGCAAGGGGAATGAAATACTATTTGAAGATAATATCCATAATTATTGGAAGACAACAATTTTCATCCCAAAAATATTAAATGAGGTAAATTAAAAGACAGACACACTGTGAGCCAGCCCTGATGGCCTGTGGTTAAAGTTCCAGGTGCTCCACTTCAGCGGCCCTGGTGCTTCCCAATCATGGAACCACACCGCTCATCTGTCAGTTGCCATGCTGCGGTGGTGGCTCTCACAGAAGAACCAGAAGGACTTCCAGCTAAGATGTACAACCATGCACTGGGGCTTTGAGGAGAAAAAAGAAAAAAAAGATAGCCACACTGAAATGCATATAATAAAACTGCAGAACACCAAAAGACAAAGAGAACACTAAAAACAGCCAGAGACAGCATCTCTCCCGTTCCCCGACCCCCTAGGGAGAGATGTCATTTAAGGGGACATCCTTGCAACTAGTAGATAAATAGGTCCTGGAGATCTAATTCACAGTACAGTGATTACAGACAGTAACACTGTATTACAAAAACTAAAATTAAAAAAAAAAAAAAAACAGCCAGAGGAAAAAAAGATAGATACTTACAAAGTAAGGATGGCTGACTTCTCAACAGCAATGCTAGAAGCTAGAAGAAGACAGTGAAATACTATTTTCCTTGTGTTGAGAAAGATTAACTGTCAGCATAGAAGGTTAGCAAAGCTATCTTTTAAGGAGGACCAAAAAAAGACATATTCAGACAAATGAAAACAAAGAGGCTACCACCAGCAGAAGGTAAATTCTAAAGCATGCCTTTTTCAGGCAAGAGGGAAATTATTCCGCTCTAGAGGATGTGATTTAGGTAGAAGAAAATGAATCCCAATGTAATGACTGAGGACAAAATGGAATGTGATGTGCTGATTATCACATGAGAACCCTGAGCTAACACTAAATGCATGAAACCATAACAATAATACCTAAGTTCAATGACAAGAGTATAACAACATTAACAATAAGATCTCATGTCAGAGGTTACATAGAAACAAGAGAGAACAAAAACACCAGACAGGAGCCCCAGGTAAGCTGGGAGAAGGTGATCAGAGCATTCTGGCATTCCTGTATTGTTCAGGAGCAGAGTGAAACTACGGACTAACTTTAAGCCTGGTTAAATGAAGCAGGCATCTTAAGACAGCTGCTGGAGTAACTGCTAGGAGAATACACCAAAGAGAACCAAGTCTGGACCGTGTGCCAGGACCTAACGGAGGCCCCAGGAATCTCACAGGATTGGTGCACAGCCCCAGGGCACAAAGCAATTAGGTTAGAAACAAATAATAAAAGAGATAACAGGAAAAAATATCCTTGCTTTTAGAAGTTAAAACATATTTCTAAAAAATTCAAAACTAAAATAGAGATAATAATGGAAATGTTTAAATATACAGAAAAATAATAATGACACTACAATACATTAAAATTTGTTGGGTGCACTAAAAGGGGCACTTAGAGGATCACAGCCTTAAATGCTTACATTAGAATAGAAAAGAGCCCAAAATTAACAAGATATGTTTTCAAACTAAGAAGTTAGAAAAAGAACAGCAGAATAAACCTAAAGACATGTAAGGAAGGAAATAGGAGAGAGCAAAAATTATTAACAAAAACAGAAACAAGAGCAACTATTTATTGAACACCTGTTATGTGTCAAGCACAATTCTAACATGTATTAGCTCAATTAATCTTCACAACAAGCATATGAGATGCACACTGTTACTGTCCCTGTTTTTATAGATGGGAAACTGAGGCACAGAACAAGTAAAGCCAACATAATATAGAGAGGACTGAAAATGCCAAAAGTTGGTTCTTTGAAAAGACTAAGAAAAGAGCAGCCCCTGGAATGATTGAAACAAGAAAAGAAAAAAGTAAACAAAGATACAAATAAACAGCATTAACAACGAGAAAGAGAACATCCCATAGAAGCTACAGGGATTAAACAGATGAAACAGGATATCAGGAACAACTTGATGACAATAAATTTGAAAACAGATGACACTGACGCTTTCCTATAAAACTATGACTTACGAGAACTGACTCCAAAAGACATTTTAAAAACTGCATAATCTTATACATGGAAGAATTAAAGAAGGTAGATTCAAAGTAGAAACCTCCCCACAAAGAAACAAAAATCACATGGTTTTGTAATATGCTTTCTCAAACATTCCAGCTA
Organism: Equus przewalskii; assembly: GCF_037783145.1. Taxonomy (NCBI): domain Eukaryota; kingdom Metazoa; phylum Chordata; class Mammalia; order Perissodactyla; family Equidae; genus Equus; species Equus przewalskii. The sequence goes on along the minus strand of NC_091832.1, from coordinate 25,649,844 downwards.
GAGATCAATCTAATCTTTCAAATATACTTCCAGCTTATGATTGAAAGCCCAGAAATAAAACCACACATCTATGGACAGCTTATCTTCGACAAAGGAGCAGAGTGCATACAATGGAGAAAAGAAAGTCTTTTTAACAAATGGTGCTGGGAAAACTGGAAAGCCATATGTAAAAGAACGAAAATTGACCATTCTTTTTCACCATTCACCAAAATAAACTCAAAATGGATCAAAGACCTAAAGGTGAGACCTGAAACCATAAGGCTTCAGGAAGAAAACGTAGGCAGTACACTCTTTGACATCAGTATTAAAAGGACCTTTTCGGACACCATGTCTTCTCAGAGAAGGGAAACAATAGAAAGAATAAACAAATGGGACTTCATCAGACTAAAGAGCTTCTTCAAGGCAAATGAAAACAGGATTGAAACAAAAAAACAACCCACTAACTGGGAAAAAATATTTGCAAATCATATATCTGACAAAGGCTTAATATCCATAATATATAAAGAACTCTCACAACTCAACAACAAAAAATCAAACCACCCAATCAAAAAATGGGCTGGAGACATGAACAGACATTTCTCCAAAGAAGATATATGGATGGCCAATAGGCACATGAAAAGATGCTCATCATCGCTGATCATCAGGGAAATGCAAATCAAAACTACACTAAGATATCACCTTACACCCATTAGAATGACAAAAATATCTAAATCTACTAGTAACAAATGTTGGAGAGGTTGTGGAGAGAATGGAACCCTCATACACTGCTGGTGGGAATGCAAACTAGTGCAGCCACTATGGAAAACAGTATGGAGATTCCTCAAAAAATTAAAAATAGAACTACCATATGATCCAGCCATCCCACTACTGGGTATCTATCCAAAGAGCTTGAAGTCAGCAATCCCAAAAGTCCTGTGCACCCCAATGTTCATTGCAGCACTGTTTACAATAGCCAAGACGTGGAAGCAACCTAAGTGCCCATCAATAGATGAATGGATAAAGAAGATGTGGTATATATATACAATGGAATACTACTCAGCTGCAAAACAGAACAAAATCATCCCATTTGCAACAACATGGATGGACCTTGAGGGAATTATGTTAAGTGAAATAAGCCAGTTAGAGAAGGATAATCTCTGTATGACTCCACTCATATGAGGAATTTAAAAATGTGGACAAACAGAACAGATTAGTGGATACCAGGGGAAAGGTGGGGTGGGGGGTGGGCACAAAGGGTGAAGTGGTGCACCTACAACATGAATGACAAACATTAATGTACAACTGAAATCACACAAGATTGTAACCTATCATTAACTCAATAACAAAAATATATATATACACTTCCAGCTTATGAAGCTAGTCAATCCTCAACTCTAAAACCAGACAAGAACAACATGAGAATGGAAAATGACAGACCAAATTCGCTCAAGAACGAAAATGCAAAATTCTTAAACACATTATTAGCATATGAAATCCAGCAAAGTATAAATAATAAACATATCGCGACCAAGTTAAGGTTATTCCAGGAAGGCAAGGTTGGTTTAATGTGAGAAAATTAACTAATGTAAATCATCACCTTAAAAGGTTAAAAGAGAAAAACCATATGAATAACTCAATATATGCAAATAAAATTCAGCATCCTTTCAAGAGTAAACTTCTAGCAAACGAAGACTATCCTTTCTTAGCAGGATAAAGAGCATCTGTGAAAAATCTAGCACTAACGCCAGACGTCATGGTGCAGTGGAAAAAGCCCTCCCTTTGAAATCAGGACCAACACAAGAGCACCTGCCACCACCACTTCTAGGAAGATTAGAAAGAAAAGAAATGAAGGCTGAAATAAAGAAACAAAATTGACATTATTTGCAGACGATGTGATTGTCCATGTGGAAAATCTAAAAGAATCTACAGATAAATAAACAGAATTTTAAAGAAGTTTATTCATATATCAAATCCTCACGTTGTACTTTAAATATCTCATTTTATTTTAATATATTTTAAATATCTTAGATCACTTTAAATATCTTCCCACTTTATTTGTCAATTATTCCTCAATAAAAACTAAAAATAAAGACGTTTACTGGATACAAAATCAATATATGATGCTGAGTTACACTTCCATGCAGCAGCAAAAAAAAAAGAAAAAAGATACTATTTACAACAGAAAAAAAAGTACAAAATACCAAACAATAAATCTAATGAACGTCGTCCAAGCCCTTTCTGGAGAAAATTAATATACTCAACCTGTTTAATACAGAGCTTGGCATGCTGTGGCCCGTGGCCTGTAAGCCTTTCTTCCTCCCCCACCTTCTAGTTCAGGTATTTGTTATTTTCAACCTGAGAGGGAAAAAAACCCAACAACTTTATCAGAACAATGTCTGTTTATTCATTCTCATTGACCTGTTGCTGTAAAAATCAAGCTTACCGTTTGCATAACACTTTTGAGTTCTCCAAACACGATTGCCTTCACTGTCTTTCTCACATCAGCCAGCTGGTGCATAATAATATTGCCATCTGCATTTAGGAAACTGAGGCTCAGAAAAGGGATGCTATTTGCCAAGGGGGAGTAAAGTGTGCAAGCGGTCTCAGGACCCAGGTCTGTCTTGTTCCAAAGTCGTGCTGTTTCCACCCTGTGCCTCTTGAACTCATTTGTTAATTAATTCCCCACATATTTACTAACAGTGTGCTGGAAGGTGGTGTTAATGAATGCTGTAATGAACAAGATGGACATGAACTTGCTTTCACAGATCATTCACATAGATCTTGCATTCACAGATCATTAACAATTACCGCAGAGCTGGATAATGCTGTGCTGTGGAGGCTCAGAGCACGAGAGCAGGAGGGCTTCCTGGAGGAAGGGGTAGTTCCTTTCAAACCAGAAGAGGAGTATGAGTCATCCTGGTAAAGAATAGGAGAGAGGGTAAGGTAGAAAAAGGAAGGAAAGGTATTCCAGGATGAGGGAACAGCATGTGCAAAGGCTTGGAGGAGAGAGAGAATGGCCTGTGCGTGGAGCAGAAAGAAGTCTGGTATGGCTGGAAACTACCTTGTGGTGAGCAAGGAGTGACAGACAAGGGCCAATCCACGCAGGGCCCAGCACCGCAGGCTAAGGTGTTTGGGCTTGATCCTAAGGGAAATGGGAAGCCATTGAAGAGTTTTAAGAAAGAGAACGTCATGTTTGATGTGGGTTTTAGAAGACAGAGTGGACGGAGCATAGGAAGAAGTGCTGAAGTCAGGAAGCCGGCAAATCCACTTCTACGTAGAGATACCAGAAAAACGCTCCTGCGTGCACACAGTGACGCACACGCAAGGATGTTTATTGCAGTACTTTTTATAGAGAGAAGAAAAGGGGAAGAAACCTAAATATCTATCCATAGGGAAATGGTTTTTTAAAAAGCTGACGCATTGTGCCATGGAACATGACACATGGCCTCGTTAAAAAAAGAGGTAGCTGTATATGTACCGACATAGAAAGATGTCTGGGACGTTACTAACGGGAAAAAAAGCCAGATGCACAAAGATGCATATTGCATGATACCTTTTAGGTTTTTTAAAACACCCATAGCAAAAACACATGCATATGTATGTAGAGAAATGCATAGAAATAGATCTATAAGGATTATGTGCCACCCTGATAGGAGCCGTTACTATGGAGAGGGGATTGACATGTGGAGGTGAGCAGTGGGGGAGGGTAGCCCAAGGAAGTGTTTTTTATCTAAATTATTCAAATATCTAACGAAGAAAATTTATGCATATAGCACTGTATAATCAAAATATCTGGGGAAAAGTCAGGGACTTATGTGCCTTGCAGCACTGCCAATGACAGCAGAAACCCCAAAAACAACCTAAACATTCACTTGAAAAGAACCAGATAAACCAATGTGTGTGCCTCTGACAGAAGGACACTGGGCAGCTGCTGCCAAAAATGAGACAGAGCCGCCTAGGAAAGTATCCTCAAAGGAAGAAGCAAGCTGCAGAATGATGCTTATAGTATGATCCCATGTTTGTAAAAGAAAGACAAGTTTTACACACTTAGAGAAAAAACTATATATATATATATATATATATATATATATATACAAGCAGTGAAGGGCAAGTGGGAAGGGTGTGCCCTAGGCTTCGCACAGGTGTGGGTTCAATCCCCACTTAGAAACCAGCTGCGTGGCCTTGGGGTCCCTCTGCTGCTCTGACACCCTTTACTTGTCCTTCAAAAGAGCGAATGGCAAAGTCTACCCTGTGGGGTTGATGACTGGATTGCAGGAGGCGTGAATCCAAAGGGCTCTTTGTGATCAATATCTGTGGTGTTTCATCAGGGAAGCGGGTTTCAGGTGGGGCAACAGGACACCGAAAGCCTAACTTACACACTTCTACATTGCTTGGATTTTCAGTGAGCTTGCATGACTTTCCTATTTTAAAAAACTAGTAAAAAGTAAAAGGAGAAAACAACCCAGCCTGGCAGTTCCTGTGATGTATTGGACTGTTAAACCAGGTACTTGCCTGTCATGAAGGTCCCGGGCCCGGCGCGTCAGCACCGCTGGCCACAGCCTGCGAGTGCATGCACCTGCCCGCCGCCAGCTCTCACCTTGAGAAAATTGCTTCCAATTCCAAGACTGTGATTACGAAGAAGTGCAGGTAAAATAAGCCAGGTCTCAGAGCATGAGGATGCCTCCCTGCGGCCAGCTCAGGGCCAGGAGCAGGGGCAAGAGGGGGGTGACAAGTGCTCTCTTGTCACCCGCCTGCGTCCTGTGATTTAATATAGTTTCGACATTTATCCAGCTGATCGGCGGTCAGGGCTCCAGCTTCGTGAAGTCAGGCAGATAAAAGCCGGAGCAAAGGCGATGAGACCTTGGCTGCTTGTCATTCTGCCGGAGAGAAGCTGGCACGAGAAGCCGCTGAAGTCAATGCGGAGATGGATGGGGCTGAAGGGAAAAGGGAGATGGAGAGTCCGTGAAATTGCTCCTCTGAGAGTCACGTGGTGCTGCCGCCGTCTCTTTGGCAGAAGGGGCGTCAGGGAGGTCCCATCCAGCTGCGCAGAGGAGACCCCCGGCCACTGGCAGTGGACTCTGAGCACCTGCTGTGCGCCAGGGCAGCACAGGCCCCCGGGATGCAGCAGCATCAGGACAGGCGAGGCCTCTGTCCCACAGACAACCATTACAATAAACAATAACTACTACTAAACTAATAATAATGTCCTCCTTCCTTGGCTGCCTACTGCATGCCCAGCTCTGCGCTAAGTGCTCCACATGCATTGTTTTCATTCCATCCTCGCAAACACCTCGGAAGTAAGATTTTACAGAAAAGGAAACCGAGGCTCAGAGAAGTTAAGACATCGCCCGCTATGACATGCTGAGTAAAAGGCAGGTTTAGGGTCTGAACCCAGACCTCCTCTGTCTCCAGAACCCGCACCCCAACGCACTGTGGGGGGTGGCATCTCTCATTCTCTGGAACTGCTCTGGGAGCCCGGGGACCTGAGTGCCAGTCCCGGTGGAGCACCGTGTGGCCCTGGTGTGTCACGAAACCCCGTACAATTGCTGGGTCACGCCTGCCTGGGTCCACACTTGAGTGAGCAGGGGGAAGGGTTAAGGTCTTACATTTTCTCGTTCCTCTACCATGAGCCTGGCACCGTGCAGAGTCTGGGGGGAGCAGGGAGCGGAGGCCCTGCTCTCAGGGGTCACGTTCTGGAGGATGCAGGGACTTTTGAGCAATCAGGCCATTACCCCCAGACAACCAGACAACCCCAAGAGGCCGATGCGGCCGCCCAGCCCCTCGGAGCCCGGGCCGGTGACCGGCTGCACAGACCTTTGTCAGCATCCTTCGGGGGGGGGACAATTCCCAGGGAGACCAGGGACAGAGCTGCCTCCATCCCTGCCAGTGACTGTTTGCCCAGCACTGGACCCCCCACCTTCTGTCCCTACAAAGGGACAACTTGACAACGCTTCCCCTTTGGAAAGTTCTAGAGCTCCCAGACAGACCAAATATCACGTTGACTGATACTGTGCCAAGTTGGGGCTGAGGTTCTGTGGTTCTCTGTGATTTCTCTTCTTTTCTACCACCTGCCTCCACATCAGGTCAACACCACCTAAATTCAAGGCAGGAGCTCTCTCCCTGCCATCTCTCCCCTCCATCTGCCCCATCTGGCTGCCCCGGTAATGCCCCTGGAGCCCCACAGACGACCTGGCCGCCTGTCCCAGCCCACGCTGGGCTCTGGGGTCCAAGCCCATCTCCACAGCATCCTCGGTGAACAAACACGACCAGCCCAGAGCTGCTGAGCTTCCCCTCTCCCCTTCACCTCCCTCCTTCCTCCTGGAGGACTCCAAGCCTCTGTCACAACAGGCAAGGCCCTGCTCCAATCTGGGCCTCAGTTTCCCTATCTGTGGAGTAAGGTCCAGACAGGAGAACCAGCCCCGCACACACACTCTTCATTACTCCTGTGGCTCTCCTCTCCCTCACGCACAGTGGGATCCTCCCGGAGTGGGACGCTGTGTCCTTCATCTCCAGGCCCAGCGCAGGGCCTGCACACAGTAGGGCAGACTGCGTGTGCTTCTGAGCACCAACTGGAGTGGGACAGACGGGCCCGGCTGTGCCCTTTACCAGCCACGCCCCTGGCACTCAGCCTCTGAGAGTCCCCTTCCTCCTCTGGGAGGCGCGAGAGCACCTTCACCTCCTGGAAGGCTGCGCTTGGAGCTCGAATAAGAAAACAGGTGCAAAGCGCTCAGCGCAGAGCCCGGAACGTCCTCATGCGCGGGATACTCGTTGTTATTAATGACGATGATGCTTATAACAGCCGCTTAAATAAAATATAAAACCGGGAGAGTTACTTTCTTCTCTTTTGAGACTTCTGCTCCTTGCGAGCACTCATTCGTTCATTCATTCATTCATTCATTCCACATCCATGAATTGGGCGTCTTCCACGTCCCAGCAGTGCTCTCCTGGGACTACAGCCCTAAAGCGGACAGACGGGCCCCACCCTCCTGGGACTGACGTTCTGTGGGGAGGAGCAGGGATCATCAAATAAACAAATAAACTGAATGACCGTACATTATGAAACGATTTTTCTGAAAACGATCTTTCTTCTTCGTCTGAGAAGGAAACAAAACGGAACACCCACAGCTCGGGCGGGCCGCCTTCGCTCTCCCTCCGGGGGCCGCGGCCGCCCCTCCGCCCCGCGCCCCGCCCCCCCGAACAAGCTCCCGCTGATGTCCCCACTCCCAGCTCGCGGCGCCACCTCGGGGCGGTCGTGACCCTTCCCAGATGCCCGCGCAGCTCACGACAACGCTCTCCTCTCAGGGGCACGATCCCGTCCTCTGGGTTCCACCAAGTTTGTAACACGTGACCACACCCTCTGACCGGAGTTGGTCGGACCAGGAGTGGACACTTGACCCAAGCCAGAAAATCAGGCTGGGATCTTGGGGCCGGTTGGCTGGGTGGCGGGGGAAGGAAAAGGCTGGACTGCAGGGGGAGGTGGGGACGGAGCTGGGATGAGAGAGGACTGGGGCTCCGATGGGCTCCCTCCTCTGGGTTCTCATGCCCCGACCCCCATCGGTGTAGGCGGTGCCTAGTTGTTTATTTAAATATTCTCCAGGGTATGTCTGGCCCTCCCCTCCTGAGAATCCAGCCAGTGCCTCAGAATCCTCCTCATCTCCTCTCCTTACTGCCCAGGGAGGAGGCAAGGGGCCAGTAAGAGGCGCACACATGAAGAGAATCTTGGTTGGCCATTAATGTGGGCCCGTTACTCAGGGTAGGAGGGGCGTCCCAGCCCGGCGCCTGCCCGCGCTCCACGTCAGGTGGCAGAGGAGGGGGAGGGGGCATCTGTCAGCATCCCCCTCAGGAGGCCCTGAGAGGTCAGCTCAGCCAGTGGCCCCTTGACAGGTGGGGAGAGTGAGGCCTGGGAGGAGGGGCTCACACCCACCAGGACAGGGGCCCCCCAGCTCTGCGCCTGCACTGGAACCACGTTGGCTCTGGGGTGGGGGGAAGAGAAAAAGGGAATCTGAGAGAGAGGAGGCAGCGGAAGAGGAGAGGTGGAGGTGGAAAGTAGGGCCGAGAGAGACGGTCAGGGCTTTCTAGATGCAGAGAGGGAGCACAGCCCTTTAATTTTGTGGGGATTTTTCAAAATTTCCAGCAGTTCACCTTGAGAGGAGATTTTTTTCCTATAATTTTTTAAAATCCTACGTGTCTAATCCTGGCCTTGTCCAGTATGTAGATTCAACCCCCACATGGTGTACCTGTCCCCTGGCCTCTGATCTAAGGGCCTGGCTTGCAGGCCCCGGCTGGCTCCTGGGCAGGCCCACAGGCTGGGTCTGGGGCTTCCTGGGTAGGGGGAGGCCTCCTTCGCCTGTTCCTGCTCATCACCCCGCCCTCCACATGTGGAAATGCCCCGGCTGGGTCCTCAGGCCTCTCCCCTCTGTTTACTCTCCTTCCCTAGATGGCTCCAGACAGTTTCCAGGCTGGAATAAGGTCCCGTCCTTGGCAACACCGGTGCGTTTCTCTAGCCTGGAATCCTGGCTTGTTTTATCCAACCGCCTTCTTGACATCTCCTCCTGGCCATCTAACGGGCGTCTCCAACTTATCATCCAAAACAGAACCCCCGCCTGCCCCTGTGCCCAGAAGGCCCCGGCCTCCTCCTCCACAGCCTCCCATCTCTGTGAAGAGAAACTTCATCCTTCCCCTCCTCGAGCTAAAGCCTGGAGCATCCTGACTCCTCAGTTTCTCTCCCGCCCCACCCCCAATCCTCCAGCCAGTCCCAACGGCTTGACCTGCAGCATTTCCAAACGGACCACTTCTACCCCACTACTACCCCAGTCCAGCCACCCACAGCTCTCTCAGCTGCCCACAGGCTCTCCCTGCTCCTCCCGCCCCGCCCCCCCAGGGACCCTGCTCAACCCCAGCCCAGCAGCCAGTCACGCTGGAACATCAGAGCCTGTCACTCCTCTGCTCAAACCCACCAGTGCACTCAGGGTCAGCTGGAGAGTCCTCACATGAGGAGGTCCTCAGTGCCCCATCCCCCTCTCGCCCCCCCTCCCCTCCATCTGGGGCGCTGGAGGCAGAACTGAGTGACTACGAGGGAGAGAGAGAGAGCAGGAGTCTGACTGAGCCACCTGAGTAGACGAGGGGACAGTGTGTGCCTGCACGGGGACATTTGTGCAGGTGTGGGGACGTCTGCGTGGGAACACGTGTGTCTACACCTGAGGGAGTGAGGAGGCGAGAGGTCCATCTCACCGAACCAGCCCACCTGCCGATCTACGGGGGGGTGGGGTGTCTTTGTCACACATAGGGAGCTCGCTCTCAGCCAGCCAGCCACCACCTGATGGCTCCATGGCCTGACCCTGGTCCTCGGGGACCTGTGCACCCCAGGTTCCTGAGGACGGTGCCCTTTGCAAGTTCACAGGGAACAGGCATCTCTGGCCGACCAGGTGGGAGTGGCCATTCAGACAGCATGGAGGGGGCAGGTGAGGCAGAAGGGAGGGATTTCAGAGCTGCCAAATCACAGCTGCAGAAACAGGTACGTGCCAGGCACTGTGCCAGTGCTAAGCGTGGCTCCGTGGGGTGTGAAGAGCACTAGATGAGGAAAGTGTGTGAAGTGGGTACGGGGCTGTTGGTACCTAGCAATGCTTGGGGAAAGGTAGCCATTGTTATAATCTGATCATCTTTTCCTCCTCTTGACAACCTCCTGGGAGCAGCCCTGTGACCCCCAAGTCACAGGAGAGACTCAGAGAAATGAGTTAGTGATGGAACTGCGACTGGAACAAAGGTCTTTGTGACTCCAGAGCCCAGGCTGTTGACACTGCCTGCCTGCCCCCCCTCAGCCCTCCACAGCTGGGACCCTCTGCCATGTAGCTGGGTCAGGACTGACCTGCAGGCAACAGAGCTTGTGGCTAGGGGATCTGGAAAAGAGTATCCATGGAGATGGGGTTGGCCCTAGCCAGGCAGAAAGCCCACTGCTGGCATCCATCTGCAGCAGACACATAGGCCCAAGCACAGGGGTGACCAGAGACCCCTTAGCCTGGCATTCAAGACCCTCCTTCACCTGGTCCACCCTCTCCCCTGATAAGCCTACTACCCTGAAGCACACTCAGTTCCTGTTTCCACTGTGCATTCCGTTCTTCTCAAGGTACCTTATTCCTCCTTGTCCACCTGGCAAACTCCTATTGATCCAGCAAAACCCAGGTTAGAGCTCTCCTCTTCTGGAAAGGCTCCCTGGTTTCTCCCTATCCCTGAAGGGTAAATCATCTTCTCTCTTCTGCTTCTGAAGGTTGTAGCTTCCTCCACACAGGTCCTTTTCAAGTACATTGTGATTTATTTATGTCTTTATGTGTTTCCCCCATCTAATGGGATGGCAGGACTTAAACATCCGTGGGAGGCCAACAGGTGTCTCTCAGGGCTCGAATCACCAGCACACACTGGGACACAGCACTTTCTGTTCCTGGGAAGTTGAGGGGCCAGGGATCAGCCAGGCCTTGGAGATGCAGGGACTAAAACCACGTCTTGTTCATCTCTGAGCCCCACTGGCTGCCTAGGGGCAACTCTGGGATCTTGAGGACCCAGCCCTCTTGGCTCAGACACTGGCAGCCCTATCCCCACTGGGGCATGACAACAGGGGCGCCTTGAGGCAGCCCCAGAGGCCTCCCCAGTGGATGAGAGAGTTGACTCACGGCTTAGCTGTCGCTGAGCCCCCACCGTGTACCAGGCTCTGTGCTGGGCACCACACGCTTCTCATGGGAACGTGCCAGCCCCGTGGGGTAATATTGGGCATCTCCAGTAAGGATCTGGGGCTGAGTGAGCTTGAGGATGGATCCACCATCAGCATCCTCAGCAGCAGGGCCCACGTCCAAATCCAAAATGGTTCAAGGGACGTTTCTGAGGCAGAATCCCCAGACTCCGGGGACCGTCCAGGAGTGAGGTGAGAGCAGGAAGCGGAGATGTCCCTACCATCACCTGTAAAGCCAGCTTTGGGGCCTCCTTATCCAAACTCATCCTCACAGCCAAGGGGCTCACCCCGGTCCCAACAGCCGACCCTGTCTCCAGCCTCGGGAAGCACACTGGACTTGGAGTCCAGGGCCCCGGGTCGGGCCCACCGCCACACTTTCCGGGTCGCCTTAATTTCCTTCGCCTCTCAGAGCTCAGGGTCCTCAGTAACGTGGGGAGGGCAGGATGTCCTCGCCCAGGCTGCTGTGAGAATGAACGTAATCAATGCACGAAGGAAGCCGCCCAGAGCCCGGGAGGGGCGGCCCCACACACAGGTGTCCGTCATTTGACGCCCTTGGCTCACACTGGATTTTATTAAATTAGGGGCGTTCCAAGTCATGGGACATAGTTGGACTTGGATAAATGTTTGTTACATGAATTAGTTGACTAAAGGGGTTGAATCTGGGCTCTGACCGTCCTTAGCCGTGGGACCTCCCGCCGGGGGCCGCCCTCGCGCCCCGTTCCCCTGGTCTGTGACTGTCTATAAAGCAGAGCCACTCACTCCCTGAGTTCCAGCTATAACGTGCGGTGGAGCCGGCTCAGAGGCAGGGAGACGAAGAGCGAGGAGGGCAGAAAGAGGGAAACACCGTCAGAGAGAGGCCTGGTGTGGCAGCGCGCCACCCTCTGCCAGGAGGAAAGCCGGCCTCCCTAACTCCTCCCCACACAGGGCCGCTGGCGAAGCAGACTTCGGGAACTGTGCGTCCTCGAGGAAGTTTTCATTAAGTTTCCTCCGAAGGGAGGCAGGAGGTGGGTGGCGGCGAGCCCTGAGGAGAGGGGAGCCCTGGGCCCCTCAGAGGGAGGGGAGGATGGAAAGAAGGGGAGGGCTGGTGTCGAGGAGCCCCTGACTTGTGTGGCCGTCACTGTGCCTGGCCCTTTCCACATGTCTCACCTCGCAGCACAGCGAGCCTGAGAGAATGACTGACATCCCCTATACAGAGGGCCACACTGAGGCTCGGAGTGGTCAGGAGCCTTGTCTGAGGCCCCACAGCTGGTGAGGGCAGAGTCGGGCACAGAGCCCTCTCTCCACAAGAGCCTGACCACAGGGACAGAGACACATTTGCTGCCCTCCAGGCCCCCAGCCCCGAGGGGGACAGATGACGGGGATGCAGTGGGATCTGATGGGGAAGTGCAGGCCGTGTGGGAGCCAGAGGGGGACCCTAACCCAGCCTGGGGTGTCAGGGGGCTCCCCAAGGAGGGGCTGTCTGCTCTGGGGTCTGAGGCCGAGCATGCTAAATCCTGCCTGGGAGAAGGAGGGGCAGGAGTGGGGAGAGGAGGTGTGGGGGCAGGAGAAAGAGTGGGGGGGGGGGGGTGGGGAGGAGCCAGTTCTGGTGAGGGAACAATCAGTTCAACAGCCCTGCCAGGGCAGGAGGGCGACGGCTGGTCAGGGAACTGCAGCCAGGCCGCTCCAGCTAGGGGACAGCACCTCCTTGTTGGTGGAAGGTGGAGGGTGGTCAGAGGGGGCAGGCGAGGAGACCATGGCCCCTCAGGAGGAGCAGAGCTGGGGGCTGAGAGCCCGGACTCTGGAGCCAGCCTGGGCCCCGGTGCTCCCCAGCTGGGAGGCCCTGGACAAGTCACTGACCCTCTCTGGGCTGTTCTGTCATTGAGTGGGGACGTGATATCAGCCCATGTCCTCCCAGGGCAGTTTGAGGACAAAGGAGCTGAGGACAGTGCGGGCCCAGCAGGGCCGTCTGAGCGTGAGCCTTCATGGCTGACTCTGGCCCGTGCTGGACTCGCCCTCAGGAGAACAGACCCCAGCAGCCCCCCACCGCCTCTCCCAGAGACAGAGGCCTGGGCTCACAGAGGGTGATGGAGCCCCCTCCCTGCTCCCTCCTCACCCCTACCCAGGGTTAGGATTCAGGGTGACTCCCCCCTCCTTCCCCCACTGAGCCACTTTCATTCCCTCCCTGGGGAGAAAGGGCCTTTAACTGATTGTCACACTGACACCGATGCCCCAAAGGCCTCCAGATCCATGTCTCCCCTCCCTAGACTGCCCCTCCCCCTCCCCAAGGCAAAGGCAGCCTCTGGGGTCCCAGAGGAAGGCCTGCTGTGTGTCCCTGGGAAAGTCACTTGCCCTCTCTGAGCCTCAGTTTCCCCATCTGTGAAGTGAGGGGCTTGGACAAAGGATGAGAGCTCACACTCCATGAGCCCTACTGTGTGCTGGGCCCTGACCTCCCACCCTCCCAGAGCTAGGTGCTCCCTCATGAGGCCTGAAGCACAGCCTCCTGCTCCTCCCTTTCCCTTGCATGACATCGGCGGTCACTGGGCAGAACAGCCATCCTCCACATCACATGCATCACTGCTCTAGGACCTGCTGTCGCTCCCTCTGTCGGCTGCCTCAAGCCATTGTGCCTCCCTACTTGGCAGCTTTACCACCCACCTCCTCTCCCATCCCTCCTCCAGGAAACTCCAGGCAGAGGGGTCTTCACTGTGCTCCCAACACCTTAACTCCACCTGACCCTTCTGACCCTCCTCCCTCTGAGGAGCTCCTATGCATCCTTCAAAGCCCAGAATTCATCTCTTTGGTGAAGCCCTTTCCAGGCAGAACTAATCGCTCCTTCTACTCTGCCCCAGAGCAGCTGGTACAGAACATATTCTGAGCCCGTAACATGTGCCAGGCTCTTGTCCTCACCTGTTAGATGCCTCTTCTCACATAATCCTCACCACCACCCTGTGAGGCACAGATCATTATTATCTCTGCTGCACCAGTGAGGAAACTAGGCTCAGAGAGGTGATGTAACTTGCCTGAGGCCACACAGCCAAGAAGCAGTGAAGCCCCCACCTCTTCAGTTTTTGCGATTCTCTGGGTCCCAGGTTGTCTCCCCAACTACATGGCGAACAACTCAAGCAGGAGTCACTCCTGAGTCTCCCCTGCACCCCCAGAACCTACAAAGGCAGGCCTAGCAGTGTCATGGAAGGTGTGCTCAGAGAATGCATCTGCCAGTCAACCCTCCCCTCCCAGCCTTTGCCCCAGCGGGTCCCCCGCCTGGATGCCCTTCCTGGTCCATCTGCCAGCAGGGTCCTCTGCAGTCTCCACAGCCCGTCTCTTCAGGGCGGCCTTGGGCTTCCCCAGAACGCCTTTGGGCCTCTTTCCCCACCTGCTCATTCGGAGTTAGGGCCCCCGTCACACACACATTCCCGGGGCCCAGGACCCTCCTGCAGGAGCCCAGCCCGCGCTTCACAGGAAAATGCTCACTGTCAGCTGAGTCAGACGTGGACACAGCGCCCTCTGGGTCAGTGACAGGTCCCACCACTGCTGTCCGGAGGGCCAGCTCCCCTGACTGCAGATCCCCGTGTGCCTCTGCAGGGGCCAGGGAGAGAGCAGGGACGCTGGGGTCAGCCAGGCCGGGGCTCAGTCCCCTCCTGCCCCTGACAAGCTGAGTGACCTGGGACACGTCAAGTCACCCTTGAGAGCCCCAACTCCCCTCCAGGAAAGTGGGGGCAGCAGTGCCCTGCGGGGGGCAGAGCGGGGTTGCTGGGGTCCCGCAGATACCCGGCCCTGCACACAGCAGGCGCTCAGTAAACGTCAACCCCCCATCACCACCACGACTCTCCTGCAAAGGCTGCGGACTGTGAGCCGCGTCCAATTCGGAGCTAAGGAGGCAGAGAAGGTTTTGAACGAATCCTCCAGGCCCCAGCCCCACCCCTCCAAACCCCAGCCCCACCCACTGCTCCTCACGTCATTTGTGTGGGTTTGTGGGGAGGCTCCACCCATTTCATAGAATTAATCTTCCAGGATGTTTAAATTCCTGTCTTTTTTTAATCCCCCACCCCCCGCCCCGGGATAGCTGTTCAGCAAAAGTCACGCACCCGGGACAGGAAGAGGAGGCGGGGACGCGGCTGGGGAGCAGGTGCCGCTCTTCAGGGGCAATGGCATTGCTCACCCTTCCGGGAGCCCGCGCCTCTCCAGGCGGGGCGGACGCCTTTCTCCCCGCAGCCTCGGAAACGCGGGATTCGGGAGCTCGAGCGCCCGCTTCCTTGGGCCGCGGGGGCCCTTACGTCGAGAGCATCCTCACCTGCCTGCTGTGCGGTGGTGGCCAAGCGCGCTGATGGCACAGCCGTGGGGAGGGCAGGGGTTCGAACCTGGGTCTGTGGCTCTCAGGCCCCTTCCCCCTCCCCACCTCCTGCTCCCTGGGAACTTGGGAGGAAAGAGGGAAAGGTGGGCAGAGAAATCAGCCCGATCCAGGCGGATGCCCGCCAGGCTTTGGGTTCAACCCACTCCTCTTTAATTTGCATATATTTGCATGCATCCCTCCAGGGGCCGCAAGTATAAGCGACAATCAATTAATTAGCGCAACCACCAGTGGGCACTTAGCAGCAGGATGCCCTTAGTCCTCTGTATCACACAGAATGCATTTTGAACATGATCCATCTGCTGACCTCCTGGGTCAGCCGAGGTGACTCTGAACTGGGCCCAGGCCCCATCATCAGCCCCTCCTGGTCAGAAGTGAGACACTCAAGGGAAAATGACCCTTTAATTTTCTGGAATAAAGAAAGAATCTGCCATTTTGTGTTCTTACGCTATAATACATATCAATAAAACGCGGGCTGTGACAGGGTGGATGAGGGGCCTCAGTTCTCTGCACAACACAGAACCTTCTCCCAGCCCAGGCATCTTGGTGCTCAGACACCCTCCCCAGGGGTGAAGGGACTTCCCGGGCAGAGCGAGGGCAGGTGGTCTGGCCCAGGTCACACAGAAACCACTCAGAGGCAGCACGTTCCCCTGCAGAGAGGCTGTTCTGACCAGACCTCCAGGTCCACCCATTCACGGGTCACTCTGTCCCTGAATGACCAGGGTGGAGGAGACGAGCCGGGGATCTGGGGCCATGAGACCCAGATGAAGTTACACCCCAGACCCTGACAATTCCCAGCACCTTTAAGTGACCTAGAAGCAATCACAGGTTTTCTACCAGCCCCAAGGCCAGAGTCATTTCCACACCCCAGGCTGTCTGCCCACAAGCTGGAGAAAGGCTGGACAGCCCGCTTGGGTATTCCAGGATGCACAAATGAATTAACGCACTCAGGAGTGGAGGAACCAGTGAACTTGTTGCCTGAATGAATGAATGAATGAATGAGGAGGATGGGTGAGATCAAGAATAAGTGAATGCACTGAGCCGATGACCGTGTGGATTACCAGATGGAGGGAAGCAAGGCTGCCTGAGTGAACCAGAGAGCATCCTGGATGTATTCTCAGATCCTTTCCTCAGAGGAGGGAAAACTGAGGCACAAGAGGTTAGCAACTTGCCTAAGGTCACACAGCTAGTGTGAGGCAGAGCTGAGACTCCAACCAGGTACTCTGGCCATAGAGCCAACACTTCAGCTCTGTATCATGGCCTAGGCTAGTCAGAAGAACTGGGCCTTCCCATCGTATCTCGTGCCACCTCACCCCTAGTTGACATTCAAAACAACCTAATGAAATCCAGCTCCACAGTCGGAAGGGTGTTCGGCGTCACCATCAAATCGTGCTGCTTCTTGATGGCTGGGATTGGCTGGGAGCAGATCTTGCCTTTTCCATGATCGTTTCCAGTGGTTTTCGCTTGCTCAACTTTTGCCTCTACAGAGCTTCAGGGGCACCATGAGGGCCGGCAGGCTGCAGATGGCCTGTTCTCACCCAGGCAGGGCACCAAAGGAAGGGGTGAGTGTCATTGCCAGGAGCTGTCGTGGCCTACGCCTTCCGCAGCCCCATTGCCCTGGAAAGGCATTGTTTTTAGCCAGGAAATGGTTTCCGTCTTGTGTCTGTGTCACTTGTTCTGCCCGTTCAGCTCTCCGAGGTGGACAGGGGAAGGCAGGGAGTCGGGCCAGAGAAAGAGAGGTGGATGACTTACACGGGGACAGATTCAGGCTCAGCATGAGCAGCCAAATCTGCTCAACAGTGAGACAAGCTGCCCTTTTGGGTGATGAGCTCCCCGTCCCTAAAAGTGATCAAGTCACTACAGGGCAATGAAGGGAGGGCTTCCTGTATTACAGGAAGGCATTGGACTAAGGCCATTTCCTGTGCTAACCTTCTGATTCCAAGATTTCTACTTCAACTCTCAGTTTCTCGGAATGCTTCGATGTTGTTCCAAGTCTTTTATAGAGATTCCTAAATCCTAGGATTCTGTGGGCCCACGAGTCCAGGATGCATCTGTGATCCCATAATTCCAGGAACCTGGCTAAAGGCAAGATGCTCAGATCCTACAATTCAAAGACTCTAGAAAACGCATCTGTGAGTCTGTGAAAGATGTTCTGATTCCAAGATTCTGTGCATCTCAGATGCTATGACTGGTACTGGCATATTCCAAAGGGCCCCTGCTGTTGAAGGAAGGGAAGGGAAGGTTCCAAGAGCCTGGCCCTCTTACATTTCAGTGTCCTCACAAGGAGGCGCTTCAGCGGTTTATCTCCAGGGACCTCCCAGCTTTAAAAAGCGGAGCCCCTGGGAGTTCCCACTCCATCCTCCCCTCCCTCTCGTCCTCTGCTGGCTCACCCCCATCTCTCCCTTCAAGGACCCAGAGCCTCAGAGTTGAATGAAATATTCCAGAAGCACCCCCTCAGCCCCCTCCCCACCTCCACCTGGGCTTGGCTAACCTGCCCACAGATGGACCCTGCGCTTAGAACCTGATATTAGTCTACAGTCTGCTTTTTGGGTTCTCCCACACACGCTTCCCCTGGGGACCACCCCCCAAGCTTGGAGATACAGGGCTGGACACACACACACATGCACGCACACACACCCCGGCTTCTCTCCTCCTGCCCTCCCCAGCCCCCAGCCCCAGGGTGGCGAGTGTGGGCTGCTGTCCTGCCCTTGGGACCCTCACCGTGGGAGCTGTCACCCGTTATAACCCAAGTAAGGTCACCACAGGGACCCTGCACCGGCTCCCAGGTCTAGAGTGGGCTAAACGGGTCTTGAAGCCCCAGGTTAAAAACCATTAGAAACAGCCCTGGGCAGCCATGGTGGCAGCGGGTCACTTTGGGAATTGCTCCTTTAGGGTTAATTATGACAATGGCAGATGCAGCCATCGGAGGCCAAGGGGATCCTTCTGGTGTGTTTCACTCAAAATAAGCAGCTTAGGGAGCAAGAAGCCAGGAGCCCACTTCCGTCTCAGTTGTCTGTTTCTCCCGATCTACGCGCCCCGCCGCCATGGAGGTCTTCTCTACAGTTGCTGTTTAACCTGGGGGTCTCCGGGTGGGCTCAGGCTGGTTTCTCTGGAAAGAAACTGGACCCCTGGGAGGAGAGAAATGGATACCAGGCAGGAGGGGCTGGAATTCTGGAGGAGGCCAGATCTGCAGTCGGTCCCCCAGGACATCCCAGGGCGGCCCTCCCCACCTGCCCGACTGCGGCAGGACGGTGGGGGTCCTGGACGCCTGCAGCAGAGAGGGACCCCAAGCCCAGAGCCTGCAGATTTGGCCGTGGAGGAGAGGAACAGGGGTGATGGAGGTGAAACATTTCACAGCCAGTGCAGAATCCTGCATGTGAGGGGAGGGGAGTCGCTCGGGCCGGGCAGCCCAGGGCACCCACCAGCCTGCTCCCTGTGGCCTCAGCTTGGTCAGCAGGAGCATCTGGCAGTTGCTGCCCCACCCCTCTGGCCAGATATGAACAGAGGGGAGCCCCGCACCCACCCCGGCCGAGGCAGGACGGGCCTTTGGCTCAAGGCCCAGACGCAGGGCCGCCTCGAGGTGGGAAGATGCCTCGCGAAGCTGGAGCCGCCGTCGGGGGACAGAGCAGAACCTGCAGCCTTGTGGCTGCTCCGGCTTGTTCCCACTTGGAGCCCGGGCGGTGGTGGCAGCTATAGTAACCGCACAGCCCAACGAGGTGACACAGGCAGTTCCAGGACATGACCCACGTGACCGAGGGGGGGAACCAGGGCCTCAGTAGCCTAAGGGAGGGGCTGGCCTGGGCCGGGGGGTCGGGGGAGATGAGGGAGCTTGTGTGTGGAGGCCCCGCCCCTCCCCAGGCCCACGATGGGTGCTCACAGGCTTTGCCTCATGTCATCCTCACAACAACCCTGAGAACCTCTGTTAATGTCCCCATTTTTCAGATGAGAAACCTGAGTGTCTGAGGTGGCATAGCACACCCAAGTCCCCCGCTGCTCAGTGACAGCATTCCCACCCAGACCTGTCCGGCTCCAACGCACATGATTTCCCTTGTGCCCCGATCGACAGAGGCGCGGAATAAGCAAGAGGATGGGCTCCACCAGGCACGGGGCGCAGGATGCAGGCCCACAGGCGTCAGCCCAGGGAAGAGCCCTGGACTGCGGGTGGGGAAACTGAGGCTCAAACCGTGGTGCTCTCACTTCTAGATGCACGACTGTGGGCCTCTCTCAGCCGCAGTTTCCTCGTTTGTAAAATAGGAGCAATGCCCCCACCTGTGGACCTGGCAGCCCGGGGGCCATCTGTGAACTTGAGCTGAGGCAGGATCTAAGGTGGCCTCTGAGCTCTCTGCGTGCTCCTGCTTTTCCTGGAGATCTCCTGGCTCCTGACACTGTCCATCCATCCATCCGTCCATCCGTCCATCCATCTGTCCACCCAACCATCCATCTCTCCATCCATCCATCCATCCATCCATCCATCCATCCATCTGTCTATCTGTCCATCTGTCCATCCGTCCATCCATGCATCCATCTGTCCCTCCATCTCTCCGTCCACCCATGCTTCCACTCACTCTCTAGCTGATGGATCAGGCATGAACTTAGATGCTCTGTGCTGGCACCAGAGGGTAACACTGTGAAGAACAAGACACCATCACTAGCATCCTAAGGCCCTTGCAGTCCAGTGAGAGTGGTCGCAGGCAGAGGAATGACTGGTGACTGGGGCCAGGATGGAGATCTGGTGGAGTCCTGAGGGAGCACTGGGGAGGGAGCAGACTCTCCTGGGGAAATCAGGGAAGACAGCAGGAAGGAGGGGCGAGGTTGTCACCAGCCTCAGCAGAGGGGGAAGAGCATTCCAGGCAGGGGCACAGCATGTGCAAAAGAAAGGAGGAGCAGAAGAGCCTGGCTTACTGGAGAAAGAGCTCAGCGTGGCTGGACCCCAGGTACGGCACACAGGTGGGAGTGTCAGGAGGGAGAGAGGGAGCGGGGAGAAGACACAGCCTGAAAGGAGGCAGGGCCAGACTCTGAGAAGCCCTGCATCCCAGACTGAGAAGGGGGAACATGATCCCACAGGCAGCTGGGAGACAGTGAAGCCTCTTGAGCTGGGGCATGGCAGGATAAAGCTCACATGTTAGAGAACGCCCTGGCAGCAGCGAGCAGGAAGAGTCGAGGGGACCAGCTGGCAGGTTGGGGTATCTCCTAGGCCCAGGGCTTGAGGGCCCTCCTCTCCCAGCAAGTTCCCTGGCACACGGGACACCCCAAGTTGGTAACATGGGTTCAAGTATTGGGTGGGGGACAGGCTTGGGTCAGTCTAACCCAGAGCCCAGCTTGCGACCCAATGCACAGATACACAACCCACACACCCCCAGAAAGCCCAAAGCGTTCTGGGGTCAGTGCCCGGACCCTGCCTGCCCCAAGGGCCTCATCCCAAGGGGACGTTTCAGCCTCTGCCCCTCCCCATGCTCCCCTGCCCCTTCCTGTCCTTCTCAGTGGGTAACATCACTTCCTCTACCCAGAGAGAATCCAAACCTCCTAAGAGGAACCCCCAGACGCCCTGGCACCAAATATCCAAACCTCCCAGCTCACACAGGGCACTCCGCTTCCTCCCCAGAAGATGGAGCCAGAGTCCCCTCCTGCTGCCTGGGGCCTGGAGACCTGCCCCTCCCGGCCACCACCGCAACCTGTCCAGGGGGCGGGCAGGGGCCGGGCTGGATCTCTCTGTCTACCTAAGTTTATTTATCTCTAGCTCCATCCCCCCATGCTTCAGCACCTGATGAACCTACGATGGTATTCAAGTCTCTCTCACTTTACAACAAACAGACCTGAACCTGATGCCCCCGCCGGCCGCCACCCTCCCCTTCCCCTCGCAGCTGAATTCCTAAACCAGTCGTCCACACTGGCTGCCTCCTCCACACACACTCTTGTGCCCACTGCAGTCCTCGTGACACTGTCCCTGTCCAGGCCACTCCGCCCTCCGCTGGTTCAGCAGTGGCCGTCCTGCAGCCCAGATGTGGCCTCTGGGCGACACCCAGGCTGTGCTCCTTCCCTCCTTCTCCTCTCGGCCCTGGGACCCTCCTCATTTCCCTCTGGCCCCTCGGCCCCTCCTCAGCCTCCCTTGCTGGTCCTTATTCCCGTCCCCTAAGCGCAGGGTCCTGGGGCTCTGTCCCTCACTGCCTCCCTGCCCTTCCCTCCTGCTTCCCTTCCATCGCCCCCTGAGGCCTCAGTCACCTGCGTATTTACCGATGACCCCAAACCTCTACCGGAAGCTCAGGACCTTCCTCCCACCTGCCCCCTGGACACCCACAGCTGCCTCAAGTCCCTGGACACAGCCACACCCAGCATCTCCCCCCACCCAAACCTACCTCTCTTCCCAGGGACCTCCGTGAAGGTCACCCCATCAGTCACTTGGGCCAGAAACCTGGGCCCCCCTCGCCTGACCTTTGTGTCCCTTGCTGAGCTCACTCCCTTCATAACAGACTGAGACTGCAGCCCCCAGCTCCTCCAGCCGGCAGTGCAGTGCCCCCCCTCCTGACTGGCTTCTTCCCCCTCGGCCCTGTCCACACCCGAGCAGTGCCCAGAGGAACCTTCAGACCCAAGTCTGCTCGGGTCCCTCCCCTGAGCACCCTCTGTCCTCAGGATAACATCCCAACCCCCCACAGGGCTCCCACGGCCACTGCCCTCATCCCAACCACAGCAACCACAATTCTCTTCTTGGACCTGCCCCACCACCCCATCTGCACCTCCCATGGGAGGCTGAGCCTCCACCAGGACAGTCCCTACCCACCCACCACCCCTTCACTGGCGAACTCCTCCTGATCCTGCAGGTCTCTGCCCAGATGCCCCTTCCTCCGGGCAGGCTTCCCTGACTATTGCAAGGGGCACCCACAGCAGATTGTCTCCCCCTCCACAGCCATCCTCACACTTTGGGTTATAAGTGCTTCATGATGGTTTCTCTGCTGAACTGAAGCAATGTGAAGGCAGGACCTCAGCTGTCTATTCAGTGCTGTCTGCTCCATGGCACCTGGCACTCAGCAGGCACTCAAACACCATTTATTGGATGGATGGATGGATGGATAGATGGACGGATGATGAATGATGGATGGATGGTAGATGGATGGAGGATGGATGATGGATGATGGATGGATGGATGATGGATGGATGGATGGTAGATGGATGGATGGATGGATGGATGGATGGGGGATGGATGGATGAATGGTGGACAGATGGATGGATGGATGGATGTTGGATGGATGGATGGATAGATGGAGGATGGATGGATGGATGGATGGGGGATGGATGGATGAATGGTGGACAGATGGATGGATGGATGGATGTTAGACGGATGGATGGATGGATAGATGGAGGATGGATGGATGGATGGGGGATGGATGGATGGATGGATGGATGAATGGTGGACAGATGGATGGATGGATAGATGGAGGATGGATGATGGATGGATGGATGGAGGATGGATGATGGATGGATGGATGGATGGGGGATGGATGGAGGATGGATGATGGATGGATGGAGGATGGATGATGGATGGATGATGTTGTCAGGGACAACACACCTAACACTCAGAAGTGGTCCAGAGACGCCTCCACCCCCAGAGATTGCACCAAACAGTCCCTGCCTGACCAGCAGAGCTTTACCCCACAGAAAGACAAAACCTCACACAGGATGAAGCCCTACTATTCTGGGGACCTGACCTGCCTTTTCTTGTTGCTCCTCACAGCCACTCCCCCACAAGATGGGTCTCTTGGTCTCAGTCTACAATCAAAGATGTGGTGGCTCCAAGAAGCTGTCACCACCTAGTGGGTGGCCCAGCTGGACACCCACCCAGGCCTGAATGGCCCAGGGCTGTGAGGTAGGAGCAAGATGCCCTGCTGGGGGCTGTTCACGTGGGGCTCTGCTGAGGATCTGGGTGACCAGCTCTCTCCCCCGATGAAAGCCATTGGTCCCCTCACGCAGAGTAAGCTCCTGATGACAACAGTGGCACTACTGCTAATAATAATAAGCCACCGACCGCCGCTGCCACACTGGGCGCCGCCCTCCACCCTCCTCATCTCATCTCACCCTCACCACAGCCCTGCGAGCTGCTCCTGCTCCCCCCACGTTACAGATGAGGAAACTGAGGCTCACGGAGGTGCGGGAACTGCCCGAGGCCCCTCAGCCACAGGCAGAGCCAGGCTGCACGCCCAGGGGTCTCACTCCGGGCTCATGGGCCTCGTCAGCGGCTCCCAAGTTCCGGCAGTTTCTCTGGCCCTTCCTGCTTTGTGCCGTCTGCAGCCTCCACCCGCACGACATTGACTTAGTCCTTCCTTTTAGATTGACTCCAAACAGGCTCCATTTTTCCGCTTGCCTCACTCTGAGCAATAATATCCATGAAATCAAGGGTTCAAAGCAGTAATTGCTTGTGGGTTTTTTCTGATACTCGCTAAAATAAATACACGACTGGCAAAATATAAAATATTAATGTTTGTCCATGCACCACTCACAGTCACCTCTCGGACCCCCAGCGAGCACGTCCCACGCCCTGGGAGGTTCCTGGCTGTTGTTGGAGAGGCCAGGAGGAGGCGGGAGGAGGTGGCATCTGGGCGGGTGGCCATGGCCTGGCCTCTCCCAGCCTGGCCCAGCCCCAGGCAGCAGCGGTTTCTCTTTCTCCAGGGGAGGCCCCACCCTCGCCTGCTGCCCCCAGGCTGGGCCTCAGCCATGGAAACACCTCGGCAGCTGGAGGGGGCCCGGCTGACCCCAGGCCCCGTGAGGGAAGGCCCCGAGGGGAGGGGATCAAAAGGCTGTGGCGGGCCCCAGAGCCCCTGAGAACGGGGTGCATGGTGGGGGTGCTCACCACATGGACTCCCCGCCCGTCCTGGCTCCTGGAGGAGGCCCCAGGCTCGGGACCGGATTCCCAGCTCTGCACCACCCACAGGAGAGAGGCTGGAGGCGCGTGCCGTCCACAGGCCAAGGGCTCCTCCAGGAATAAAGGCAGGAAGCAGCGAGGGAAAATCTGACACCAAGAAAAGGGAAAACTCCTGCCCATGTGGTGGCCACATGCCCAAGCAACAGTGTGGCCAAGCCGGCGAGGATGGGGGTGGCCAGCAGAGAGCCCTTCACGGGCCAGCAGAGGCTGCAGGGGCCGGGCAAGGAGTCTCTACCAGCCAGCTCTGCAGAAAGGATGTGGGCAAGCTGGAGGGGTCCAGGGGCAGGGCCAGCGGGGCCTGGACCCCAACCTATGAACCCCAAAGAGCACTTGGGGCAACAAAGGGGTTTCCCCCTGGAGGAAGGAAGGCTCAGGGGCTGTGCAGGGCAGACAGCGGTCAAGTCCCAGAGCCTCCACTCGCCTCTGCAAGTCCCTTCTGCTCTCTGAGCCTCACTCTACCCCACCAGTAAAATGGGGAGAGCCCCATCTCCCAAAGGAGGTCACCGCTGTCGGGACAACGCCGAGCTTGTGGTAGGCACTGAAATGTTAGCAACTCAGAGATTTACATTCACAAGTTACTACTTATAGTTATGTAATATGCTGTAGGTATATTATATAATAATGTATTTATTTATATTTTCTATTTACATTGATTAGTTGTATGGTTATATTATGAATATATTTTTATTTATATATGCTATGTAATATATAAGTATATAGAATATGCTATCTATACTGTCATATACTATAAATCACTATTTATCAATTATTTATTATTATGGCCGCTGAAGGGCCACAGAAAGCAGAGGGAGCAGATACGTTGTGTGTGGGACGTCCTTCATCCTTTCACACGTTCCTTCAATGCACCTATTGATCCAGGCCCTGGAGGCAGAGCTGAGCTCCTTCTGGGGCGTAACTGAGTGCAGGCCGGCCCCCTCGGGTGGAGACCGTAGAAAGGATGGAGTGGCCGTGCCTGTCCGGGTGCTGGCGCTTCAGGGTCGGCTCATACGGATGAGGTGCCCACTGCGTGCCCGGCACAGACCAAGGCACCATCAGTGAAATGAGGCTCAGAAAGGTGAAGGAGTCGCCGGGGTCACAGAGGGCCGAGGGCGCGGCCACGCCTGGCTCCCAGGCCTGGGCGCGGGCAGAGAGGCTGCTCTCTAGACCATCACCCTTCAGACCCCAGATTCCTGGCCCCACCACCGAGTAGGGCAGCCACTCGCACTTCACGAGGAGGGGGACAGACAAAAGGACCCCCTTCGGGTCCTGTGAACTGAGGGGCAACGGAGGGACAGCCCTGGCCTGTCAGCAGGTCTTCGAGGAGAGAGGAAAGGACAGGGCTTGATCGGGCGGGGGTGCCGTCTCCTCCTGGAAGCCCTGCTGGGAGGCCTGTGACCTGAGGTGGCGCCTGGACCCAGACCCGGCGAGGACGCGGCTCCCGTCCTGAGCATCGTGGGCCGCCCCCCTGCGCCCGGCACTGACACACTGTCTCATGTCATAGCCCCTTGCCCCAGCAAGGTGGGGACTGTTCTTCCCATTTGCCAGGTGAGCAGACTGAGACCCAGAGGGGCGGGCATGTGCCCGAAGCCACGCAGCACGTCAGGGTCAGCGCCCGGACTCGCCGCAGCTGTTTGCCTTGCAGAGTCCCTGTTCTCTCCAGGATGCTGGAGTGGGCTTCTTGGGGACCCTCAGTCATCTCTACTTCGGGGTCTCTGATATCCCCCTCCCGCCTCCAGGCTGCAGTTATCTTGGCTCAGAAACACTTATGTCTGGATTTGGGGACATGGGCCTGAGCCGTTTCCCCATAGAAACAAGCGAAAGCAGGGGACAGTAAAATATTTCATTGGGGTGCTCCTACCCAGCTCCCCAGCCAGCCCCAACATTTGGGTCAGAGCTGCCACCCTGGTCCAGCAAAGCCCCTACACAGGCCCTGGGAGGCAATAGATGCATCCAGCCCAGGCTCCTCCCAGAGCATCTCAGAGCAAGGAATAGGAGAGGGCGGCCCGGCTGGGGAGGGGAGATAACGACCATCCCCAAGGAGACCCATATCCATGGTCTGCCCCAGGAGAGAGGCCACTGCCCCCTTGGGAGCCTGTGTGTGCAAGA
This sequence comes from Equus przewalskii, assembly GCF_037783145.1. Taxonomy (NCBI): domain Eukaryota; kingdom Metazoa; phylum Chordata; class Mammalia; order Perissodactyla; family Equidae; genus Equus; species Equus przewalskii. The sequence continues at coordinate 25,623,801 of NC_091832.1, read as the reverse complement.
GAGAGGGGGCAGTTTATGGGGATTCGATTAGGTGCACCGAGAGCCACAAGTGAGGGAAACTAGCCCAGCTTGTAGAGATAGTGGCTGATCCCGGTCCCCCAGCAGGGCCTGGCCACCCCATTCCTGGGCCAATGGTGCCATCCCGTGGCCAGATTCCTCCATGGCAGCCTCAGGCCTGCGATTCCAGCCCCACTAAGATTGCTACATCCAAGGTCCAAGGCAGTCCTAGAGATCGTCTTGCCCAGTGTCAGGGGTCCATTTCACAGATGGGGAACTGGGCCACCAGGTAGCAGCAAAGGGCAAGTGGGGATAGTGGGAAATTTGGAGTCCAACAGGCCTGGGCATCAGCCAGATCATACACTGCCCATGGTGTCCAGCCAAATTTGAATTTTATATTGCAGACAATAGGGAGCCAGAGAAGGTTCTTGAGCAGGGGTGTGACCTGATCAGATATGTACAGTAGGATCATCACTCTGGTATCAGTGTATAGAATGAACTAAAGAAGCAGACAGGAAGGGGAGTCAACCTGCTATGGTCCCAACCTGCGGAGAAAGGACTAGAACCCCCTTCCAAATTATAGTGAGTCTGAACCTCAGAGAGGCAATGGTCTGGACAGAGCCCTGACTTTCGAGCCAGAGATTCCAGGGTTCAAATCCCAGCTGTCTCACTTGCCGGCTGTGTGACACTTTACAACTGGCAGCCTTGGTTTCCCCATTTGAGAAACAAATTTATGAAAAGTATCCCTGAGACATTTGAATGAAAGATTGTTCACCTGTCACCCAGCATCTAGTGGAGGATAAAAACATGGTAACTCAGCGGGTGGCCTAAATCTGATTCTGACCCCAAACGCTCAAAGGTTGCCGTGCCCCCATGAGCAGAGCTGTCCCCTCCCCATGTCATCATACCCTGATGCCAACCGAGCTCCATGCCCAAGCCTCCCAGCCCCACAGCGGCTCGGAGAGGAGGCCCGGCCCATCCTCAGGCAGCAGGAAGCCGGGGAGCAGCTCCCCCCTCCTCCAGTATTAATTGCATTCGCATCTGGAACAGATGGGGTCTTGGGAACTCCCCACCCCCGCATTTTTCACAGCGTATTGGTCTAGGAGAAAATCATGTAATTAAAAAGGAGAGATGCAGAACAATCCCCTTAGCAGACTTTGCCATCTTCCCTCCCTTGTAAATCCAGTAATGAACTGTAATTGCGAAGACAAACCCCTTATTGAAACCTGGTAAGCAATTCACTGTGGGGCCAAGAGACTCCCATTGTAGTCCAAGACCTGAGGAAAGAAAGGAGAAAAAAAAATCCTAATTAGTTTAGTCCTGTTTATCTAGACAAAAATCAAAAAAACAAAAATATCCATTACAAAGTAACTCGCCTCTGCCCATAGACCATGGCTGCCCGGGGGAGATGCCGGTTTTCCTTCTTTCTGGGACTTGTTTATAACCGTCTGTTAATCAAAGGGAGAGCAGAGAGACGAGGCAATTACACGGAGAGGGTGGATTTCACAGGACCCGCGGCAAACGTGGGAAGAATTGGGATGCGTTAGCAGCGGGAGTTTGGGTTTGACAGACCCCAAGATGCCGGGCCCGCCTTCCTCGGAGCCTGGCAACATGGCCCTTTAAGAGCTCGGTCCCCCAGCCCCAGCCCCCTGCAGAGAAGAATGATCCACAGGATCGATTCCAGACAGGGCTTCCACCCGTCTCTGACCCCACCACTGGGGACACCTGTCAGTTCTGCCCACCCCACACCTGGTATCAGATGACCAGCCCTCCTCCTTGAGGAACCACTGCTCAGCCTTCTCAAGCCTCGGGGGTCCCGTGCGGCTGATCCACCCATCACCGAGGGATAGGAAAACCCCCTGGCTCAAGGGTGGGCGCAGAACCCAATATGAGCCAGTGAGGCTGAATTCTGCGTACGTGGAGCCAGGAAGGTGCAAGCAGAAGGCTGTGGGGTGGTCTCCAGGAGAGGGCCTGCCTGGGTGTGAGGCTGTTGTGGTGGAGACCAGAGTCAAGCAGGGAGAGAGCCAGAGGCCTGAAGACGAGGCTGAGCACAGCACCTCCCCCAGCACCTTCAGCCACGGGATCCCATCAAGCCCCTTCCTGCACTGAAGCTGGGTGGTGTGGAGTTCCTCTCCCTTGCAGCCAAGAGCCCCAGCTCACCCATTCTGACCCATGGCTCCTGTGGTCCAGTGTCCGGGTGATTGACTTACCGTTTCTCCTGCCAGCTGCGTCTTGCACACTCCTTCCTGCCATGGAATTCCTCCAGCAGGAATGCTGGAAACAGGAAACAGCCCACCCCCCCAATGGCTGTGTCCTAGGCAACACCCCCCTCCATTTGTGACTTTCATGAAAAATCCTGAGGCTCAGCCCACAGGCCCCAGATCCCCAACCCACCTCGGCTCAGCCTGCACTGGGGCCTGAGCCGGCAGGAGGCCCGAGCTCAGCCTCAGGCCCACCAGTTCTCAGCCTCTGAGCTGTGGCCCCCCCCAGCCTCACTCTGTGGGCTCCTCCCTGGCTCTGGACTCGGATCAGTCTCCCCGTCCAGCACCTTCTCCAACTCCCAGTCTGCTTGGCGGGGCGCTCGCTCCCTGCCTGGCCCCACCAGCCCCCTCCTCTGGGGTCCGACCCTGCCCACTCTGCCCTCAGCCCCCTGGGCCCAGCTCCTCTGGGAGCAGGTCCACCCTCTGCCGAGCTGTGAGCCTGCTGACTGCCTGGAAGGACGATGCGGGAGAGAGAGGCCCCTGGGAGCTGCGGAGCACCTGCCACGCACCTGGGGCTTGACGTTCACGACCACAGGCAGCAAAGCTAAGCTGTGTAATTAGGAAAGGCCTCTGCGTCAGGCAAACCGAGGAATCTGGCTCCTCCACATACTCGGACAAGTCCCATTGCTTGTAACCTGGGTGACGCTAATGCTGCCACACAGTGTCCCTGGAAGGATTCACTGGGGCCCTCGGAGCCACCATCATGAGCAGTTTCCCCAGTCTCCCACAAGTAAGGATTTGAACCCAGCCCGAGCTCTCACTGCCTCGTCCCAACAGGTGGGTCAGGCGCCCTGCCTGTGACCCAGCAGAGCCAGCCTCGGGGTCCCTGCACCTCCCCCGGCATGTGATAGGGAGTTCTGGCCCCTGCCCGTCCCAGCTGAGGCCTCTTCACAGCCCACCTCACACCCCATCCAGGTGTTTGTGGGAGAAGCACAAGTCCCATTTGTCATTGGAGAATCTGGTCCCATCATCTTACTTAAAACGCTTCAATGGCTTCACACCACCCTCCCAATGGAGCCCCTGCCCAGGCTGATCTTGGGCCTCCTCCCTGCTCATGCCTGCTCTCCTGCCACATGGAGCCTTCCTGCCTCAGGGCCATTGCACATGCTGCTCCCTCCACTTGACATGCTCTTCCCCACCACCGCCTTTACCTTCCTAACTCCTGAAGAGCCTTTAGATCCACACTTAGGTCCGCCTCTTCCAGGACGTCTCCCCACCTCCCCAGGGCTTGATTGGACCCTCTGTTACATGCCCCTGCAACACACCCTGATCCCTCCATCCTGCTGTCACAGCCAGATTCCCGTGCAACTTCCCGTCTAATGCTGTCTTCCCCACCAGGCTGTGAGGGCCATGGGGCCAGAGACCATCTGGGCATTTTCTATTCTATTCCCAGTGCCTGGTGTACGCTGTGGCTTTTTGGCAATGCTTAATAACTGTGGAAGGGGTGGGGAGGGAAGAAGACGGAAATCAGACTGGAACTGGCCCTAGAGCCCACAGCCTAATTGCACTGCTTCCTTCCCGCTCCCTCTCTGCCCCTTTTCGGCTCTCCTCTCCCTCCCAACACACCTCACTTTCCAGGTTTCCCCTGCAGGTCTTTGCTCAACCACTGGGCCCCCTCCAGCCCTCAAGTTCCCTGCAAATCCACCTCTGTCACCTCCTCCAGGGAGCCCTCCGGGGCTGACTGCCCACACACCAAGCCCTCTGTCTGTCTGGGTGCCCTCAGCGCGACCACTCTGTGAGGAGAATGCTGTTGCTCAGTTTACTGTTGAGGAAGCTGAGGCCAGAGGGTGAAGGAGTTTGTCCAAGGTGAGGGGGCCGTGCGGAGCCACACTCAGGGCCATATGACTCCACAGAAGGGGCTGCGAACCCCTCCGCTACCATCACCTCCCGACAAGATGCTTCCTGGAAACTCAGCCTTGGGCTTGGTCTCTGCCAGGCCGGAAGGGTGGCCCCGGCACATCTCCATCCTGTTTGACTTCACAGAAGAAGCACTGGCAGCTTTCGGATTTTGAGGACACACCATACACCCCTTTGGGGATTTTTCTCTTTTCCTCCGTTTCTGGATCATCTCTCCATCTAACAGATGAGGAACTGAGGCCCACAGGGAGAGGGGATGACAGGTCCAGGCTCACACAGCAAGAAGTAAAGTGAGGCGGGAACATCAGCCCATGAACACAGGGACTTCTGTCTGTTTCTGTTCTCCATTCTCCCCCTGGGGCCTAGAAGAGGGCCTGGCCGGGGTGCAGTAGTCGTTTGCTGCGTGACTGAGTGACAGAGGAGGCTGCTGTCCCCAGAAGCTTGCAGGCTCGTACCACCCTCTACACCTCGCCTCCCGGAGCCCTGGCGCACTCAGGCGGTGCTGCTCAAAGCAGAGGCAAGGCTGTCCTCGTCTTTTTCTCCTGGTGGAGCTGGGGGCTCAGGATCCACTAACACAATGCAGGTGAGCCAAGCTCCCCACTGAGGAACAGAAGACTGCAGAGAGTCACAGTGTGTACTCTGGGGTGGTCTCCCAGTGGGTTACAGGTGGCCCAGGTGGCATGGCCACTGGAGGTCAGGTGGCCACAGCAGCTCAAGGGACACCGGCACCAGATGGGAGCAAGGGAGGTGTTGAGGAACTGACAGGTGTGGCCTGTCCCTGTGGCCAGGAAACCACCCCCCAGATGGTGTCGACGATGCCAACTCCACTTTGGATGTGACATGTGGGTGGCACTGGGCTGAGGGCTCCCCACGCATCTCGCTTGCACCCTGCAACCCCCTGTGAGGCCATGCCAGTATCTCTTTTCCATGGATATAGACTGCGGGACTCAGAGAGGAGAAAGGCCCCACTGAATCACCATGCAACTGAGGAGAGGTGCTGGAACCTGGGATGATCAGTCACCTCCTGGAATTGAAGGATGAGAACCCAGACTCCAAGGCCACCACGGGGTGGAAGGAAATGGAGGTGAGAGGACAGCTAAGTCAGGGCTCTCACATTGCATGACTCCACCGCGTTAAACTTTGCTAAGGTTTCCTAGTGTCTTATGAATGGCCAAGGCAGGGAGCGTAGCCAGGCCCACTGAGGGGGACCAGTGAATAACCCCACATGGTGGATTAAAAATGGCCACAATTCTTTGACACGCACCCTCCTGGAAAAGTGGAATTTGTCTCCCCACCCCTTGAATTTGGACTGGCCTAGGACTGCTTTGGCCAACAAAATGCAGTGAAATTAATTCAGGGCCAATTTTGGGCCTCAGACTTAAGAAGCTTTTGGAAGTCCTGAGTTGCCATGTAAGAAGTCCAGTTTCCTCCCCCAGAAAGGCCACGTGGAGAAGGTCGGGCCCTGAGACCACACAGAGAGAGAAGGAGAGAGAGAGAGATGTCCAGGCTGGCAGCCCTGTCTACCATGGGAGCAGACACGTGCATGGGCCACTCTGGATGGTCCAGCCTGGCTGAGACCCGCAGCCCCAGCCAGCACCACAGGGAGCAGAAGAACCACCCAAATGAGCCCAGTCAGCCCACAGAATCACGACAATAAGAGGTGGTGGTTTTAAGTTCCGGGGTAGTTTGTTACACAGCAATAAATAACTGAAACCCCCTTGGACTGGAAAGCCATCAGAGACCCAGCAAATGCAGCCTCCAATCTCTGCCTTTCGGCACACCTGGAAGAAGATAGGGACCTCCCAGCTCCGGCACCAGCAGCCAGGTCACTCTGGTCCTCCCATCCAAATTCCCAGAAGAGAGATGTTGATTGGCTCAATGGGGGTCAGGTGTCCTCCCATTGACCAATCAGCTGAGTGCAGCAGTCACAGGGCATCGGTGCTGCTGTCCTGCCCTCCCTCTGTGTGTGGGGAGTGAGACAATCTAGAAGAAAGGCAGTGTGGGCTCAGCAATCGCCACAGGTGGAGTGCTGTGACAAGGAGCCTCCTGGGACGGCAGAAAAACTCCCAGCGCAGGGCCTGGCACAGAGAAAGGGCTCGGTGAAAGGTGTGTGTGCTGGTGCCCAGGTCCCTGTCCCGGCGGTTGTGTGAGTGCTAGGTTACTCTGGTGAGGGTGTGCTGTTGTGCTGGTGTGGCTCCGGCGTGCTGTTGGTGGTGTTATTCTGCCTCCCTCAACTACCTCACAGGAAGATCCTTCAGGATGATCTGAGCTCCTTGTAAAAAGCCTTTTACACGCTCTCAAGTGTGAATCTAGTAGCAACATTAAAAATGCTCCATTAAACAAGAATGGGTTCAGAAAATCGCCCAAGCTCGCCCTCTGGGAGGTGAGGGACTGAGATTCCGGAGGCGCACTGCTCCAGGGGGCCAGGGAGAGGCTGGCAGACCCCGCGCAGGGCTGAGGGCACAGGGGGTCAGGAGTCTCCCGTTGTGCGGTCCCTGAGGTGAGGGCTGCAGCTGTCCGTGTTGGGGGTGGGGGTGGAGCTGCTGAAGCCCAAGGAAGCCACAGAGAGGACTCTGAGAGGGGCCTGGGGAGAGGGCAGAGGGGCACCTAGGGCCAGCCCGGGCTCAGCCTGGGACCCTTCCCATCACCTCCCTCGCACGCACACTCACACCCACCAACACACACTCACCCCGGGGGCTCCGGGTACAACCTAAACCCACTGTCTTTTCCTCAGTTGGGGTGCGGGTGACAGGGCACCCTGCTCAACTGTAAGTCCCTCAAGGTCAGGGCCTGAGTCTGTCCCAGAGGCCACCATCTCCCCACTGCCCGACAGCAGCCATGCACTCTGTAAGTGTTGTCTGCACGCGTGCATGCGTGAATGAATGAATGAGTCCCTCTGGTGCCTCGGCCGTCTTTCTCCAATGCCTTTTTCTTTCGCTGTCTTGCAGTCCTGGATTCAAGTTCCCTCTCTCCAACTGGCCCACTGCTGAGCAAGTCACCCCATCCCTCGGAGGCTCAGCTTTCCCATCTGTAAAATGAGGACGACGCAAGTCTCTTCTGGGCAGGGTTACTGGGGGGATGAAGTGAGATCCCATAAATGCATTTGTAATGGAAAAGGCAGGACAAACGCGAACTGGTTTTGGAGTCATTGCTGTCATCGCTGTTACCACCACCGCCACCATCCTGCAATGGCCCCCATCACCCGCCACCCTCATCAGTCCTTCCTCCTGCTCTGCAAATAACCACACCGCCTCTGGCCCCTTTCAGTGCTTAAGTTAAATCACATTTAATTGTTTTTTAAAAGGGAATAGAGAAATCAGAAAAGAGATTCACAGCGTCTCGCAGTCAAGAAAGGTGCACTAAAAAAATAGGAATATATTAAGCTTTTGATTGAAAAAAATGCAAACGCACTCACTCTTACACTCGCCCGTGTTCTCACTCACGCACACGCGTCCCTGCTCCCAGACACACGCCTGCCCTCAGGCACACACGTGCTCCCAAACGCACACATGCTCCCAGCACACACTCAGACACACACTCCCCGCCAGGGCTCGCAGGATGGCAGGGGTGGGGGGGCCTCGTGCCTTCCGGGGGCCCTGCCCCTCCCCAGCCCCCTCACTGAAATGGCAAAGCTTGACTAAACTGGGGCTCTAGGGGACACACGCGGGACTCTGAGCTGCTCTTGGGGCCGGGAGATGGAGAGGCCATAGCAGGACAGGTGGCCTTAGACGATTCTGTTCTCCAGGATGGCCAGCCGCTTACTCACAGCTTCCAGTGGACCCCGAGTTAAGGAGAGGTGCAGGCTGCCCAGAGCAGGGCAGCGATGTGGGTGGCCCCTGCACTGGGGACCCCCACTTCCTGTTTCTTCAGAGTGCCCCTCTTCCAGGGCTTTCTCTCATCCCCACCCCCCAGCATGCGTTCTTCCCAATGTCAAAACTCGCCCTGCCCCTGTCCTCGGAATGGTGCATTCCAAAACACTGAGCCGGTCACAGTGAGCCCTGAATGCCAGCCCCGCCCAGCTGCAGGTTCAGGCTGCTGGTCCCCCACCTAGTCCTGCCTGAGCCAGGGGACCCGATCGAGGCCCAGCCCCATTTCAGTGGGGGCTGGTGTTAGTCACGTCACCGAGAGCCTGAGAAATGGGGAGTCCACGGGGCACCTGAGCATGTCCAGGACTCTGTGTGTGTGTCCAGTCTCTAGATCTTGGCTCCTGCCTCAGTTTCTCTGTTTACCCTCTGGGAGCCTCTGCTTTTGACAGAGTCAGCACCAAAACCGGAGCCAACCTATCTGGCCAGAAGCCAGCCAGAATTCAGGAGGAAGCAGGCAAGGAGGAGCCTGCCCTGACCCACCGCAGAGGGGGCGTGGCTCCCTCCCCTCTCCCCCCAAGGCCCTGCCCCCTGCGCGCCCCTTGTCCCCAGTGGCCTGACGAAAGGATATGCTTCCTGGTCAGCGCCTGCAGCAGCCCCTCCACTTTGGCCTGGAATCTCTCAATGGACTCACAGGCACACGGGTCTTCCTCTGGAGCGGGCAGGAAGTAAGGAAAGAACAGGGGATGGTGAGTGGCTGCCCAGCGGGGGCCAGGGTGGGCACTGCCCAGGGCCAGGACTAGGGGGTCTCGGGGGAGTGTGGGGCCCAGGAGATCTGAGAAGGCAGAGACATGTAGAGTTCTTGAGACAGTGCTCCCAGGAGTGATGGAGGGGGCGACCCCTGAATGTCGTCCGCTCCCTCCGAGCCCCAAAAAGAGCTCCAGTGACAGCATCTCCACGCTGAGCACCTACTGTGTGCAGGACTACGATGGCAGGGGCCTCTGTGTCATCTGGTGACGCCTCACCCCAACTCTTTGGGTTTGAAGTCATTAATCCCATTTTATAAACGAAGAACTCGAGAAGTGGAACTGGTTCATGACCAACAGCTAGTTAGTGTCAGAGCAAATGTAAGCCAGGCCTGCCTGGCCCTGGAGTTCACACCCTTTACCACCGGGAACCAGCTGGCGAGGTCCCCAGGGAGGATCGGGGGAGGTAGCAGGGTTAAGATTTGGTAGGAATTGAATATTAGGAGAGCACTGAGAACAGTGCCATTCGTGCAACGAGCAATCAACATATGCCCGCTGGCAGTGAGAGTTGCACCGGTCAGCCCGCCTCCTGGTGCTGCCAGCTCTTGGTGCCACCCCAGCTCCTGCTTTTCCCCACCCACGCCCAGTTCCAGGATGGCTCCACCCCCCCCACACACACAGAGCCCCACCTGCTGCTCCATCGTGCCAGCTCTGCCCTCACTCACCCACACAGATCTTCTTCTGCAACTTCTTGCCAATCTGGTTGATGGTCTTGAAGTCAGCAGTGTAGAAGTAGTGCTCGGCCACAGGCTCGGAGGCAATTTCCCTCAGCTCGTCCTCCACCGCATTGCCCACGCCCACGGCAAACATCTTAAAGCCTGCCAAGAGGAACAAGATGCACAAGGGTGGCCATGGGGACCAGCAGCCCCAGGGGAGCGTCCAGGAGAATGCCCAGGCATGCCTCCCGGTGGCAGGTGCTGGAATTGCAGGCACAGTGCCTGGGAGAAAGACATTGAGGAAATCAACATTTACTGAGATTCTACTGTACGTCAGACCTGTGCTAACTTCCTGTACTGGAAGCTTCGTCATGTCATTCAACTCTCCTAACTGTCCATCTGGTGGTTATTATTATTCCCACTTGATAGGTGATAAAACTGAGGCTCGGGCTTGTCCCAAAGTGGGGTTGCCTTCCAATAGTTGGTGTGTTCTTGGGAAGATTCAACCGGAAAAGTTCCAAGCCCCACCTAAAAGGACCATCAAAACAAGCCACTTACTCTTCTGGGGCCTGGTTTTGTCATCAGTATAAGAAAGAGATGCATGAACCCATCCTGTCTGCTTCACATTGAACCTGGGTTTAGGGCGCCAATTAGAAAAGACACTAAGACAAGCTATAGTTGGGCTGTACCCTGTGTACCCCTGGCCATCAGTGGTGTCCGGGGTCCAGGCAGGCAGCACCTACCAAGGTCCTTGGCTTTCTTAGCAGCATCATTAATGTAGTCCTGGCTCCGGCCATCCGTGAAGACGATGCCCACCTTCTGGGCCCCGGGCCGAGCCCCACTGGACACAGTGAAGGAATTGTCGATGAGGTACTTAAGGGCAGCCCCAGTCATGGTGCCCTTCTCCATGTAGGACATGTTCCGCACAGCTGCCTTGATGTCCTTCTTGGTGTGGAAGCGGCCCAGCGGGAACTCCTGGCGCACGGAGCTCGAGTACTGCACCAGCCCCACCTGGGCCAGCTTGTCCGACACATCCAGCGTATCCACGATCTGGTTGATGAACTTCTTCACCAGCTCAAAGTTCTCCGGCCGCACACTCTTGGATCCATCGATAAGGAAGACCAGATCAGTGGCTGAACTGCCACCACCACCGCTGCAGACTAGGGAGGGTGGGGAGGTGAGAGGATGAAGCTTAAGGACAGAGCCATCCGTCCAGATCACAGGCTGGGGACCCACCACACACGAAGCTCTGTGCCGGGGATCATCCCATTTTGTCCTCAAAACTCCCCCTATAAAGCCAAAGTTCCTGGCCCCATTTTACAGCATCGGAAACTGAAGCCCTAAAGGCTAAGTCACGCAGCCCAGAAGTGGCGGCATCAAGATTTGAACTCAAGACTGTGTGACTCCTTCCACCACACTAAACCTACCACCCATTGTGACAAAAAGAGGCACAGAAGTTGCAAGAGAACTTACTGCAGACCCCAAACTCCACAAGGTGTCTATCGTTTTTGCCGATTGGTCCAGAGGCAAAGTGTAAGGAGGCTCCCATGGGCTTCCAGGGGTGTGACCGAGGCCCCAACCCGGCCCCTCCACCCTACCCCGGGCTTGCCTGTGTCCAGCCCACTGACCATTGCAGGTCTTGCCATCACTGTTCAAGGTGAAGCCCTCGTGGCAGGCACAGGTGTAGGAGGCGGGGGAGCTGACGCACACTTGCTCACAGTCGTGGTCTCCCGTGGCACACAGGTCTGACACCACTGCAGGGACAGGAGACTCAGAATCTCACAGTCACAGGGCCTTGGAGGTCTCAGCCAGGTGGCCCAGACCCTCAGCCCAGGCCAAAATCACTGCACCAGAGCTTATGTCCCTGAAGAAGGTGACAATGCTGATGATAAATTGAAACTTCCCGCTACAAAGGTACAGCCCACAGGAGCAGGACCTTTAATCTGTCTTGTTCCCTGTTGGACCCCAAGAGGCTAGAGCAGCACACGCTGCAATGAACAGCACGCAAAAGACGCTCAGCAAGGATTTGTTCAGTCCACACGTTGAGTGTTGTACCGCGCATTATTTCATCGAACCCTCACAATAAAAGGCATGCTCTTCTTAGATCCGTTTTACAAATGGGGAAAAGTTCTTGCCCTGTCCCCCCTCCCACTCTACTCGGGACCCCGCCCCATCTGACTGGTCCCACCCCAAAGACCCCTCACAGGCCCACCTCCCCTCTGCGCTGGACTCTGAAACTGCTCCTGCCCAGTGCCCAGGCCTCTCGGCCTCTCCCTCATCACAGAAGCCTGGCGCCCAAACGCCTGACCAAACGCCTCCTCTTACCGGGTTCGGGACCCTCCTTCGTCCCTGCCAGGACCCTACCACATAGAAACGGCTCTTGGCTCGTCCCTCCCCAGCTTCTTTAAGCCTCCAGGCTGGGGACCCGCCCCTGGATCAGGTCCCGACCTCGGCGCTAGTCTTACCCCAATCCGACCCAAATTTCACTTTGCCCAAACCCACTTAGGCCCTGCCCCCAGCCCTAGACGGGCCCCTGATGTTGGCTCTCTCTCAGTTCCCGCCCTATATAGGCCACTGCCCCTCCCAGGCCTCGCCCCAGCCCTGGACCCGCCCCAAACATTGACTCCGTCCGGGCTCCAGCGCTGTCCCCTCCCACTAGCTCTAGCCCCGCCCTTACCTTTAGTGTCTCAGCCCTGGCCCCGCCCCGACACCGACACTCTCGGCCCCGCCCACGTACTGGCCCCGCCCCACGCTGTGGTCCCGCCCCCTTCCTGGCCCCGCCCCGTTCTCTAAGCCCCGCCCCCGCCCCTGCCCTGTCCATCCCGCCTCCCCGAGCACCGCAGAAGGCCTCCTGGAACTTCTTGGACAGCTTCTCGATGACGCTGTAGCTCTCCACGTAGTCGACGTGCTCGTCCTGCGGCTCGCTGGCGATCTCCCGCAGCGTGGCCTTGTCCACGCGGCCCACGCCGATGGCGAACAGCTCGATGCCGCTGGCCCGGGCCCGCGCAGACACGTCGCGCACGCTGTCCTGGGGCCTCCCGTCTGTCACCACGATGACCACCTGCGACACGCGGGGAGCGTGTGAGGCCCGGCCATCCTGCCCGAATGGGCTGGGACGCTTGGCCCTCCGGGGAGCCCCTGCCCGGGGCCCCGGACAGAAGGGGACACTGAGGCCCCCGAAGGGCAGAGCAGCTTGCCCAGTCACGCGGCTAGTCTGTGGCAGGTGTTCTGCCCCGGGGAAGAGAACCTGGCCAGCGGAAGCGGAGACAGGTTTCCTGTGGCAGAAAGACACATCCGACCGGGGCCTCTGGATGTCTCCCCGCTTAGACCGTGGCCACCGAGGACGGAGCCGAGCCCGTGTCCCCAGCGCCGTGCAGTTCTGCCTGTGGCCACCAGAGGGCGGCGGAGGCTAAGGAACAGCGGCTGGGCCTCCAGTCTGGACGTCCTTCCGTCTCGGCCTGGGAAGGGGGCGGTTCCCACATAGATGCCCAAGCACTGGGGGGAAGAGGCCGCCTTCCCCCCTCCCTCCGCGGGATGCTACATGCCCTTTCCGTAGAGGAAAGACTGTCTTCTCCCTCCCACAGGCTCCTCTGTTCTGAACCCTAGAAAGAAGACCGCGGGGGCCGAGCCTGGCCCTCCTCCCCCTCCCTGGGAGTGCCCTGAAGTTGGGGTCCCCACAGCTCGGCCCCAATCTGGGGCTCGGATCAGCCCCCTTGGTTGCCTCTCTGCGTCTGACCTGGGTCAACTTGGACTCCTGGGTCCCTGCCCTTGTCTTGGTGACTGCAATTGAGACGGGCCTGGGTTAGCAATGCAGCTCCCTGGTGACAACCCCCTTCCTGAGCCTCCGTTCCCTCCTCTGGATCAGGGCGGGTGGCCAGGTCCTCCTAAGAGGACTCAGGGTCGGGAGCCTGGAAGGGCAGCTACTAGTTTAGAATCATTGCCCTGGACGCCTCCAAAGGCCTGGGCTCCTGGCACTAAAAACCTGGCTGGTGACCATCACTGCCAGATGCTGCCACAGTCCCCATGTGTCGCTGCTGTCCCCCTTCAATCCAGCTTTGGGACTTTCACTCCACCTGGTAGGAGCCCCCACAGCTGAATTCCAGGTTAAACGCCTGATGTCCTGAGCCAGCGCCCCCAGACCCTCAGTGTCACCTGCTGGAGGGTCTCTCCTCTCTCGCCCACCACAACCATCACCCTCACGTCAGAACCTGTGAACGGTCCCCACAGAATAAGACCAGCAGGCTACCCAACAGGTCGTTTCTTGGAGGGCTGTAATGCCTGGGATTATACGCCAGCATCTGTGGGAACACTTCTACCACTTATTAGCTGGGCAACTTGCTTAAGCTCCCTGTGCCTGTTTCCTCATCTGTAAAATGGGGATACCACCTCTGAGCAGGGTTTTATCCGCGTGGCAGTCACGTTAGGCACGTCTGCCTGCCAGAGAGTGGGGCGCGGAGGGCGATAAGAAAGAATACCTCCCCTGGGCTGGGGCGCTGGGCAGATGAATAGCGACTCCTCAGGCCCACGAGGGCTGCGAGAGGGAGGCGCAGGCCGGTGGGAGGCCCTGCGGGGAGAGGACACTGACCGGCCTCACAGGCCCCGGGCTGAGTCCTGAAACGTTGCCCCACGGGTGCAAGTTCTGTGCAAACGCTCACGCTCGGCCTGGAGCCCCAGCCAGTGTGACTTGGGGGCATTGCTTTGCGTTTCTGAGCCCCTCCCCTCAAAGGCGTACTAAATACAAACTCAGCTAACGCCTCCATGGGGCCTGTTGGGTCCGAGGCGCTGTGCTGAGCGCCTTCAGCAGATGAACTCGTTTAGTCCTGCCTCGGCCCTCTGAGAAGGCGCTGTGTTGCTCCCATTTTGTAGGTGAGGAAACTGAGGCGCACGGGCTGAAGCTCCTGCTCAGGGAGGCACAGCTGGTGTGGTGGAGCCGGGGCTTGAACGTGGACAGGCCGGCGGCAGTGTCCACGCCCCTGACCATCACATAAGCATCTGCACCCTCTCGCTGTGCCTTCGAGGAGCTCAGACGGGCTGGGGAGCCAAGGTCAACCACCCTGAAATCATCGTCACCCCATTGTGACTCCTGGGGTCGGAAGGTGGGTAAAGAGGGGTTCGATCCCAGCTCAGCCTCTTCTCTTAGTTGGGTCTGGTCCCCAATAAAACGGCCATCGCGGGGGTGTCGGGAGAACCAAAGAGCGTGCCGGCAAAGTTCTTAGCACAAGTGGGAGCCGACAAACAGCGGGAACCCAGCAGGGCGGGCACGCACCTTGCTGATGTCGGGGGACCTGGCGCGACCACCCTCGGCTTCACTGAAGGCCCTGGTGATGGCAAACTGGATGGCCAGGCCCGTCATGGTCCCCGTGGACAGTGGCTGGATGCGGCGCACGGCCTGCAGCAGCGCGGCCTTGGAGCCGTGGGCCCGCAGCGGGAACTCCTGCTTCACGGCGCTGGCGTAGTTGACCAGGCCCACGCGGGTGGCATTGGGCCCCACGTCCAGGGACTCGATGACCTGGGACAGGAACACCTTCACCTTCTCAAACTCCACTGGCCGCACGCTGCGCGAGCTGTCCACAACAAACACCAGGTCCGTGGGCCGCGTCCGACAGAGGTGCCCTGGGAGGGGGCAGGAGAGAGAGGGCGATGAGCAAGGGGCAGAGGTCAGGAGGCTGGACCGAAGACGCTCGGAGGCAGAGGAGCCGAGCATCAGGGGCTGCTGCGATCTGGACTCAAGGCCTCAGGCAGAGCAGACGACTTGGGCCCGGCTGGCTGGGTCCTTTCGTCAGCGCGTGAGCAGACACACAGATGAACGACTTGCCAAAGGCCACACAGCTCAGCCCCGAGGGAAGGACGAGGCTTGAGCCTTGGCCCTTGGTAACTCACTTCACCTCTCTGAGCCTCCGTTTCCTCGTCTGTACCATGAGCTGATGACCCCATCCTTACAGGATCCTTTGAGGATGAGGCAAGGGCACAGATGTGCCGGCACAGGGCTGGGCACACAGTGGGCATTCAGGGGGACAGCTTTTAAAACCCACTTTTCAGGTTTCAGCCCAGAAGGGCTGCCACAAACCAAGGGCGGCTCTTTCTCCTAGCCGGGCAGGAAGGCACTGAGGGTGGGCCGTCCGGGGTGGGCACAGCCTTGAGAGCCACGCAGTGCCCGTCAACACGGCCTCTTTCATCTGAGCATCAGAGCGAATCACCAAAGTGGACCGAGTCTCCCTCCGCCCGGCGGAGCTGGCCGGCTGGTGTCCAAGGGCAGGGCAAGGGGCAGGAGTTCCTAGTGGCCACCGTGGCAGCCTGACCAGGTGGCCCCGGACACAGCCCGGGGAGCATGTCTTTCCAGACGCCCTGGGAGGCGGCACCGGGTGCTCGAAGTGCATGGAACGGAAGGAGGCAGACAGGGTTCGAATCCCGGCTCAGCCCCGCTGTGGCCCTAGGGGAGCCTCAGTTTTCTCATCCATCCGGGGGGGAGAACGGAGCTGCCTGCTTGAGGCTTTCACTGGCCTGGGCCCGCAGCGGGTGGGATGTAGTCCCCTCTCCACCCCACACTGGATCCCAGCCACTCCTGAGTGGGGATTCAGGAAGAATCCAAAAAGAGAAGGTGTGCTGGCTGTCCCAGCCCCCAGCCACTGTGCCCTCGACCTGGGTATCAGAGTTCCTCATGGGACCTTAGAAATGACCTCACAGCCCTTCCCGGGTTCCCACTAGCTGAGGCTACAAATGAGTAAACTGAGGCCCAAAGAGAGAGAAGGAATTGGCCACACACAGAGCAGTGGGTCAAGAGGCAGGAGGCTCTGGGGCTATCTCACTGTGTCGTCTTAGGCAGGTCCGCCCCTCTCCAGCCTCAGTTTCCCCATCTGTACAGGAAGAGTTGGGCGTTCTAGGATTCTGTGCCCAAGGCTGAAACTTTGAGAGTGCTGCAGCCTCGTAGGGAGCCCAGTCCAGGATGTGCTTGGAGGGCTACTCAAAGAGGGGATGGAGTCCTGGCCCCCCCCAGCTGCCCTCCTGAACGAGCCGTGAGCTTGGCCCTGGGCTCGGTGCAGCTGCAGACGTCAGCAGACGCTCTGGGCAGCTTCTGCCCTCCATGATCCAGAGGACCGCGGGCCCTGCAGTGTACATGGTCCCTGAGGGCAGCCTGGGGGCTCAGAAGCCCCAGGGAAGGCTCAGGGTCTCCAGAGAAAGGCCTCGAGCGACCCCTCATGTCCCTCAGCAGAACAGACCGAGGGTCACCCCTGCCCTGGGCCTTAGGGATGTCACCATCTCTGCCTGCTCCTGTACCAGCCTGCTGGCACCCCTGCCTCCCTGCCCCTCTCCCCATCCTGCATCCCATTTAGCCTCTGCCCATCTCAGTGACCGACCCCCCAGACTGCTGGTCAGGGGCCGCTCGCCCAGTGTCCCCCACCTCCCACAGGCCCCCTCACCTCTGGACGGGGGTGCGAGGCCAAGTGTGCGTGGGGCATGGAGCAGCAGCAGGCCGCACAGCACGAGGCTGGTGCCAGAGATGACCTTCATGTTTCTGGCAGCGTGGACAGCAGCCGGCACAGTTGCGGGGGTCCGTGGGGGCCGGGTCTTATCAACCTCGCTGCCCAGCCTCCCAGCCAGGCGGCCCCCCACTGACGTGGGGGTGGCTGCCCTGGCCCCCAGCCCCCTGGAGGGGCGGGGCCCCCGCTGAATGGAGGTGTGTGTGCCTGGAGAGGAAGGGAGCAGCCTGGCCTGGGTCCGAGAGGCCCCTGCAACCACAAGGGCTCCTTTGCCTGCAGAAGCAACCAGAGCTGCGCTGGAATTCAGGAAATCTCAGGTGGGCGGAGGGCGGCTCCTCCAGGCCTGGAGCCTGCGCCGTCACGAAGCCGCCACGCCAAGCCCGGGAAACCAGAGTCTGGTGGCCTCGTGCCCCAGCCCGGCACCCTCGTCCCACACCCAGATCCTCCTCCACCTGCAGTTCAACCCCAGTTTCCTCCCTGAACACAATTCCCCTTCTGCAGCCCTGGCTGTCCCCTGCCTCTGCACACACAGCCCGCTCTCCAGCTGCTCCTGGATTCTCGAGTTCTCCTCCAGGCCTTTGCACAGGCAGAGCCATCTGCCCAGAATGCCCTTTCCTCCCGCTAGCTCTCTGCCTGACAGAATCTTTCAAGATCAGAATCAGAATCGTGTATGTTAGCAGTTAGTATGCACAAGGCAGTGGAGAAGATGGTTGAGAGCGCAGACTCGGGAGGCAAATGACCTGGGTATGCTATATACTGCCTGTGTGACCATGGGTAAGTTACTTCCCCTCTCTGTGCCTTGGATTCCTCATCTGGAAACTGGGGACGCTGACAGTGCCTACCTCCCAGGGTTGACTGCAGGAGCAGACTTCTATGAACTGTCTCATTTAATTTTCTTGACAACCCTGCAAGGCAGCTACTATTATTACCCTCATTTCCCAGATGAGGAACTGAAAACAGAGCTGTGAAGTAACTTGTCTAACATCACACAGCTGAGAAGTGTCATTGCCAGGACAAGGCCCCAGGCCAGTGCTCTCAGCCACCCTGCTTGCTTGGATGTGGCCATGGTTGAGGCACCTTCTGCATGCCCACCTCTCCCCCAGCCCCCTGGGATAGGCCCCCTCCCTGTGCTTCTGGGCATTGTCTGTCTCACCCACAAGCGGGGAGCTCTGATTGATTCATCTCTGTACCCAGGCCAGCCCAGGCTCTGCACAGAGAAGGCAACAATAAAGGCTTGTGAATAAAGGACCATCACCAGGACTGGTCCCTGCCACTGCATCCAGGTCTAGTTGTTGATGGGAGCAGAAAGAGCATGGGCTTGGCCGCCTGAAAGACCCAGGTTCAAATGTACTTCTGCTGCTCACTGGCTGTGTGACCTGGAGCCGGTGACTTAACATCTCTGAGCCTCAGCTTGACATCACGCAGAATGACAAGGAAATGGTGGCTCTCAGCTTGCCTGCCTCACTGGGAGGAGGCTACGAGAGGACAGAGGTAGCTGTAGGGGTTGAAGGACAATCATCCTTCCAGGGGGTGTAATCACTAACACTTCTCTCTGTGTAGATTATTCCTCAATAAAGAGAAATGTACATGCAGCATTTTTTGTTTTTCTTTTGTGGTGAGGAAGATTGGCCCTGAGCTAATGTCTGTGCCCATCTTCCTCTATTTTGTGTGTGGGACGCCTCCACAATGTAGTTTGATGAGCAGCGTGTAGGTCCGCAAACTCTGGGCTGCCAAAGCAGAGCACGCAAACTTAACCACTACACCACCGGGCCCGTCACATGGACAGTTTTTAAAAAGTGATTGCCGGACACAGCAGACCCAACCAGCATTCTCACAATCTTCAACAATAAAGGTAACAGTCCCTCCACTCGTGACGTGGCAGTCCCTCACTCCATCACCGTGTCACCTTCCTTCTCCCAACAAACCGGTGAGGCCAGCAGATCCAAGGACCTTAGCCCATTTGTCAGAGAGGACACTGAGGCCCAGAGAGGTACATGACTTGCCTAAAGCTGTCCAGCCGGTTTAGGGGCAGAGCCAAGCCTGGAACTCAGGCCTCTTCCCCTTTGCCCCAGTTTTAGAGAACAAGGAGGCAAAAAGCCTTTCTCTCTGACTTCTCCCATTTCAGTTTCATTTATGTGTATAATTCCCAAACCAGCTGAAGCTGCTGCTTTCTTTTCTCTCTATGACCTGTAAGTCAAAGTTTCTTCTCCAGAGCTGCTGTAGGGCATGGGCACCGTGGTGCTTACCATTTCCCAAAATTGTGTTATAAATGTGCTACCCCGGGGGCTGGCCCAGTGGCGCAGCGGTTAAGTTCGCACGTTCCGCTTCGGCGGCCAGAGTTCGCAGGTTTCAATCCCGGGTGCGGACATGGCACTGCTTGGCACGCCATGCTGTGGTAGGCGTCCCACATGTAAAGTAGAGGAAGATGGGCACGGATGTTAGCTCAGGGCCAGTCTTCCTCAGCAAAAAGAGGAGGATTGGTGGCAGATGTTAGCTCAGGGCTAATCTTCCTCAAAAAAAAAAAAGTGTTACCCCCCCGCCACCGACCCCCCAGAGGATGCCAGCTCCCTCCAAGCGGGGGCATTGCCCATCTCAATCATCACTGTATCCCTAGGACCACACATGCTTCCTGGCACACGGCATCTGGTGAGCAAATGAAGAAATGAATTAAAAGAAGGAAGTAATGATGATCCACTTCCATTTCCATGTTAACCGACAGGGGTCAGCCTGGGGTCAGCCGCAGTGACCCCTGGGCAGAGAGCTCGCCCCCGGGTCCCGCTGGTGGTGGACGAGGAGGACGTGAGCTGGAGTCCCCTCCCCGCCCCCCCCACCCCCCCCACGCCCCCGCCGCTCTCTCCCCGATGGACAGGGCTGCGTCCGGAGCTCAGGGACAAAGCCCTCTTGGCAGGGGCTGCAGCTGGGCCCGTGAAACAGCCCTTTCAGCTCCGGCTCTGAATGGCGGTTCTGTGGCCTCGTTGGAGGAACACAGGCGCCTTTTCTGTGTCACTTCCCCCTCACCAGCGGAGCTCCAGAAATATGCCACAGGTAAGCTTTCAGGAACAGAGATGGGGACCCAAAAAGGGGGTTAAAGAACATTCCACAGCGGGAGCGCGGGCTGCGGGGGGAGCGGAGCTGGAGGTTCAGCCTATACCTTGAGGAAAGAAAATAAATATTTGTGTTTGTAAGATGTGAAACATTTTTCCCCGGGAATCAAAATCGGGAACAGTGCGTCCGGTATGGGCCCGAGAAAAAAATGCGTGGAGGGGCCTTCTTCGATTGGGACCGGCCGCCGTGAAGGGTTCCCGCTGTTCCCCGGCCTTGTTTTCACACACCTCAGGTTTCCAGAAACTTAAAGCCTTTAGTGTTTTATCCAAGAGAGAGCGTTTGTGATAAAGTGAGGGGCCGTGAGCAGAGCGTGGTTCAGCGGAAGGCGCACAGCGCCCGCCCCTGCGCCCCCCGCCCAGTCTTTTCCTCAACAGCAGACCTGGTGAGCTCGCGCTCCTGGGACGAGAGGTGCCACCTGGTCTAGGGCCGGGTGCCCCCTTCATCCTTCGCCCACCGTCATCACGGTTTTGCTGGATCCACCTACAGCTTTACTGTTATCAAGTTAATCCTTCTCTTCAATTCACTCTAAATCAACGCACTTTTTGAAAAAATTTCTCCTCCTCCTACAAAATAGTAGCCGTGAAATCACTGGTTTGATGTACAGTTTATATATTTATTACAATGTGCCTTCAAATAAATTCAAAGTTAATTAAATTTAACTTTTTCATCCACATACCCCCCCCCCCCAAAATTAGCTCGCATTCCACCAGGGGCTTGCATGCAGACAGGGAGGAAACTCGTGAAATGAAAAACCCCCGGAACCAGACAGAGCGGAGTTTGAGTCCCTCTTCTGTCACCTGCCAGCTGACTTCAGGTGAATCCTTCACTTGGCTGCTGTCCTGTCCCGTGTCTGTAAAGTCGGGATCTCAACGCCAATATCACAGGATGGAGGAGGATGAGGTGTATTGAATGCTGCATCCGTGTTTATTGTTTCTCCAGCACCTTCTTGTATCGGTCAGGACAGGATAGGTGAGTTGCAGTAACAAACAAGCCCTCAGATCACAATGGCTTAACACGGGGATTGTTTCTCTCTGGTGATGCAGACCCGGGCTAGACAGGTGCCTCCCTGCACAGGCCCTCCCCAAGGCTGCCTGCACGCTGCTGTCCTGCCATTTCCAAGTCCTGGGTCAGCCACACAGTCAAGAGAGAGACAGCATGTGTCTCTCCGAACAGCCTCAGACGAGGAGCACACGGCCGACTCTGCCTAGCAGCCCAGGGGGAGGAGGTGGGTATTCAGGAGCAGTGACACTCTCTGTCACTCTTCCCAAGAGAAAAAGAAAGCTCCCATTGGCCCTACATCACCTCTAGATGAAAAGTCAAACTCAGCTGGGCATTTCAGACTCCTCAGGCTCTTTCTCGCCACCTTCCCCAGGCCATTGCCTGTCTCTCTGCCTCCCCCTCTACCCCCCCCCATCCCTCTCTCTTCTCTGCCACAGAATGAGTCACTCCCTCCTCATAGCACATTTTTCCCCTTAATTGCAGCAGATTCTGTTTCGGATTTTCCTTACTGGTTTGGGTGACTCTCCCCTACGAGACCATGAGCGCCTCCGATGCTGCCCTTGGCACAGGCACCTTATCTGAGTTTGTGCTCGATAAACAGTGACTCACCTTGTTTTAGGGGAAACATGAAACCTTGAATGTCAGGCTCTGCAGGAAACTCAAAGGTCATCTAGACCAGGAAATCCAGCGTGGCCACCCCTTGTGCTCACCTGGAGAGGGTGTTAAAAATACAGAGGCCACCGCGTTGGATGCGTCCTTGGGGCCAGAGGGTGAGCCCACGCCCCCAGGGGCAGCTGGTGGAGCTTTCCCTGGGGAGTGGCTCCCAGTGTCAATCACGCTGGAAGAGGGAGTGGGCACTGGGGGGCGGCAGGGGGCAGGCCTGGGTTTAGCGCTGGGAACCCTAGCGGACCCGCCCCATGGCCCTGCAGCCCACCTGTGGCTTTCCCTACAGCTGCACACTGACAGTGAGGAGGGCAGCGGGGGATCAAGCAGCAGTGAGCCCCACAGAGGTGACCCTTTTATTTATGCATTTTTTACTGGCTTTTATCCCTTCCCTGTCTCACTTCCCCTCTTTCCCGGGACCTCTGTGTTTCCTGAGACCACCTCCCCAGAGAAACTTCCTGTGCAAGTCTCTGTCTCAGGGTCTATTTTGGGGGCAACTTAGGCGAAGCTAAGGCAAAGCTTTCACAAGGGTGGGGGTCCAAGACCAGGACGTGTTTGGGGCCCTCCCGGGGGTCGGGGAGAGCAGGCCCCTGACAGGCAGGGCAGGTGAGGGCGAGGAAGGGAGGGTCCGAACAGGACCCCGGAGCCAACTGGGAGCTGCGGGCTCTGAGCAGACGCCTCACCTTGATGTGTTTGCAAGTTATTCCTTATTTTGTACTTCCTTCAGTTATCTCTAAATTGTCGACAAAGTTTGGTTTTAGGTTTTTCCAAAGAAAAATGCAGATTCCCAGGCTCCACCCCAGAGCTGGTGGATCCGTGTTTCTAAGCTCTCTAGGTGGCTCTGATGTAACTCAACCACCGGTCACATCCAACCTTCCAGAAGCAGCACAAGTTCTCTCCTGTCTCGGGAAAGCTGCTGTCCAGCCTATGGCAGAGCGCCTCTCGGACGGGGAGCCCTCTGACCCCCCGAGGGTTCCATCTGGCTCTGAGAGCGAGCAGGTCTCCTGGTGATCCGTGCTCAGCGACCGGAAGATCGTGGTCACGCCCCCACTGAGTCCACTCTTCCCTTATGAAAACATCCTCGCTTCCTACAACCATCCTTTATGACACACGGGTTTCAGCCCCTTACCAGCCCGGTTCCAGCCCCCAGTGGCATTTCGATTTGTCTCCTTCCCTCTCAAAGATCTGAGCCCTGAATTTAATATAATCCTCCAGCCAGCCTCCGAACTGAGCCTCTGGAGAGCTGAGAAGAGCAGATGAAGATGTGTCAACAGTGGTCAGCTCACCCGTTTCATCCTTCAGCTTCAAAACTCTGGAGCCACACAGACCAGGTCTGCAGATTTTCAGGATTCTTGCTGCTGCTGCCGCTTAAAAGCTTAGGAGAGAAAAATAAAATTCCGCCAAATTGGGAAGGAGTGGTGTATTTGTTTCTGATTGCTGTGTAACAAATGACCACAAATTTAGTGACCTAAAACAGCATAGACGTCTGACCTCAGTTTCTGTCGATCAGAAGTCTGAGCACAACTAAGCTGGGCTCTCTGCTCAGGGCCTCACAAGGCTGCAACCACCACGTCAGCCGGGCTGCATCCCTTTCTGGAGCCTGGATCCTCTTTCAGGCTCACGTGATGGTTGGCAGAATTCAGTGCCCAGAGGTTGTCACACTGAGGCTCCCCCTTGCCCCAGTCCTTTTGATTGACCAGGGGCCACCCTCAGCTCCTAGACGCCACCACAGTTCCTTGTCATCTGGCCCCCTCCAAGGCCCTCTCAGGCTTCAAATCGCTGCCATACTGAGTCCCTCTCTTCAGGAAGAGCCCAGCCCCTGTAAGGGGTCACCTGATCAGGTCAGGCTCACCCATGATGATTTCCCTTGCTTAAAGCCAACGGTACCCTGTGACATAACCTAATCACAGGAAGGACTGTCCCATCAGATTCACAGGCTCTGCCCATATTCAAGGGGAGAGACTGATCAGGGTCACGGGTCACTGAGGGCCATCTGGAATTCTGCCCCCGCAGGTGGTATACACGGGGTAGAACCAGGGAGGGTGGGGGAGGGGAGTGGATTGACAAGGAAACACAGCATTTCTCAATTTGAAGAAAGTGGCTTCAGGGTCCGTAAGGGAAGGACCAGGTGCTAATTAACATATCAAAACTACAGCCCGGTGGTCACTCTCCTAATTTAGTCTCCAGGCCCCTCCCTTTGTGGTGCCGTCAGCGATGAAGGCTGGTGGGAAAGCACCCTGTGGAAGTCGGCGACCTGGAAGCAAGGCCTGGCCCCGTCTGACTCACGGAGTGACTACGGGCAACCAAGGACCGTCAGTGTCCAGGCCCTTCTACCCACAGCCTTCAGAAGGATGGCCAACCGCAGAGACGTTTACACCTCCCTTCCCACACGAGCCCTGAGGTCCCTGACATCATCTCCCCAGGGCAGAGGAGCTGGGCAGGTGCCCAGGGACGTCCCTGGCGTGTCCCTCGTTCCTCCATCGCCCCAGCTGAAGTGCATTAGAACACCGCCGCTCCTCCCCAGCCCTCTGAAAGGACTTCAGCTCCACCGACATACAAAGGTTCAGCAGCGTGGCCCTGTCAAGGTCAAGGCTGGACGTACTTACAGCGTTGCACGTTGTGAGCTGTCAGAGGTAAGACGGCGGCACCCAGGCTGGAGTGTCCCTCTGCCATGTGGTCGCATCTCCAGACCTTTGCCCGTGCTGTCCCCCTGCCTGGACGGTCCCCCGGCGTATGGAGCAGAGGAAGCTGCAAGGCCAGGGTCCTCCTGGACCACCTGGGCCTCTGAGGTGACAGCAGAACTTTCCCAGAGAGACTATTTATTTCGGGCTGTGGCTCCCTGTGGCCGGCCGGCCCTGCCAGCCTGCTGCCCATCGCAACACTCTTGGCAGCTAATTAGGGAGGCGTCCTCCTGGAGGCCCAGGAGAGAGGCTGGCACTGAGCACTGGCCCCAGGGGAGCCCGTCCGGGCGGGTAGCGGGCAGGGGCCTGTGGCCGCAGAGACCCACGGTAGCTGCTTCTTATAGCCTGATGCCACCCAGAAACCCAAGGATGGGTCTTCCCCTCGACTTCCCTTAACCTGGAAACTGCTTTTCTTGACACTTACAACTATTTCATGGCAAATTGGAGGCGTTCCCAGGATGCTTGATTGGACATGAATCTCTGGTCTCCCCAGAAGTCAGGCAGAGGTTCTGCAAAGTGGGACAGCATGCCCACCAGCTCGGGGCAACTTTTCCTCACCTGCACAGTGGGTGGACTCACCCGCCCGCCCCCAGATGTTGCTGTATGACTGGGTCGCCCATCCTGTCCTCGGCCCCTTCCGGCCGCAGCCTCTGTGTATGAGGTGTCTCTTGGGGCTGGCACGCCTCACCGTGCTGTCTTGCTCTCAGGCCCTACAAGGGGTTAAGCAGGCTGGAAGCCAGAGGCTGGACAGGGCAAGGAGGCGTCTTCATCTGGGGCCGTGTACAGGAGGCCACGGGCCAGCCTCGTGACCAGCGGACGGGTTAGCACCTCCAGGAACCTGGCTGACGTCCCACCCACAGGACATCTCACCCACACATCCACAGATGACACTCATATCCCAACCACCTTCCTCCTCTCTCTCCTGACCTCCAGACCTATAGACACAGCTGCGTCCTGAGCTCCACAGCCCTTCCCGTCCTGTGTCCCCCCGAGCTAGCTCAAATGCAACACCCCCAAAACTCAGCACACCCTCTTCCATCCCGTGTCCTGTGTCCTCGGCTCAGAGCTGGGCACCACCATCCCAAATGCTCTCCAAACCTGGGCACCACCATCCCAAATGCTCTCCAAACCTGGGCGCCAGCCTGGACCTTCCCTTTCCCTCACTTTGATGTCCAGGCCCTGCAGGTCCTTCTTCCCAAATGCCTCCTGAGTCCCTGCCGCATGGCCTCTGCTGAGTTCACGCCCCCAGCATGCCTCGCCTGCACCACTTCCCAGTCAGCCTTGGTCTAGGACCCACAGTGGATGCCGTCCTCCATCACAAGCAGTTCCAGGCTCTGAGCCGGGCCTGTCCTCCCACCAGGCACACAGCAACGGTTACAACTCAGGCCCTATCTTAAGGGCTTTCCAAGGTTCTCGAATGATGCCCTCACTCTGTTCGCCTTGTGAGGTGCACAAGGTGGGCCAGAGAGGACCAGAGGGACAAGCTCAGGCTCCAGTCAGGCCTGTTAGAGTCAACCCCAGCTCTGCCCCTCAATGGATCGTGACTATAGGCAAGAGGCTTGCCCACACTGAGCCTCAGGAATAATCATCACACAGCGCCTACAGCGTGGGGCACAGAGAGGATGCATGCAGGGTCCACTCAATTATGGGGGACCGTTCCTGCTACCATCACAGTCCTGGGGAACTGAGGTGCTCTGGCTTGGTGACCTGGGCTCGATTTGGCCAACTCTCCTTCCCTCGAAGGGCGAGACGGTCCCGGCAGCCCTCACCTGCCCAGCCCAACCCTTTCCGAGCATCCAGCTCAAATAGGCCCTCTCAGTGGGTGCAAAGCCAGCCCTGTCAAAGGACTCCTGTGTGAGCCTCAAATGGGGCATTGATAGGGCCGCAGCAAGGGCTGCCCAGCACATTGCGGGCTGGCTTGGCTTGGCCAAGCCACGCGACTTCCCCAAACCCAGCTATTTCCGTTCCTCGGGCCAGCCCCTCCGGGCGCCCAGCCACAGAGCACAAACCTGCCATACATCGAAGCCCGCTCCTTGGCTCGGTGCCAGGGCTGGGGGCGGGGGAGGGTGGCAGTGTCCCCCTGGCTGGTCCTCAGGACACACAGCCGTGGCCCCTTGGTGTCCTCTTGACGAGGATTCAAGACTGGAGACATGGCCAACCCCCTCCTCTCGTGACTTCTGCCCCAATCCCCATTCGCTGCTGTTTCCTGGGGACCTCGTCACATGGATCTTCACGAGAAGCAACAGCTCACCCACACTGGGGCCCAAGCCCCTCTCAACAGCCTCCACTTAGAGTAGGAAAAAAAATGGCACTTGGTCTAATCCCTGACCACTCTGTGCCTCAGGAAGGTCATTTGATATCTCTGGGCTTCAGTTTCCCCGGGTGTGGATGGGAGCTCGCTGTCCATCCCTGTCCGCTCCTCACTTTTCCAGTGGCTTGG
This sequence comes from Equus przewalskii, assembly GCF_037783145.1. Classification (NCBI taxonomy): domain Eukaryota; kingdom Metazoa; phylum Chordata; class Mammalia; order Perissodactyla; family Equidae; genus Equus; species Equus przewalskii. The sequence continues at coordinate 25,597,055 of NC_091832.1, read as the reverse complement.
GGATGTGACAAAGAGCAGACAAAATCCATGGAGAAATCTGGATCCCGGAGAAAAGCCAACCAGCCCTGAAGGTCAACACCACCTCTGGAATCCGCTTGTCCACTTCTCCGGGACGACCTCACCAGCCTTCCTAGGGGTCCCAGGGTTTGGTCTCTTCCTTCCCAAAACCCAAACCCGGCCCTCTAACTCCGGTGCCCAAAGCCCCTCAAAGACGCCCCTGTGCCAGGATAAGTCCGTGCTGTGGGGTGCGCCATCCAGCTCAGTTAGGCCTCTTTTGGTGCTGGCCACAGGCCCAGCTCCACCGGCCTCCGGCTCACTGCTGACCTAACCAGGGAGGAGGAAGGCGGGAGAAAGAGAGAAAGAGATCGCTGAAGAATTTGATTCCCAGGTCCAACCAAGAAGCCAGAAACCCCTGGACTTTTCACTTAACGTCAGCCAAGAAACATCACAACCCCATTTTTTTCTTTAAATAAACTTGGTCCACTAAGGTTTCTGTTGCTTGCCACTGTCTCCCTCCTGGAAATGCCCTTCGTGGCTGAAGTACCAGTGTGGGCTTGCAGCAAAGAACCTAACGCTGCGAAGGCCTTTCTCGATCCAGACCCCAAGGCCCCGCCGGCCTCCGCCCCTCCCCAGCGCCAGCCGCTGGAGCCGCCCGTCCCAGCTCCTTTCCCCCACCCTCCACATCCTGCTACTTTCACCCAGAACATCCTTCCCCACTTGCTGACTGCTGCCCACTCATCTTTCAGGTTCAACTGGGTGTGACCTCCTCCAGGAAGCCTCCTCTGGTTGTCTGAGGTCCCTCAGACTTTCCCCGTCGCGGTGTTGGCCATGGGCTGTTGTCGTCATTCACAGATCTGTCTTCCCCTCCCCCAGACTGGTGGGTAACTGGAGGCAAGTCTGGCCCATTGCCATCCCCCCCAGTGCCCAGTGTGGGACCAAGTGAGCAGAGTTCACCTGTCCCCTGTGCCCTGGGAGACATCGGGGTGCTTACGTGGCCCGTGATTCGTGGTCAGAAATAGTGCCAGGTCATGACACTCTCTAGCCAGACATGGCCCCTTTGAGTTTCTGGACTGGACGGACAGGGGTGTGTGTATGTGTGTGTGTTTGTGTGTGTCGGGGTGATGGTTGGGGCCCCAGCCCCGCCTGCACCACCTTGTAGGGACCACATCAGCCAGAGAGAAGCATGTTGCTGCTTTATTGAAAATTCTTCCCCGTCGCACACAAAGCAATTACACAAGGGGGTGCCGGTGGGGAGCCCCTAGCACAGCCCTCTCCCTCCGTACCCCCCACAGACCCCGGAGAACCTGCCTCCGTGGCCCCGTCTCCGCCTGTGGGTCAGCCCCCTGGGGAACCCTGGCCACAGGGAGCAGGCAGAGCAGTGGGTGTTGGGGCTCAAAGCTTCCCCTCCCCCACCACCAGCACGGCCCCCGGGCGGCATCTGCGCCCACTCAGGGTTTGCCTGTTTTGACTGAACTGACCTGTGGATTTAGTCCAACAAACGAATTTGCCTGATTTCAGGGCTGAATTTCTGCTTGACCACAGGCATCGGGCAGAACTGAGGCCCCTCCACCGAGTCGGCGGCAGACCGGCTGGCCTGAGGGATGGCCTGACTGCTCCTTACCAGGGGTGAGCGTGGCGAGGAGAGCCCACTGCCGTGTGCCCACACTGACCACGTGCGAGTGATGGTTGATCATGACCACTCGTTAGCAAAGCAGTTGTGTATTCGAAGGGACTGTTTGATGATTGAAACAATTATTATTTCCCGGAACTAGACATTGAATGCCAGTTTGGCAACAGTGTGACTGAATCCTCATTTGAATTAACAATGATTCAGCCCCTTAGAAGGGATGGATTGACCAGAGTGGGCAGCTGGTTTTCGGATTAGATTGAATTGTATGGTTTGGGGATTAATTTGATTTTTTTTTTTATTATTGAACTTTATCACTATTCTATATTGACTGATGGGTGCTGACTCGATCAGTGTTTAAAGCAAGCCATTTCAAGAAATCGGATATATGTTTCCGGTAGGAGAACTCACTGCTGATTACTTGGCTAAACTGCTCTGTGAACAGGCAACTATTTATAAACCAGCGCAACAGACTGTTGCTGTTGGACCGGATTACTTTACTGAACTGACAAGTGTGTCTGGTTTGTCAGCCACTTGGTTAAACTGGTCAAGTGGGGGTTGTTTAACCAAATTCCCTGAGTTTAGGATGACCAATTCTTTAAACAAATGTCAGAGCTGCTCAAAATAAGCTGAGTGTGGGACTGAATTTTTGAGACCCAAGGAGTCATTCAGCCGAAAGGGTTGACCCAATGGCGAGCATCTCCCAGGTCCCGCAGGAAAAGCAGGCCAGCGAGGGGGACACAAGCAGATGGTCCTGAAGTCAGCCGGGCGGTGCACCCAGGCCGCAGGGGCCCCAAAGCAAAGAAGCGGATTGCAAGGCAGCTCCGCCCCTCACAGCGCCAGGGCTGGGACCTGGCGGGCGTCACACTTCTGAGTATGGCGGTGGCGCTGGGTCCCCCTCCGGAGTCTTGCATGGCAGGGCCACAGCTTCCTCGTAAGATGGCAGGACCACCTGGGAGGGACAGAGAGATGAGGGATGAGGATTGGCCAGAAGGAACCACGGTCCCATCCTGGAGCCAAGGGGCTCCAACCCCCACATCTGCCACAATGATGACAACGAGGACGACCAGCACGCATAACACACACATGAGGCAGGTGCAGTTTCTCTTCCTGAAGCAGACGGACTTGCCTCTGCCTGTTCAGCATCAAACCCCTTATTTTGATAACAACATTCTTAGTTCATGTGCTTTCAGGAGAATCGGTCCCATCCATCACATGCAGGGAGTGTACAGGCAACCCTGGGCGTGGCCACTCAAAGTAGAATTTCATCCCCCTGGCTATCATCATTGGTTTGGGGATAAGCTTGTGACCCAAGCTGGTCCAATGAGACATACTCCTGGAACTTTCTTTCTACTGGAGTTGCTGAGAGGGTGGGACGTCAGCCTAGGGATTTTGGCAGCCATTTTGCCACCATGAGGAAAGGGATACCTGAAAATAGAGCCAACACTGAGGAAAGCAGAGTCAAGAGATGGAGAGGATGAGATCACGTCCAGATGTCAGGACTCAGCCAGGCCCAAGCCAGACCCACTCGGACTTTCAAGTTCTGTGAGCTCATAAGTTCCCTTTTTTTACTTAAGTCAGATTGAGTTGGGTTTCTGCTACTTGCAACCAAAAAGGTCTTGACTAATACAATCCCCATTTTACAGATGAGGAAAGTGAGCCAGTAGTCATTTAAACAGGCTGCACTTTCCCCTCACTTCTCCAATCAGCTGCTCCTCGGAGCCCCTCATCCCTGTCTGGAAGGCCCCTTCCCCTTTCCCAGATAACCTGTACCAATTGAAAGTCTAAGACTTGCTCAAGTGTCACCTCCTCCAGGAAGCCTTCCCTGACACCCCAGATGAGGCCAGGTGCCTCCCTGTGCTTCCATGGTCCCCGTGCTTCACCCTGAGTTGTAAGTGGGGCTCTGTGTCTGGATTCTCTCTGGACTATACGCTCCTGTAGGAGGGGCAGCATCTCAGTTTTCTCTGCACGCCCAGGGGTGGGTATGAGGCCAACCAAGAGAGAGGCAGAAAATGTTGAATGTGTGACTAGAATCCTAGACTATCCGAGCTGGAAGAGATCTTCTCATTTCTTCCGATCCACCCCTCCTCTCACAAGTGGGGAAACTGAGGCCCAGCAAGAGAAAGAGACTTGCCCCAAAGGACACAGTGAGTGGGACCCGCCCCCCAGCCAGGCTCACCTTCTGGGGCGTCTTGGAGCTGCTCCTCTCCTCGGTCGAATTCGTGCACTTGATGAATCTGTAGCATCGCCACACACACTTGAACATGTACACCTGGAAGGAGGCCCGGGTCAGGCTATGCTCTGTGCCCCCCGTCCTCACCGCCCCAGGGGGCCTGGGACCAATGCCAGGCGCCTCCTGGGGGCCCCAGCTCACCCAAGAAGGCAGCGGCCAGCTGCTGCTACTCAGCCTCCTATTCTGGTTGGGGGGCGCCCCACCTGCCGGTCCCAGGTCCAGCCAGTGTCTCCCTTCTCACTGCCCCACACACTGCAGGGAGGGACTTTCTGGAGGCTTCTGGGCCACCCTGCAGCCCCCTCTGGCAATAGTCCTGCAGATTCTGCCTCTCCACCCCCCGGGGACTGGAAGCTCACTACCCGCCGAAATGGCCCCACCCATCCTGAGACAGAGCTGACGGCGGGAGAGGCTTTCTTCAAAATTGCTCAGGAAATGTTGTTTCTTAAAGCAGATCACGTATGCAGTGCATGGAGCAGTGTCCCATCTTCAGAAACCCAGAAAAATTGCACGTACAGATGTCTGTGCGTGTCAGATGGCGGAGGCAGCTGCTCTCTCCTAGCAGGTGGTGTAGGAGCTGGGCGAGGACTCCCAAGGTGGGAGTGAAGTCCCCAGGGGCGCAGCAACCAACAGTTCTCGCTCTGCCCCCGAACTACCTCCTGAGGAAGGAGAGCAGGTCCTGTCATCTGGAAAATCCCTGGTTTTCCCCAGGTTCCCCACGTTGCCCCCGCCGGCCTTCAGGAAGGTTCTGATGGCACACCACGCACTTGGGACGGGTCGGTTCTTGGAGGGCAGCGTGAGAGGCGTGAAGCTGTTTCCAGGTTGGCATCAGGCGAGGGCCGCGACCGCTCCCAGAAAGAAGCGGGTGATGCCTGGTGGCAGCCGCCCATGCAGAAAGGCAGAGGACGCGCACCCGGAGGTCGCGGAGCTGGGCTCAGAGTGAGGGGACGGTGGGCTTCTTGTCTTCTTTCTGCCCGTCGGTAGTTTCCAAATTTCTACAGGGTCGTTTGTCAATTTCACAGTCAGAAAAGAACACTTTTTAAAAGCCCTTCATTCTGTTGAGGCGACATCAGCCTCCCCGTGGCTTCAGGCTGCAGGTCACGGCTGTGGCGTCTAGAGTCCCCATGAGAGCCCTTCGGGTGGGTATCTGGAGACGGCGATCCTGTCCCCCCGAGTCATCTCTTTTCCAAGCTGAATTGTTCTGGTTTCCTTAACTCCCTCAGACGGCCGAGTTTTCTGGCCTCTTCATCCTCCAGGTTGTGCTGTGCTGCTATTAACACACTCCAGTGTGTCACCATCTCTCTAGGAACTGGGACCTGAAACTGGACTCTACCCTCTGGGCCTACCACCCCAGAGAAAAAACCATTCTCCTCCCTCCTTCTTATCACCCAACCTCTAGTAATATGACCTCAGGACCCATCTACATTTTGGTGCCTGAATCACATAAAATTGTGACATGAACAAAGCAAGACTTACTACATCCCTTTCGCAGAGGAGACCCGAGGCCCAGGGAGAAGTGACTTGAAAACCAACCACACAGCTAGTGAGGGGAGAGCTAGGATTCAAACCTGGGTCTTTCTGAATCTGATTCCAGACAGAACAGCTCCTCCTTCCCCTGGATCAGGCCCTCTCTGGGTTACACACTAAGTCCCTGACACCGGAACACAGCTGGTCTTCACAGATCCACTTCCTCTAAATGGGGTGTCCCTGAGGGCCCCACGTGGGGAGGGTGGAGTAAGGAGCCAAGAGCAGGGAGGGGAGCAGCAGAAGATAACACTTCTCTGCCTCCTCACCATCTGGCATGGGTGGGCCTGGGGCAGCACAGCCTCTCCGCCCCTCTCGGAGCCGTGGGGCGGGGACCGCTCACCTTCAGAATGAGGACGGTGATGAAGGCGACGGAGAAGATGACCATCATCTTGACAAACTGGCTATGAGCCATGCCCTCCTGGCTGGGGAGATAATTCTGCAACAGATTTGGGGGCCACGTCAGTGCCTCTGGCCACAAGGAGCTTGAACAGCGCCCTCACGTTGAGGAATAACAAGCCGCTCACCACGTACGCGGGAACGTGGGTGGCATGGCCATAATCGCACCTGAACCCCTGCAACAGCCCCGGGAGGCAGGTGCCACCTACCATCAGCCCCATCTGACAGGTGAGCAAATCAGGGAAGCAGATGCAGTGGAAGCCCGCCCAGACAGCCTCACCTGGCTGGTGCACCCATCCCCCAGTTGGCGGTGAGCACGCCTGCACCCTTCCAGAGAGGCTCCTCTTGGGGGCTAGAACCACCTAGTCCTGAAGCACCTGGGAGGCTGCACCCCTCCCCCGGGGGGAGCTCACCACAGAGACTGAGGGATGCAGGCTGCTGCCCTGGGGGTCGACCTCGGCGATGTCTGCAAATCTGTGCACACATCCTTCCACCCTCCTCCCTTCAGAGAGTAGAGCTCATTGCCCACTCTTGAGCGTGAGCAGACTCAACGCCTCACTTCTCCCAAATGACAGAACATGGCAGAGGTGAGTGCGACCTCCCAGATGAGCCTGGAAAGACCGGCCGTTTGCTCCGTGCTCTCTCGGCTACTCCCTCAGGGAAGCCAGCAGCCGCGACACGAGGACGCTCAAGCTGCCTTTTTAAAGGTTCGCATGGTGAGGAACTGAGGCAGCACCATGCCAGCGAGCTCCCTTGGGAGTGGATCCCGCAGACCTAGTCAAGCCCTCGGCGTCCGCAGCTCCATCCAGATCTCGGGAGAGACCCTGAGTCTGAACAAGCCAGCTAAGCCCCTGTCAAACCCCCAATCCTCAAAAACTGTGCGAGAGGACAATCATTTATTCATTAGACTGAAATAAACAACGAACACTATTTCCGCGGTGCCATTCACACTGCAGGGCTCTGTCTGTGCTCAGGCGGGGCTGCTCCTGAAGCCACATGTCCACCTGGCTTCTTCCCTTTGTCTAACCTGCCTCCCTCCCTCCTCTCAAGTTTCTTCCTGAGAGCTGTCTCTCCATAAACAACTCACACAAGAATCCTCCTCCCAGGCTCCACTTCTAGGGAACCCAGCCTAGGCACGGAGGCACAGAGAGCGGAAGCAACTTGCTCGAGGCCACACAGCCAGGGATGGGAGCGGACCGCCGGCCCAGACTCACCATGTGGTTCATGGACTTGAAGTTGAGATAGGTGGGCACTTCCATGTAGGAGCTGCAGAGGGTCAGGATGCTCAGGCAGAAGTCCAGCAGCTTCAGGGTCATCAGTGGGACCTTGGAGGGGCCCTTTAGAGGGCAGAAACGAGGACGAAGGAGACAGATCAGCAATGAAGCCCCAACCCAGAGGCCCTGGTACCTGGGGCACACGGTGGGCTCTCAACTTGAGAGACTGTCTCAGCCAGAGACGTCGGCAACTCTCTAGCCCACCGTATCCAGAGAGAAACAGACTCCTGGACGTTCACACCAAGGGCTGGTGGCAGACCAAGGACTAGAACCAGGGTCCCCTGGCTCCCAGCCCTGGATCCTTCTGCAACACAGCACCTCAGCCTCTTGGAGGACCATTGTCAGGGGAAGTGTGAACAGTAACTTTTGGGGAGCTGCATCAGTGATGGGCGCCAGCCATCGCCCACATTCCCACTGCAGACGCTCGTCACTGCTTTAATCATCTTTATCTCCCTTCCCTCAGCTTGGTTACAAAGGAGGGGCAAAGCAGGGGCTGGGGACTGACCAGGGCCTGTGTCCTTTCCTCTGGGGTAAATTCACATGGGGTTGGCATCTGTCGAGGGTGTCCCACGAGCTGGGCACCCTACGTGCATCTCATCTTTAATGCTCCTGAGATGCGATCATAGACACATCTCACAGAGGAAGAAACGTGGCGTGATGTGGAGGGACTCAGGGACTTGCTGAAGGTCACCAAGTAGGGTGGGCCTTGGGAGGCCCCCTCTCCGCTGGCCTGAGCCCCTCCCGCCTCCCCAGGCTGGGTACTCACGGCCCGGCTGCTGCGGGAGGCGAACTTGAGGTAGGCAGGCAGCTCAATGTAGGAGCCCAGCAGGGTGAGCAGGCACAGGAGGAAGTCCATGATTTGGAGGGACAGGAAGGGCAGCAGGTACTTCTCCCGGTTCTGAAAGGCAGGCCCGGCCCCGTTAGGGGGTCCCTTGCACAACAACCCCCCACGCAGCCTGATGTCCCTGTGTGCCCCCTCGCTGGAAGCCCCCTTCCCTCCCAAGTCATCCCCGCTGGGCTCCGCTGAGGTCACCCCTTGCGGATCCACACGCCTTCCTCTGAGGGAGCCTCTGAGGATGGGGAGAAGGTAAGATCCAGGCCCTGAGCGCGAGGAGTCCTGCTGTCGCAGGAGACACAGGGACGGTCCCCATTTATAGAGACAAGTGCTCCAGGGGCTCCAGGAACAGGGTGTGACTTGATTCGCTTTCAAGAACCTAACTAGGAAGGGCCATTTTACAGATGAGAACGGATCAGAGAGGACTTCCTGGAGGCGGGGACACGGGGCAGATCTGGAAAGAAGCAGGAGGGAAAGGGGGAGGGGAATGGAGGCAGAGGGCAGCCTGAGCAAAGGCCTGGAGGCGGGAAGAAGCCTGCGCCGCTTGAACAGCCGGACCTTCCTCCATGCGGGCATCCCCGGGGGTGGTCAGTTGCAGTAAGAGGCCCCACGAGGCCAAGGCCGTAGTGCCCCTCCTTCAACGGAGAACGAGTGACCACTGTGACCGGTATCGATGCGTATGAACCCACAGAGGGGCCCAGTCACAGGAGTGGTTTTGTGGTTTCTCATGTGGTTGTCTAAAATCACTCAGGAGGCGGCCAAAACAGCCCAGCCTGACTCTCAGAGCCGGCAGGGACGCCCGTGTCCCCTTTCCTTGCTGGACCATTTGTGTTTCTGCATAAGGACCCGGGAGCCACCCACACAAGGTGAAGTCATTCCCTGGGGTGCAGGGCTTCCCAGAGGGCGGCGTTAGCTGGGGTGCTGGTGGCATTTCAGGCAAGGTGGAGACATCCCTGCCTGGAGACATCCTGTGAGGACCAGGCCCCTGTCTGCCCAGGCGGCCCTCTTTCTGGGTCCTGCTCCCGAGGCCGTGTGGCAAAGGCCCTGACTTCCCAGGGGGCCGAGGGATGGGCGGGCTCCTCTTTCGCAGGAGGCCAGGCACAGACTGTCTCAAGCTGCTCAGCCGCTCCCCAGTGGACTGAGCTGCACCATCCGCGCTCCCTCTGCTGTGGCTCCTCCCACGGATGGTCAAACCCACTGCTTTCTCCCTCTCCCCGTACCACAAAACGATTCTTCCTCTTTCTTCTAGCAAAATCCCCTGCCTCCATTTGCAGTTTCAAAGGATGTGGGTCCCCAGCTAGTTCTCTCCAAAGTGTCCGTGATCCGCGACGGCCCACCGTGCAGCCCCCTCTCCCCACCCCTGGGAGGGACATTTTAACAGGGAACCGAGGCCTCTGGCCCAAGGAGTCAGGTGTGGCCACGAGGCACTGCAAAAGGTGAGCATGGAGATCTCTAGGGTGCAGGTGAGGCTTCCCAAAATACCCGCCTCCTGCCCCCTCAGCAGCCAGCACTGCCCACCGAGCAGGAGGGAATTTGGGGCATGAGGGCAGCTGGGCCTCCTTCCCCGCCCCCCCCACGTCCTGGCCCCCTTCTCCCTCCCCCAGCCAGGCCCTTACCTTGACCACACCGATCAGCAGGCTCAAGCTGATGACAAAGAGCATGATGATGAGCAGGAAGCTGGAGGTCAGGTCGGCTGAAAGGCAAAGGAGAGCAGTGAGGACCAGAGGTGCCCCGGTACCCCCACCCGGGCTCCGGGGACCACACTTTGGGAACCACCCGTGCGGGGGCCAGGACAGCAAACAAGAAGGCCTGGGCCCCACTCCCTGCAGTTCTCAGCCTTGATGGGCCACAAAGGCAGCAGACAAGATCTTGGGTAACACAGGATTGTGCAACAGAGGGTGCCAGGGGGCAGGCGGGCCGGGGTCTGCGTTAGCCAGGCTGAGGTCCAGGAAGGCCTCTGAGGAGTGGCCTGTGAGCTGAGTGACCAGGAGGCCAAGCAGGGGACCCGAGCCAGGGCCGATCGTGGTGCGGTCAGCGCAGCCAGATCGTGGGGGACAGGGGGCCTGGAGAGAGAGCCGAATGTGGCTGATCCCGCCGTGAGGAGTTTCTATCTCGTCCTGGCGTGGGCAGAAGCTGGGACCGGGGTGGGCGGGGGGTCCGCTCTCACCTTTCTAACCTGGTGAGGTTGGCAAAGCTCCTCATCCTACCTGCTCTCTCTCCTGGAGCCCCACGTGGGGCCAAGTGGAAGGTCCCATTTGCAGCTGAAGGATCTGAGGCGTCTAATCCAGCCCCGCCCCCCGCCAGCCCTGCCGAGGCACCCCCTCACCCACCGATCCTGAGGTAGCCCGTCTGCGAGAGCTTGCAGGAGGCCTTGCCGTGGGCCACCTCCACCGAGTGCTCGATGAACAGCAACACGCTCATGATCTGGGGGCAGAATGGAGCGTCCGTCAGCCAGGGCCTGCACAGCTCCACCACCGGCCCTCCCACCCCGCTGGTATGCATCAGGGGCCTGTTTGGGCACGGGGCGGGGGGGGCGGTCCTGGAGGAGATGCAGGAGTGGAGCATACTGGATAAGTGTGGCCTGTACGGATAGACAGCTCAGCCTGGTTCTTCCTCTTCCCAGCTGTGTGAGCTTGGGCAAGTTACTTGACCTCTCGGTGCCTCAGTTTCCCCCTCTGTAAAGTGAAGATAATCTAGAAGCTACTTTAGGAGGCTATCATAAAGAGTAAAGGACAACTTCCCGGAAGGGCATTAGGACTATGTCCACATCTCAGTAAAGCAGTAAATGTGACTACCGAGATCAGGCTCGAGGAGAAGACGGGGCGGGACTGCACCCCCTTTCATAACGACAGGCTCAGGGCATCGTGGGACCTCAGTTGCAGCATCTGAGCATCATAGGGCTTCAAGTTCTTGGAATCATCAGCACAGGCCTGGGAGCATCTGACCCAGGACTCCCTGGGGTGCCCTGTCAACCCCATCCTCCAGCCCCCTCAATTTCCCCATCTGCAAAGCAAGGATGGTAATAACACCTGCCTCATAGGGTCGTAGAGGGGCAGATGGGACATAATCCACCTAAAGCACCTGGCAGATAGTAAGCACTCAATCCATGCTCACTGTTATTATCACTGTTACCCCACTGGACTGTAGGGTCCAGGCAGGAAAGGCCTGTGTGTCTCTTGTTCACTGCCCTAGCTATTGTATTTGGTGGATGGATGGATGGATGATGGATGGATGGATGGATGGATGGATAGACGGATGGGTGGGCAGATGGATGTATGGATGGATAGACAGATGTATGGATAGATGATGGATGGACAGATGGATGGATGGGCGGATGGATGGATGGATGATGGATAGGTGGATGGATGGATGGATGAATGAACCCCATCCCCTCAGGGGACCCTTGCTAGGAATGATGGAGAAGGGCAAATCTGACAGGCCTGAGTATTGGGGTGGCCTTGGCAACAGCTGAAGGCCAGCCACAAATCTGCAGTTGGAAAGGACCTTGGAGGTCCCCTTGCCATGCCCTCCACCTTCCAATGCAGGAATTCTGTGCTATGCAACCTCCACCTCAATGCTCCCAGCCATGGGGAACTCACAGTCTTCACGTGCCCATGTCCTTGCGGCACACCTTCTTCTCTTCACCCACCACACACACACACAATTCTCCAGGTACCATTCGCCCACACTGAGAACAACAAGACTATCTCCTTCCTCATAGCATGTGCCCTACCTCTATTAATATGGCCTAAGTTTACACTGGCTTTCTAGGCAGCCCTGCTCTGGTAACTCATGCCCAGGTGACAGGCAACCAGACATCCACCATCTGTTTCCCCCTTGCTGACTGCGTGGGTTTTTTTAACTTAGACTCAGGTCTCAGTCTGTCTTCCTGCCATGTTATATCCTGTGCAGGGTGTGCAGAAAGGGACAGTACGGAAGAGTGATGAGGAGCTGGGCTCCAGAACCAGACAGAGAGGGACTTGAATCCAGGTCACTATGTGACCTTGGACAAGTCACTTCACTTCTCAATAGACTCATCTGGAAAATGGCACTCTCTGGATTTCATAAGGAAGACACTGCATGGTATTTGCAGAGCACCAAGCGTGTGCCCGGCAGTGGGTGCTCACAGACACAGTCTGCTGTTGGCTGGTGTGAGCTCACAAGGGGGCCAAGCAGGACTAGGAGCAGGGGCCAGGGGCTGACTGAGAGCTTGCTCTAGCTGCCCCCACCCCAGGTGCAGGGTGAACACAAAGGGCTTCACTTCTCCAGAAAGATCAAGAGGAGGCGAGAGCGGAAGGCGGGTGGGGGGCTGGCGCTGCGGCTGGCGCCCACAGGAAGCAGCCCTGAGGGAGAGAAGAAACTTTGCCGGGCCCTTCCCCTCCCAGCTTCACCCCGAATGAGCGAAAGAGAAAGGATGCAGGTGACATTCAATCCAGGCCAGAACAGGACACCCTGTGAGATGGTGAGCTCCCCGTCCCTGGGGGTGTGCAAGCACACCACAGATGGGTCACAGCTGAGCTTAGAAAGGCACACGAGCACCTGCCAGGGTGGCACAAGAAGACTTTTAAAGTCCTAAGAATCCAGGATTGTCTGAGATCTGGAAGAAAGCTCAGAATCAGACAATCCCAACCTCCGATTGCTAGAAAGAGCCTCCATCTACTTATTTTGCAAGCTCCTTCTGCTTGTTTTATGAGCTCAGAGAGGTTAGGTGGCTTGCCCAGGGACACACAGAAAGTCGGGGACAGAGTGGAGATTGGAGTCTATGCCTCCCGGTGCTGTCCTGATTCCTTCCCATGCACCCCGCCCCCGAGACAACTCAGAACCCCTGCAGGCCCCAACCCCAGGGGGCTCGGATGTCTTGGTCACGCCCCTGTGTCAGCGAAACCTTCTGAATACGCTCTTCCGTATTTCTTTATTTCCAAATCACATGCATGTGCTACAGTCTTGGTTTACCATGAACATCCCACGAAACATACACACACACATCCGGACATTAATCAAGAATATGATCGAAAAGTTTAGAAATTCTAATATTTATTGCCATCCTGAGCCCCCAGCGGTCCCTTGGGCGTCACCCCACTGTAGAGACCACTGTCACCCACAGCCCCCAGCTCCTCCATTCTGGCACTAACCGTCTCTCACGGCCCTGCCATCACGCCTGCAATCTCACCATTAGCATCCCAACCACAGCTCTCCAGGAACTGCTCCTAAACGTGCTGTGGCCCCAGGAAGGAGAAGGAAGGGAAGGGACGTCCGTACAGCCCGAGTCCATGCCAGGGGCGCCCCCGCACCGTCCCAATGATCCTCCTGCAACCCAGCTAAGGGTCTGCTCTCACTACCCCCTCCCTCATCTCACAGATGAGGAAAGCGAGGCACAGAGAGGCCCAAGGCCTCCCAGCTGGTCATTTGTAGGCCTGGGATTCAAACCCAGGCCAATGGGCCCTCGATCTGATTCTCTTCCCCGACACTGTCCTCCCAGGGTCTCCCAGCCTCCTGGCTTGGCCTGAGGCCCACTCTCCTTCCCCACTCGCACGCACGTGGGCGCCGTCTCCTCTTCGCTCTGCAGCCTCCCTCTCTCCCTCCCTCCCCTGTGCCGGCAGCAGCGGTGACATCAGAAGCAGCTCAACTTTTGTAAAAACCACCTGTGTTTAAGAACAGGCCCCCCCCCCCCCCCCCCGCCTTCACCCCATTTCGCCTTCTACACGGTCCTGCAGTGGGGCAGGAGATGATTCTGCCCCATTTGCCGGATGAGAACCCGGAGGCTCAGAGAAGGCAGGGAGCAGCCCCAGGTCACAGTCTGAGGCAACCCCAGGGCCTGACTCGGACCCTCCGCTGGACCCTAACCTTCCACAGAAGACCCCCGTCCCGGATCCAGGAGAAGGAGAGGCGGCTGGGCTCCCTAGAGATGAGATGGAGAGGAACTGACCGTTACCGAGCGCCTGCTGTGCGCTCAGATCTGCACAGACAGGCCCGCACCACAGCTTCCCAAAACCCCCAAGAGAGGCAACCTTCTCCCCACGTGACAGGAGAGGAAGCCGAGCGAGGCTCAGAGAGAACTCCTGTGCCCTGCGGCACGTGGCCTGGCTGGATCCGAACCCTGAGGCCTGTTCTCCCGGACTCCAGGGCTGAGGGGCTGCCCTGGGGCCCAGCCCCGGTCTCTCCAATCCTCAGCCCTGGACACCAGGAGCTCTGGGGACGGCAGCTGGGGCCTGGGGGGCCTCCCCCACTGCCTCGCCGCTGGCTGACCCTGGCCTGGTCCTGGCTTTTCCCTGGCCTCAGTTTCCCCCTCCAGTCAATGCACAGAGTCACCCCATCTATACTCAGTCCCACGGGGATGATTAGACACGGGAGAAGCAGGGAACAGGACTCCTGCCAACTGTGGCGTGTCACCCGGGCTGCCCGCGTCTCCTACCCCAGAGTCCATGCTGCTCACCCGGAGGCCCTCCCTGTCCTCAGCCAAGAGCCCTCTGTAGCTCCTGGAAAGTCCCTCTTACCTACAATGTATGCCAGGGAGACCCAGAAACCCCAGAGTCCAGATACCCAGGACGCCTGGCCCTCACCTCCCCCTCGTGACCCTGGTATTCACCTAGACACGGCGCGACCCCTCCCCACGATCTGGGGGCCTGGCGGGGCTGGACAGGAACGGGGCCGCTCCCCCCAGACGCCCGGCTGGACGGCGTTCACTCACCACCTGCATCTCCCACAGAGCATCTTCGCACGTTCTGTCCTTAATCCCGCGCTGGGGAGACCAGGCTGTTAAGAGCCAGGGAGCTGGGGTCAGATGGTCCTGGCCCCACAGAGCTCTGTGCCCTCGAGCCAGGCAGTCATCTCTCTGAGCCTCGGTCTCCTCGTGCGGGAAATGAGGATAATAACCAGACCCGCCTCGTGGGCTGCTGTGAGGTCAAGTGGCACGAGAGCAGGGAGCCAGGCTAACAGCAAGCGCTCCATAAATAGCGCTGTGGCAGCGTTCGTGAATCTGTGTGGAGATTCATTCGCTGCCTGGATTGTTCATCCGGCAAACACTCTCTAAGCACAAACCGCCCCTATGCCCTGTCTGGATAGGCCCCTGGCCTGCAGGTGTCACAGTCCCCCAGGGAACCTGATGGGTGACAATGTGTTCAGTGCCGTGATGGGGGACACGCAGGGAGCTTAGAGGAATCCCCAATGTCTAGGAGACTCAGGGAGGGTTTCACAAGTGGGAAATGCTTGCGTGCAGCTTTGAAGGATAAGCAGGAGTTTTCCAACAGAGAAAAGAGAAAACTCTTCCAGGAAGAGGGGACGTCACGTGCAAAGGCCCGGAGGCTGGCAGTGCAGATCCAGGGAAACTCGGGGACAGGAATACCTCTTCTCTGAGAGAGGGCATGTTACCAATGGGGAACTGAGGCCCAGAGAGAGGCAGGGACCAGCTCAAGGTCACACAGCAAGGCTGCTGCAGAGCCAGAATCAGCCTCAGTCCTCCTGACACCAAGGTCTCAGGCCATGTGACCCCATCAGTCCTGGCCATGGTCAGCCTGCCCACTGCCTCCCCAGCTTTCCATTCTCCTTTTGTGCCTCTTCTCTCCGCTCCCCCCTGGTCTCAGTTCCCATTCCCATCCCCATCCTGCCCCTTCTTTCACAATAACGAATACGACTTCCCTAAGCTGAGCAGACGGGGAAGTGGCCAGGAGGCCAGGGGAGTTTCTACCTGTTTTCCTGGTGGCTCCGAGGAGCAGCCAATGGCTCAAGCTGAAATACAGGGGGCAGTGGCTGTCCTGGAGAGGGAAAACCTGGGAGGACGGGGGTCCTGGGGGCACCACTGCATACGGCCCAGGCCAGCACGGCGGTGATGCCACAGCTGGCTGGAGTGGAGGACATGTGCTGACAGCAGTGACTGTGGTGGGAAGCGGGACTGGCTTTCACATCACTGGGTCTGGCGTGGTGGTGACAGTTACGATCATGCGTGCAGTGATAACAGAGGATGTGGATGCGGCAGGCGGGTGGTGAGGGAGGTGACACCAGCAGGCATGCTGGGAAGTGGTAATTAACTGCAATGATCATATGGCCACGATGCTGCTGCTGATGTTGGTGATGGTGGTGACATCACCGTATGAAGATGGTGATGAAGATCGGGGAGATGCTGATGGTGACACCAGACCCCCCCATTCTGGGGTTCAAACACCAGTTCCCCACCCAGGAAGCTGGGACCACTCTCTCAGAACTCCTGGGGGCTCCTAGGAGCTCAAGACCCACCCTCTCAGAAGCAGGCAGGCAGAGATCCCCCCCACCAAGACTTCAGGGGGTAAAATCTGCGAAGAGACCCAACCCTCAGCAAGCACCTGCACTGCACCAGCTGACTGGCGCGCACTTTCCCACCCGTTAACTTGGTCTGCTCCTCCTGACAGGTTGGCGAGGTCAGGACTGTTCCCCCACTTAGATATGAGGAGAGCAGGGGCCTGGGCGTGACTTGGCTGAGGTTGCACAAGGAGCCAGGCCCGGGCTTGTCCCTAACAGATAACGCAGTTTGCAGAATGGGTCCCAAGTGCACAGCCTTCCTGTCCCCCTCCCCTCTCAGGGCTGCTCGCCCTCACCCCGTGTCCTGCCACCCAGGGGCTCCTGCACACTTAGGCCATTATTATTATTGTTATTATTATCACTGTCTCCCTGGAGCTCAGTCCCGGAAACCCCTCCGGCCCGCCTGTGCTCCTTGGGCCCCTGCGGCTGTCTGGGATGAGGACGGGCCGGAGAACCAGATGCGTCAGCATCAAGAGGAAGCGCCCTCCCCCACCCCCACCTCCTGCTTCCTGTCTGACTTATCAGGGGGCCACCGGGTGGGGGCCCTTATCCCCACAGAGCTATCTGCCCAACCACCTCCCCAGCCAGCCCCGATCCCACTGCCAGGCCCCGTCCCCGAGCCCCAGCCATGCTCCCTCCCCTCCCCGAGAGCCTGCTTCTCCCCAGGCTGCTGCTCTGCTGTCCCTTCTCCCTTCCCCATGCCCTCGGGCTCCTAACTGTCCCCTCCGCCTGGCCACTTTACTCCTCTGTGCCTCAGTTTCCTTGTCCGTAGAACAGAGAGAAGGACCCACCCACCAGGAGGGCAGCTTCGAGGAGGAGCTGAAGGGACGGGGTAGCTCCTGAAGATGAAGATGCAGAAAGATGAACCAACCAGAAGTGCTTGTGTGGGGACCCCAAACTGCAGGTGCCCTGGCCACGGCCCCTCGATTTGTGACAGCCTCCAAGCCGAAACAACCCTAATGTCCTCTCGCAGCAGGACAGGCAAATACGGTGTGACATGCAGCCAAACACGACGCAGCAAGGGGACAGTGAGCTGGCCACACAGAGCAACACGGATGAAGCTCACAAACGTAACGTTGAGAGAAAGAAGCCAGATGCAAAAGGGCATGCTGGGCGTGACCTCACCCCTCTGTTGTTCCAGAACCACCTGTGCTGGACAAGGCCAGTGGGGCAGGATCCAGGGGCCTCGGGTGCTGGTCCTGCCCTATGTCTTAATCTGCGTGGAGATTACACGGCTGTGTTCACTCCATAACCATTCAAGATGTGCACTTATGATATGTGAGTTATACAGCAATAAACGTTCACAAAACTCAGATAAAAGAGATTGGCCGGCACCCGCTATGTGTCAGACCCTGGGGACTACAAAGATGAGTGAGGCCGGGCCAAGCCCTGGGTGAGCGTCCGGGCCAGAGGACACAATCCACAGGGTCCCAGCAGTTGGGGTGGGGAACCGTCCTGGAACGGGGCCACTGGGAACTCAGGGTCCAGGAGCACGGGGCTCCAGAAAGTCTTCTGAGAGGCGGGAAGTCTTAAAGAAGATTTCTCCCAAAGGGCAGTGGGAAAGGTGTTCCAGGCCGAGGGAACAGCATGAGAAAAAGCAAAAGTGGAGGAGACGCATTCAGGGAACTGCAAGAGGTTTCTCTTGTGAATTGTGACCTCGGGTCATCTGTGCTGGGCACACAATGAGCCCCGAGGAAATGGTAGCCACCATGCAGCTGGGCTGGTGGAGGGATGGAGGAGAAATCAGGAAAGACATGGTTTTACAGGGGTGGTGCCTGGGGGGCTGGCAGAGACGGGACAAGGAATGCTCCAGGCAGAAGGGACAGATGGCGTACAGGCCAGGAGCCCACAGAGAGCGCAGAGAGCTCCTCAAAGTTACCACCCTGCAGCGTAGGAAGGGGAGCACTGCGTGGGGAGCAGCCAGCTTGGGCCTCCTCTGCCTTTGCCTGCGTGTGGCAGCCTGGCCAGGCCCTCCCTGCCACCCTCTGCCCTCTGCCCTTCCAGACCAGCCCCTATGGAAGAAGGCAGAATGGCGAGGCTTCCCCCGCGGGGGCAGGCGCCAAAGGGGAAATTCCTGGCCCAGCAAATCCCAGCGGCCTCTGCCATTCTTGCGGAGTAGGGGGGGTCATCAAGTCTCCCTTTAGGGGCCGAATCTGGGGTCTCAGAGTCAGCCTCTGGGCTCGGCCCAAGCCCCCCCACCATCCTCCACTTCCTGAGTATCTGGGGAAGCACTGTGCATCCCGCAAACTGCCCCCATCAACCATCACTTCCCTATTAACCTTTGGAGCAGAGGCCCCCACGTGAGAGTAAGCAGCGCTGTTCCTCCTGAGGCTTCAGGAGAGGCCGGGCCCCCAGCCAACACGCCCATCCCTTCACCCGCACCCCTGCCTCGTGAGGCAGGCTGTTAACATTCTCATTTTCTCCCCATTTCTCAGGTGAAATCGAGACTGCGTCTGTACATGCGGGCTCCGTGTTTCTAAGAACAGGGCTTCCCGGATATTACAGCTGACCCCCACCCCAGCGTGGCCCTTCCCCAGTCACGGTCTGCAGCTGCGGGGCCCCGGGCCAGCGGGCCACCTGGGCTATTGTTCTTTAGCACAGGCGGCAAGGTTGCTCAGGCTCGCTGAGCCTCAGTTTCCTCTTCTGTCAAGCAGGGGCTCCAGTGGAGGCTGCCATTTGTGGGGTGCTTACTAGCTGCCAGGTGCATCTCCCACCTGGTTTCCTTCAAGTCTCCTGCAGGTCAGGCTCATTGACTCCCATTTGACAGAGGAGGAAACTGAGGCTGGGGGAGAAGGGGAGGTACCTTGGCCTGGGGTGCTGGGCCCCAGAGCAGGGCCGAGGACTCGAAGGGCAGGGAGCCAGCGCCCTTGCCCTGCACAGCTCTTTGCTCAGCTTCCTGCCCCATCGGGGGTTCTGTGCCATCCCCTCCCCGTTCCCGCAGCAGGGTGGGGTCCCCTGGGAGAACAATGCAGGCCTCACAGTGAGCTCAGAGTAAAGTCCTGGTTCCAGGCCGCTGCCCTGGGCTCAAAATAAAAACCTAACTTCCTGGGGGGCTCAGGCCCACCCTGCCTCTGCCCTCCAGCCACGAGGCCCCATCTGAGCACGGCCCCAGCCCCTCCAATCAAGGTGGCCCCCAACAACGGGGACCACCACCCACCTCCCAGTGCCAGAAGCCCCTTCCTTCCTTTCTCTTGGGCCTGAGAACAAAGATGCAGGGAGGGGATGAGGTCCAGCCTGTGGTCCGGCTTGTCCTGGCACACCTGACATGGACGACTGACCACCGTCGCTCGGCCCACCAGGCCTGGGACAGCAGAGCCCAACCTCGCCCCTAGAAGGCTCTCATGCCACCCCCATCAGCCCGGGGGTGCTGTGTGGGCCTCAACGTTTTATCAGCTGGTGAGTGGGGCACACACCCCAGAGCTGAGGAGCCCAACTCTGTTCCAACAACGACCCCCACCCTACCCAGCAGCCTCCCTGCCCCTCCAGGAAGAGCACCAGGCAGGCCTCTCTGCGCCACACGGGGGCACCAGGCGTGAAGGTGGAGGCTCTAACAGACTCGCCTCCGGGGCTTTCCCACTGGCAGATGGGGCCTATTTTTAGACCCCAAAGATATGAGCTTTCAAACGGGGAGTGGTCTCTGCGGTCTGCTCCCCCTCTAGGCACTCGCCTGCCACCCCCAACTCCAGTGCGGCCATGTCACCTCAATACCTTGAAACAATCACCCTTGAGACAGGGACCACTGGCGCCATTCAACAGATGGGGAAACTGAGGTCCACCCAGGAAAGGTACCTGCCTGCTCAAGGTCACATCACCAGTGAGTGAAGGAGACAGGCCTGGGATCTTTTCCATCCCAAAGCGGAGCAGTGAGGGGAGTCCCTGGGATCTGAGGAGGACAAATCAGGAGGGCTTCCTGGAGGAGGAAGCTTCCTATGTGCTGGATGATAAAGAAGAAATGAAGACTGAGTGAAGGAAGGGCCTCCCAGACAGACTTGGGCCAGGTAAGGAATTCACTTATTCACTCACTGGCTCAGTCTACACACCTGTGTGCCAGTAGCGGAGGCCTGGAGCAAGCCCCCACCCCACCTCCCTATGTGGCGTGGAGTAAGTCGAGGACCCTCTTGAACCTCTTTTTTCTCATCATTAATAAGAGCATTGAGCCGAGCAGAGATCTGTCCTTTCAGCTATGAAGCCCGTCATCCATCAAAGACGTCATCACAGCTTTTCCTCGGCAGACTGGAACCCCGGGAGGGCAGAGGCCAGGAAGGCGTGGGCCTGCGTCCCAGCCTGGGGCTGGGCGTGTGAAATAAAGACAGGCTGAGGACGTATCTGCATTCTCGAGAGACGCCTTGACGTAACAGAGGCCGCTTTACTGCTTTTCTGTTTCCAGTTTAAAAAGTAGTGCATTGGAGCAACCCAATCAAGGAGCTTTGGCTTAGAAGGCAGAGTACGAAATAAACATCCGTGAGTCCCTGCCAATCAGTCAGTCCCTTCTGTGTGTAATAAAGGAGGAGAGCAGACAAGCCTCCCGTGAGGGATCCCATGTTGCTTACATCGCTCCTCTGCCCTCGAGGAGGCGAGCACAGCTCCCCACCGCTCAGGGGTGGGCTGTGCAGAGTGACTTCCTGCCAAAAGGACCGTGAGGAAGAGAGGGACGTTTCAGGAGAAACCTGGCACACACAACCTCAGCCGGGGCCTCCAGGTCAACATCAAGAGGGACAGGACATGTGGGCTGTGCATACGCCTGATACGATGCCCTGAGTGGGGCACTTCACCCCTGCACTCTCCCTCCCAAACACGTTCCCCGAGTCCAACCACGAGAAAACCAGCAGACGAGCCCTGTCTAAAGAATGTGCCACAGGGGCTGGCCCCGTGGCCGAGCGGTTAAGTTCGCGCGCTCCGCTGCAGGCGGCCCAGTGTTTCGTTGGTTCGAATCCTGGGCGCGGACATGACACTGCTCATCAAACCACGCTGAGGCAGCATCCCACATGCCACAACTAGAAGGACCCACATCGAAGAATATACAACTATGTACCGGGGGGCTTTGGGGAGAAAAAGGAAAAAATAAAATCTTTAAAAAAAAAAAAAAAAAAAAAAAAAAAAGAATGTGCCACAAAACGCATCGCCAGTACTCTCAAAACTACCAAGGTCATCCAAAACACGGAAAGTCTGAGCTACCGTCCCAGCCATGAGGAACGGGAGGCAGGACAACCAAATGTAACGTGGGATCCTGGAACAGAAAAAGGGCATTAGGGAAAGCTGAGGAAATCCAAATAAAGTACAGACCGCGGTTAATAATCATGTATCATCAGCGACTCATGCGTTGTGACAACTGTGTCACGCTAACGTAAGATGTTAACAACAGGAACACCAGGTGTGGGGGAGAAAGGAACTCTGGACTATGTTCGCCATTTTTCTGTAAATCCAAAACCGTCCTAAAATAAAAAGTTTACTTTAAAAAGTACTACGTGCTCCCTGTACCAAATACGGAGAATCCAGAAAAGTCGGACAAGTCAGAGCTTTCACAATCCTGTAACCCAGAGACAGCCACGGCTGGCATCGGCCTCACTTCCTCCTGGCCTTGTTTCGCTGCATCCTGTTGCTCGTAGCTGAAATCACAGAATTGTAAGCTTGTCATCAGATGAGGCGTTTCTATAGGGTTCCAGGCACTTTGGAGTGGAGATGTCAGGGCCAGAGAGGTTTCTGGGCCAAAGGGTCTTCTAGGGGTCCCCACCCACTGCCATTGACTTAGGATGGGCTTTGCATTGCCAGACAGGCCAGGACCAAAGAGGCCACTTTGAGAAAGTTCTCTGACTCCCGTCTGGGTGCAAGTTTGGGTAAGAAAGCACCCTCAACCCAGAAAATCTTCTACCCAAACCCAGTGACATCCTGAGGCAGGCTCTCCAGCCAGAAGCCGAGAACCCAGCTTCCCCCATTGGACGCAGGAGGCTCCTCCCGTAATAACGCCCCTGGTGGCTCAGTAGGCACTGTCTCGGGACATCAAGGGCCCGATTTAACCCTCCCTAGAGGAGCCAAGTCCACAAATAGCTCTCAGTGTGCAGGGCTGTCACCCATGACTGGCTCCAGATGACGGCCAATTTGAGTGATCAACACATCTGGACAGCAGCTTCTCTTTTTCATCCAGATGTTGGAGGCCCTGACAGCACACCTGCCACCCGATTGCTGGGCCCCAGGAAAGCCCCCAGCCCCTGCCCTTTCTGGGAAAGAGCAGAGGTTTCTCCCAGAGGGGGCAGGAGAATGGTCCACCCCGGGAATCAGGCGAGGACGCCAGCCCAGAGATGACTGCCTGGGCCAGGCCTCCAGCTTCCAGGCTTCTCCTCTGTTCTCACACCTTCTCCTGCTCTAGGACATGCCATGGCTCCCATTATAGGCAGTGGTTCTCAACTAGGAGCGATTTTGCTCCCCAGGGGACATTTGGCAATGTTTGGAGGTATTTTTGCTTGTCCCAACGGCTGGGTGCTACTGGCACCTTGTAGGCAGCGGCCAGGGAGGTGGCTACACATCCTACAATGTGTAGTTCGGTCCCCACAGCAAAGAATTCTCCAGCCCGAAGTGCCACTAGTGCAGTATGGTGGGGGTCCAGACTCTTGAGGTTACCTCTCCAAGCCCCACCACCCCCTGCTCCCCAACCTGCAGGCGCCAGGCTGGTCCCTGTAGCGCCCCCTGCACAAGCCACTGTCCTTCAGCCTCCACACCATTGCACATCTCTTCCTCCCCATCCGTACACCCCACGCCTAAACGCTGCCAGGGGCACCACCTCCAAGAAGACTTCCCTGGTCTTGCTCGCACATTCTCCAGCTCTGTGGGCGGGCACTGACGTCACTTAACCACGTACGAGAGAGGGCCTCAGATGGCGCGATCAAGAAGAAACCTCAAGAGTCACCAAGTCGGAGGTTTGCAGGGCAGACCCGGGCCCAGACAGCCTGCAGACCGACTCAGCCACGCCTGCACAAGGCTTTCTTCTCTACCGTGAATCCGTCACCAACATGAAGATATCAGAAGATGTGGCGTGAAAACCTGAGTTTCCTGCTTCTCTGAACAGTGGAGCAGCGCCCACAGCCACCTTCCTTCATGACAACAGTCAGCAGAAAGAGAGCAGTTGCCAGAGGGGACCCAGCGCAGGCTCCCCAGGTGCCTGCAGGTCCACCGGCCCCCCCACTCACTCACATGACCTGTGTGGCCCCTGGAGGCATGGCAGTTTGAGGCCTCTGAGCCAGTCCGTATCCCCCTCACCCCTCATTTTATAAAGGGGAAACTGAGGCCCAAGAGAGAAGCTTGTCTAAGGCCACACAGCCAGTTAGTGGCAGAGCTGGGCCCCCGCTTCCCACAGGGACCACACTGTCCTTCGGAGAACACAGCACAATCTCAGAGCCTGGAGACGCCCTGAGGACTTGTGTGGGGCAGCCAAGCTGCCATTTGCTCGTCTCAGGATCCATCTTGCATTGGCAGGTGCAGCCTCTGAGTGCACCCCCCAAATCAGCGTCCTGGGGTCTGACAGCTTGACTCCAGGTGTGCTGGCAGCAGGCTCCAGGTCTGAGGCGCTACCGATAACAAAGCCCTCAACCACGTGTCAGGCACGGCCTCGTAGGGATCAACTCCCTTGGTCCTCACAACAGCCCCATCAGAGAAGTATTATGATTCTCAAGCCCATTTTTCAGATGAGGAAACTGAGGTTCAGAGAGGATAAGTAAGTGGCCCGAGGCTGCACAGCTAGGAAGTGGCAAGGCCAGAATTTGCACACAGGAGTCTGGATCCAGAGGCTACGCACTGGCCACTGAAGAGCGCCGCCCCTCCGAAGGGAAAGCTGGACTCTTGCCGCAGCCCTGCCCGCTCTGCCTGTGGCAGGAAACAGATGCAGCCAGGTCTGAGCAGTTGACAGTAGCCCACCGCAGCAGGCCGCGTTTAGGCTGAATTTGAGGAAGCCCTTCCAGGCTCATAAGAGAACTGCTAACCACAGGCCCTGAGTCACCCAGGAGGAAGGCGCCTGGGTCAAGGGGAGCTGGGTGTGGCTCGGGGATGTGGGGCGGGGGGATGGATCTGGACAGGACGGAGCAGAGGTCCCAGCCCTCAGCCACTGAGATGGGAGCAGCCTCTGGCCCTGGGGGCTATGACTTGCCCACAGTTGCCTGTGAGTAACAGGAGACGAAGGCTGTGCACCCACACCACCCTCCGAAGGGGAGCTGCAGGCTCCCTCCTCCGCAGGCCGCCCCATGGGAGCTCGGGCGGGCGAGTCACCCCACTTCTGAGCACAAGGCCTCCAGTTTGCTTTGGTGGGGAGAAGGCAGTGGTTGGCCCAAGTGGAAGCTCAGAGGACTCAGCCCTCTCCCTCCCCGCTGGAGGCACAGAAGGGACAGTCCCGCCTCTGTCCCCTGCAGCAGCCCGAGCCCCACGGGAGGAGTGAAAGCTGCGCCTGAGGCCTGACCCCATATCCTGGCAAGATCGCAGCCCACCTTTCTCCCGAGATCCCGGCTCCCGATGCGCTTTCCCAGCTCTGTTCCGTTCGCACCCGGTGCCCTTGTGGCTGCTATTCTGTCCATTTCCCGGAGGCAGAAACTGAGCCTCAGAGCGAACGCGAGTCCCATCCACTCGGGACGAAGACCCCGCTCCCGCCGCTGCTCTGCTCCGGGCCGCTGCAGGCCCCTTCCCCCGTTTGACAGATTGGCCACTGAGGCCCAGAGCGGGGAAAGGATTTGTCCAGGGTCCCACGGAGAGGCGGTGAGCAGCGTGCTCCCGTTGGAGGGGGTTCAGCGGATCAGGGACCCTCTTCCACCCCCTCACACACACACCCCCGTCTCCCTGCGCCTGCCTGCACTCACCACATGGTAGATGGCCAGGGCGGTGGTGGCAATGCGGACGTTGAAGCAGCAGCAGGTCTGGCGGACGCTGCTGGGGGCCATGGTGTTGCCGTCCCCTCCTCCGAGGCACTGAGGGGGAAGGAGCCAGCGCCCGGAGCAGGACAGAAAAGGGGAAGCTGCCGGCTGCTCTCCTCACTTCCTTCCTGCCCCTTCACACAGGCAGAGGCAAGATTGTCACAACTGGGGCGGGGCAGCTGGGAAGGGCCACTGGCCTGCCTCCGAGCACACGCCCAGGAGGGGCTTCCCTGGGGAGTGCAGACCCTGGCGCCGTCAGCACTGTCCATTCGCTGTCCTTCCTGGATGCTTGCTGCCACCCTTGGAAGCAGCAACTGTTACCAGACCCATTTCCAGTTAGAGAAACAGAGGTCCAGAGAGATCAAGACATTCACCCAAGATCACACAGCAGTTAGTGCTGGTGGCAGGATTCAAACTCAGGTCTGCCCCTGCAAGAATAGCTTTGTCTCATATTTCTTGCATGTTCTAAGCATGCTGCTGGATTAATCCTTTAATCCTCACCTCAACCCTTTGAAGAAGATACTATTATTATCCCCATTTTACAGCTGAAGAAACTGGGGCACAGAGAGGGGAAGTGATTTGTTCAAGGTCCCACAGCTAGCCCGTGGAGGAATGAGGACTTGAACCAAGGCTGACTGGTTCTAGAAGCCACCCCCTCAGAGCCAGTGTTCTCTTCCCTCTACTGCCAGCCTCAGAGAGGCATGCTCTTCCTGAGCTCTGTCCAAAGCAGGACAGAAGAATAATTACTAAGCAAATCCATCAACCATGTGTCAGGCCCTGGGCTTGGCTCGTCCCATGGCCGGGTCATTAATGCCTCACAGCATGCTGGGAAACTCTCAGTCAACCTTTGTGGGCCTCAAGGCCCCCTGATGCTCACATGCAATCAGGGATTTTTTCCCCTGATTTTTTTCACTCTTGGGGAAAGTTGGAATTAATAAACCGTGACTATTAAGCAAGGTGCACTGGGATCTATGCTCCCTTCTCAGATGATAAATCATCCATATGGTAATCAAAGAAGAGAACAGGAGACACCTGCAAAATCCCCATGGGAAGTCTGCTCTGTACAGATGCTGAGCTCACTTGCAATGGAGAACACAGCTGAAGTCCTGCCCTCACGTGAGATCTTGGAGTTAGGATTGGCCACTACAGCTGCCCATCATTTCTGCCCCAGGCAAGGTTATAAAAGGGCTCTACGCTCCTCCCCCGTGGCAGGAGTTGCTCTCTTGGACCCACAAAACTAGACTGGTGGACTTAATCAGAACTTTCTCTGTTTGCCAATGAACCAAGGGGGTTCTGCAAGCTTGGGGCTCCTGAGCAACCCAGCCAATCTCTTTCCTCCTTCACTTCCAGGCCTGTTTATTTTTGATCACAGGCCTTGCTGAGACCAGACGTCATGAAAAGGTGGTACAGTGTGGTAGTTCAGTGTTTGGGCTCCAAGGCTCACGGCCTGGGTTCAAATCCTGGCACCTTCTGGCTGGGTCGCCCCACAGCAAGAAAAGTCCACTTTGCCCCAGAGCAGCAGGACCAGAGTGGCTGATGATGAGGAAAGCAGGGGCCAGGAGGGCTCTGAGGCCATGCTGGGGAGTCTGGATTTAACTGTGCTAGGAAGCCATTTGGAAATGTAATCCCACAGTAAATGACAGCCATTAATAACATTCTGATGGGTGAAACCAAAGCCGGAGTGGAGACAGCTTCCAAAGAGGAGGCTGAAACCCACCACTGGCGTGTGAAATCGTTTTCCATGGTGCACGGGTGAACACTTTCCATTTTTATGATGATAAATTCATTTTAATGTGCATTATAAAAACATACATAACTAGCCCATGAATTCTGTGATTTTCCATTTGTGGGAATTATATAAAGTCTCATTTAAAAACATTTAAATAAAAAAGCAATAAGTAGATTTAAAGAAAAATATCAAGGCAGCCACAGGCCAGGAGGCAGACAGATGTGGCAAACGGCCAGAGTGGTGTGGGCACCACCAGTTTGAGAATCCTGGTGAGTGGGAAATCCCACAGTAGCTGTGTGATTTCAGAGAAGGCACTTGATGTCTCTGAGCTATTGTTTCCACATGTGCAAGACAGAGGCAGAGGCTCCACCTTGGTAAACATGAAACGAGGTCACGTGTCAACGTGTCTGTTGGTTTCCTCCCTTCTTGGTCCCACTCAGGCTGCTGGGAGGAGGCAGAGCTGGGATGTGAACCCTGGTCTGCCTGATGCTGAGTCCTGGGCCACATCCCCAGGAGGGACCAGTGACCTCCAGGGGCAGCCCCCTCCTGGGCAAGTGGCATCTCCCAGGTACTGTCTCCCAGTGGGAAGCACGGGCGTTACGATGGATCATGTGTTCCTCGCTGGGCCGCCAGTCTCCAGCACATGCTGGTCCCTTGCTGAGGCCTCCGTCACTCCCTCTGGGCTGGAAGCTTGATCCTCTTTATGTTCATCCCCTCCAAACCTCCTGAGGAAGGGGTGGCTGTTATCCCAAATGCCAGGCTCCTTGGCCAAAGCCACTGGGGTAGGCAGACTAAAGGTTCCCCCCGCAAAGATACCCCCATCCTGATCCCTGGAACCCGAGAATATATGTTACCAAAAATGGCAAAGGGACTCTGCAGGTATGGTTAAGTTAAGGATCTTGAGATTAATTTGGATTATCCGCCTGGGCCCAATGTAATCAAAAGGGTCCCCATACGTGAAAGAGGGAGGCAGGAATATCAGAGTCAGACAAAGACTGGAAGATGCTAACCTGCTGGCTCTGAGGATGGAGGAAGGGGCCACAAGCCAAGGACTGCAGGCGGCTTCTAGAAGCCAGAAGGGGCAGGGGACAGATTTCCCCCGTGCAAAAGGAATGCAGCCCTGCTGACACCTTGATTTTAGCCCAGAGAAACCCATTTTGGACTTCTGACCTCCAGCACTATAAGATCATAAATTTGTGTCATTGTATGTTACTGAGTTGATGGTCATTTGTCACAGCAGCGACAGGAAACTCATCCAGCTCCTCAGCACAGGCCACAGTGGAACCTGGGTCTCTCTGACACTGGAGCCCAAGCATACTTCACAGAAGCTACCCTGGACTTCCTTGCTGTGCGATCTTGGGCAAGTCATGGACCTCTCTGAGCTTCAGGCTCCTCCTGCTTAGGGTCAGGATACTGACAACACCCATCTCATTGTTTGTGAGGATTAAATAAGAAAACGCACATGCTAATGCCCCTTTCTCCTCTTCTGCCCCTTTCTGTTACAAATGGCAAGCTTTGAGCAGAACACATTTTAAACTCACTTTGTCACTTAGTGGAACCCTTGAAAACTTCAGATCTTTTGAATTCCTTAAGACAAAGAGGAGGAAATGGTCCACACGTCCACGGTCACAGCAAGATGGAGACGACCTGCTTATGAACCTGTCCCCCTCAGTGTTCCTTCGACAAAGTCATCTTCCCTGCTCCCTGACTTCAGGGGCGATTCCCACAGCCTGGAAAGTCATCTTGAATCTGTAATTCTGGCTGTTCGTCTTACTTAATAATTCGCTGCTGCGTTGTATTAACATTTAGATAGACCTCTCTGTTTCCTCAAAGGCAGAGTCTCTCTGAGTTTTCTTTGTTAAGCTGGGAGGACGCGATTGGAACTTCCCTCTTCACCCACGTGCCTGGAGGTAAAAATAAAACCCGCGACTCTGCCAGGTTTCGTATTCAAACAAAGAGTTGGAGAGTCCAGTGTCCTTTCAATTAACCCGGGAAAAGCTCTTAGGAGTGTCTGGCTCCGAGTAGCAACTCAATCGTGGGAGGTACTTTGATTGTGATTGTTGCTATGATTATCTCTGTCCTTAGCTAGGCCCTTTCCCGGCTCCTAGCTCGTCTGAGACTCCCCAGGCCCAGTCCGGAGAGGAAGGCAGCAAAGAGGAGCTGATCCGCGCCTGGCAGGCCCGAGGGGGCAGCGGCCTGCCGCAGGACACACAGTAGGTCTGCAGCAGAACCAGAATGCAGGTCCTGCGTAAGGACAGCCGCTTGGGAAGCATGAGAGTTGTGGCAGCCAAGGGTGGCTCTGGGTCTCTCCTCCCTGGGAGGGCCCCTGAGTGCCCTCTGCAGCTCGCCCAGGCCAAGGGTCAAGCTTCCTGCCAGACCACTGGTCTGCAGCTCCCCCTGGGTGCCCTCACCACCTCCCTCCCACTTCGGGGATTTGGAGCCGGGACCTGCAGGGCCAAGGCCAGTGGTCTCGAATATAGGAGACAGCACAGCGCTTCTTTCCTCCTCCTGCCCCCAGCCCAGCGTGCTTGCCTGGGACGGGGACCTGCACGTGCCACCTCAGGCACCCCCCCCTACTCCCCTGTCCTGCAGAGGGGAGCCAGGCCTTGAGCTCAGAGGGTCATCCTGGCAAAGACAGCCCACAGGCCCGGGCTTGGGGACAGCAGGCCTTCCAGGGACCAGTCGGTCAGTCCCGTGGGCAGGTAGAGTTGTGCCAGTGCCCTCTGACTGCATATCAGCTCTGGGCGTTCCCCAAAGTTCAGCGTCTCGGACTGCAGATGCAGCTGGTGCCATCTGTGGGGAGCAGAGCACTGACCCGGAGCTGGGAACCTCACTCCCCTCCCAGCTCTGGTCTCCACCCAGCCTCTGCCTCACTCGGCAGCTAGCGAGTGGGCATTGCCATGCTGCGTTCAGGGCTGCTGCAAGGACTAGGGGGTCATCCCTGGGAAGTCTCAGTCTCCCGCTGCACCTCCCTCCTCCCAGCTCTTCACGCCGCCCTTGGAAAGAACCTCGCGGATCCAGGTCCCTGGAAAGCTGGCGGCTAGGCAGTGCACCTGCTGTTAACGCCGCAGTCAGAATGATCTCACTGGGGCATTTCCCCAGATAGGGGATTTTTACTTAATCAAATAAAAACAACAACAAGCAAACAACGAAAGCGAGAAACCCTCCTAAGGGCCAAGTCCCTGGAAGAGGTTCAAAAAAAGGAAAGGTGGAGAACTGCCCTTTATGGTTCCGGCCAGTGCACTATGAAGGGACTTCTAGGAAACTGATGGCTATCCTGATTAAAAAGGGCCAGACCACATAAGCACAGGCCTTCTCCCCGTTATCCTAACCCCACTATTCCTGCCAGGAATGCAGACACAATGCCCGGAAGAACAGCAGCCATTTTGCAAGCACGAGGACAAAAACCATACCCTAAGAATACTGGAGGGGAGAGAGAGAAAGAGCCTGGGGCCCTGATGGCACCATGAAGCCTCTGTACCAGCTCTGAACCCCCCTTCCTCTAGATGTCTTGTAATGTGAGAAAAAGAAACTCTACGCACGTCTTCTGACTTCATTCATCCATTCAACAGGAGGCTTGTGTTAGGTGCTTGGGCTGCAGCAGTGAGCAAAACAGACAAGGTCCATGCTCTCATGGGGTGAACATTCTAGTGGGGAGACAGTAAAAAAGGGACACACATCAACAAGGTCATTTCGGCAAGTGATAATTCTCAGTTGCTTTGCACTGCATCCACGAGCCTGGCTTCTCGTCCTAACTGGAGAACAGACTTGCTGTGGGACTTTGGGATGATCACTTCCCCCCTCTAACCTCTGTTTCCCTGTCTGTGACACCGGGGAGGGGTCAAAAGCCATACTCTCTGAGGCCTGGCCCACCATGGCCCTGGGACCAGCCAGGCAGGTTGTACCAGGCAGGTTCTTAACAACAGCACCAGCGCCCGGACACCCTCCAGCCCGCCTGGGCCGTTTCCCTCAAATTCCTTGGCGAGGGGTAAACAGCCGAGGGTCCCCAGTCAGCCAGCCCAGGGCTGCTGACTGCAACCCTTTCAGCGGCGCCAGTAAATCTCCAGCCACTGCCGAAAGATCTGTCTGGGGCCGGCCGTGGGCTGAGAAGCCCAATTGTGGCCGAGGCCTCCCCTTTGCCAGCACCGGGTGTGGCCCTGGACAGGTTGGGAAGCAGGGCCATGAGGCGGCCAGGCTGTAGTCTGCAGCCACCTCTGCCACGTCCCGGGGCCACTGTCCCTGCTCTGGGTAGCCCAGCTGCTGCCAACCCCCTGCCCAGGTCAGCCGCTGAGACTCAGCACCCCCCTGACACACAGGCACCCCGCCTGCATCCACCTTGGACCAGTGCACCTCACACCGAGCCATCTGGGTGTGGACCACCACTCCCCCCCAGCCTCCCCATGGCCCAGGATCCCTCTCTCCTCCTGGTCACCAAGCCCTGTGGATTCAGTGTCCCCCTCACCTCCCAAATCCTTCTGCCTTTCTCATGCCCGCCGCCGGGGCCCAGCCACCCCCGCCTGCCGCTGGATTCGCTGCGCAGAGAGGCTGGGGGCAGAAGAAGGAAGCCCTGGCTGAGCAGCCTCCGGGGGCTGCCCGGGCCCAGCCCCCATGCCCTCCAAGCAGGGAATGTGTTTCTTTGGCCCAGAGGCTGGAAGGGCTGGATCTGCTGTCAGAACTGAGCCTCAGGGCCCTCTGTCCTCCTACAAGTGTCTGAATGGCAGGGGGTCTGGGCGCCAATTCAGAATCAATAAGGACATATATATAGATAGATAGATAGATAGATAGTAATAACATCACAGTCACAAGTAACATCACCACCTTTTAGCAAAAGGCAGAATCGAGATGAATATGTATGTACTTCAACAATTAAAAACACTGGACAAACGAGGAAATTATCTAGGACCCGTGTGACTCGAAAGCCATCTGCCCCCCACAGACTCTGCCCAGGGGTCCTCGGGTCCAGCGCTGTGCTTGCAAGGATGCCCCCAATAAGACGCACAAGCTCAGACCCTGCGGCCCCGCCACGCCGGCCTCACGTTCAGGGGAACCTGGGTCTGTTCCCATGTCCGCCCCCAGGGGGACATTGTGGATGTGCTCATCTGACAGGTGACTCTATGGTTCGTTTGTTCATTGAACAGCATTTATTGTATACCTACCACATGCTGCGGCCTGTGCTAGGCCTGGGGATGGAGCAGTGAACGACACCAAGGCCCCGGCAGGTCAGGGCTGCCTCGAGGTGGAGCAAGACTGGGGGCACAGGGCACAGCCTGATGATTCCAGCCAAAACCCAGCTGGGAAGGGCAGAGGCCAATAATAGTCACGACATTAGTAAGAGCGTCACAGGGACGGGTGACAATACCACCTCTTAGTAAAAGGCATAATCGAGATGACGCCGGTGATCTAAAAGTAGCTGGCCCCTCGCTAGAGAGGTATCAGGCGCAGGGGAAGTCCGCAGACCCCAGAGGGGACAAACCTGGGTTCCCACCCCCCCTTTGCCCCTGCTCGGCTGTGTGACCCAGGGCCACTGTCACCGACTCTCTCGGTTTTCTCATCTGTAAAATGGGGATAACAATAGGTTGGCCTTTCTTGCAGAATTACTATGAGGATTGAGATAGAGATGAGGATGTTGGACCGGACAGGTGGCCTCTGAGGCCTCGATCCGTCACCTTTCTCCCTGCCAACTATACTCCTAACGGCTGATTCCGAACAAGCCCTGTCTGGCTCCAGAACTTTCGGTGGCTCCCTATGGCCTGCAGGACCCACTCCTCGACAGCCGCTAAGCTGGGGCTGCCACTAGGTCCGCGGCGCCCCGCTGAAGCCAAGACCTTCCCGGAGGCAGAGCCCTTCCGGGTCCCGCCCAGGGGGGCAGCCAGGAGGCCCAGAGCCCCTGCAGGGGTACTCTCCACCCCCCAAGAACACCTTGGCCAAGAGGCCTTGGGAGTGTAAGGCCCGAAGCTGTGCCTGGTGTCACCAGCCTCAGCCCCCACCATGTCCCCAAAACCCCCCTATGCTGGAGGGAAATGTGGGGGCGTTTGTGGTTGGAGAAGTGTGCGACTTCCCACCGGGGCTAATCTGATGTTGACATTTTCCACCCCACCCCTCACTGCTTTGCTAAGCCACCAGCCGTGAGCTCCTGCCTGGGGAGGGGAGGGCAGGGAGGGGGCTGGGCCCTGCCCCCAGGGGGTTCCCAGGGACCAGAGGGGATGGTGATGCTGAAGGGGCAGCATTATAGAGCACAGACAGGGTTGGCCTTTCACATGTGTCGTCTCATTTTAACTCTGAAGGAGCCTGTTCTTGTCCCCATTTCACAGACTAAGAAGCTGAGGATCCCAGCAGTGAATTGGTTTGCTGGGAGTCTGTTTAGAACTGGGGTTCAGGCTTGAGAGCCTCTTGACTTTCCACCACGGCATGGGACCTCCCGATGCTGCTCGGGACGGAGAAGAAAGGTTGGGGCGTGTCCAGGGGGCAAATCTTGCTGCCTCCTCCACCTCCTCACTTCCCCCTTAGCGACGTCTGAGACGACCCCACAGCTCCTCTCCTTCTGGGTAAGCGCCCTCGCCATCCACATTCTAAAGCTGACTGTTTTCTTTTCAAGATCAGCACCTGAGCTAACATCTGTTGCCAATCTTTTTTTTTTTCTCTTCTTCTTCTCCCCAAAGCCCCCCAGTACATAGTTGTCTATTCTAGCTGTGAGCACCTCTGGTTGTGGCATGCGGGACGCCGCCTCAGCATGGCCTGATGAGCGGTGCCATGTCCGCACCCAGGATCCGAACTGGCGAAACCCTGGGCCACCGAAGCGGAGCGCGAGGACTTAACCTCTCGGCCACGGGACCGGCCCCTAAAGCTGATTTTTGAATAGATGACGAAGCACAAATATACAAAAGGATACAAAGTGAAAAGTAAGTATCCATCCCACGCCTGTCCAACAGCTACCCCATCACCCTCCCCAGGGGAAACACGAGTACCTGTTTTCTGGTGTTTCCTTCCAGAGGTTTCTACATGTACACAAGCACGTCCATATTCGTATCCTTATTAAAAAATGGTAACATACGTTACACACATCCTGTGCCATGTGTTCCCCCATGAACGATCCATTTGGAACTCGCTCCATTTATGTACATAAAGAGCATTCCCACTGTTTATCATGGCTGCATAGTACTCCTTGAGTGGCTACCTCATAACAAAATCAACTCCAACCAATGGATTAGACAGTCTCCAATCTTTCGTAATTACAAACACTACAGCAATAGAGATCCTGGTATATGCATCATTTTCAGGTGTTTGAGTACATGTGTAAGATAAATTCCCGACAGTGGGATCACCAGATTAAAGGGTACAAGCATGCCAATTTTGATCAATATTGACAACTTGCCTTTCACAGAGGTTTTACGAACATACACTCCCACCTGCAACGTAAAACACTGCCTGTTTCCCACATCCTCACCAACACAGTGAGTTATCAAACTTTGTGATCTTTACCAATATGAAAGATGAAAAATGGCTTGCATTGCATGCAGTTCAATCCATTTTGTAAGTTAGGTTAAGAATATTCTCATGTGTTTAAAAACCATTTGTGTTTCCTTTCCTATACACTGTCCAGAGCTTCTGCCCATTTTTTCCGTTGCTTGGTGATCTATATCTTATTGATTTGAAGATGCTCTTTATATATAAAGGAAGCTTTTGCCAGTGATGTAAGTTATAAATATTTTTGCACAGTTTATCTTTTATTTCCTTATGGGTTCTTTTCATCATTTTTAGAGGATACTTGAATTTCTTGATATTTTAAGTGATAGTATCTGTTAAAATGTCTGATTATAAAAATAATCCATCATGTTTTCTTCCAGAACTTTTATGCTGTTGTTTCTATATCATTCCTTCTTCTGAGTTACTTGTGTATCCTGAGTTCTACCATTTTCCAGGTCCTGACTATGCTGTCTCTTCACCCTGTCGGTGTGTTAATCTGGAGTGAAGGCTCAATCAGGCCAGGGTGGGGCTGGGCACAGAGTCAGTGTCTGTAAATGTCTGCCACTGGCCACCTGGGTTCCTGGAAAAGGAAGAGTGCAGTCCACAGAAGGCCAGGGGTCGTGCTAGAAAGAGCACAGAACTGGAAGCTGCTTCTGTATAATTTGTTTGGTGTCCCGACTTACTCTCCTGTGCCTCAGTTTACCCATTCATCAAATAAGAGCGCCTTTCCTCATGGATACTCAGTGATTCTACAGCTTGGAAGGATGTTAAGCAAGAGGAGCAGGGAGACTGCAGAAGGAGGACCAGTATGGGCTTCAAGATCCGGCTCTGTCCCTCGGTCACTCTGTGGGCTTGGCCCCGTCCCTTCTCTTTCCTAAGCTTCTGAATGAGAAGCCGCCCAGATGCCCACCGAGGCCCTTTCCTGCCCACCGCAGCCCAGCGCAAAGCTGCTGAGCTATTTACTCTTTGAGTCTGGAGGTCGGAGTTCAGCCTGGGTTGTGGCAATCAAGGAAGACTTCCAGAAGAAGGCGGGCCTCCAGCCAGGCTCTGATGTGCTGAGACGGGAGTCTCTGATGCAGTCTGGGAGCTGAGGATGAGAGGAGGGGTGTGTCCTGAGCCCCTGCTTTATTCCACACTCTCTTTCCTTACCTGGTTCAATCTCCATGACAGCCCCGTGATCCAGTGGGACCAGGTTACCATTTCACAGATGAGAAAACAGAGACTTTGAGAGGCTGAGTAAGTTGCCCAGAATCCTACAGCCAGGACGTGGCAGAGCTGGGACTCAAATGCTGGCCTGGGATGAGCAGAAGCTGGTTCTCGGCTTCCTTGAGGGCTGAAGGGGGTTGGGGAGCCTGGGTCAGGGTGTGGACAGGGGTTGGCAGTCAGTGACTCTCCTCCATGGTAGGAGGGTGGGTGCGGGAAGCAGGTGGAGCTGGGAGATAGGAGGCCGAAGGCCCACAGATAAGGCGGCAGGTGCGTGGGTGGCATGCACGTCGTGGCAGCTGGAGCTGAGATCAACCCTCCCCCGCCCAGCACAAAGGCAGAAGGGGGACCACATGAGCCCCAGGCCTGGCTGGGTCCACTCCCTGCTTCTCAGGGCCGCATCTCAGTGCACACTGAGACTACAGCCCACAGGGCAACCCCTGGGCCTGGATGCTGCAGCCCCAGCCCTGCCTCCTCTCCGCGGGGTCACATGTGAGAGACAGCTCGATCAGGAGCGAGCAGGTGGCCTCTCTTTCTGCCTCCTGCTAGCTACTGTGAAAACAGTCAGCAGAGCCTGCAAACGCGCTCGCCGGGACTTCCTGTGGCCACACGGTAGGTTGATCTTGTTGTTGTTTTGCTTTGAACGCCTTCCCTAGGGCACGCGCTTTCCTGCTCTCAGGGGTCCTCCCCTCTCCCTGTCACCTCTCAACAGCTTGCATCGCACATTTACCTTCTCCTCCCCGGCCCCAAACAGCTTTTGAGTTTGAGGATCCGAGTTCCGGGGCAGAACCCCTGGAGGTCAGTGCACATGGCTGGCAGGGAGACGGGATCTTAGAGATAAAGGAGAAGGAGGCCAGAGCCAGGCAGTAACATCCCCGGAGTGTCACAGCAGAACCGGCAGGAATCCAGGATTCCTGACTCCCAGTCCAGTGCTCGCTGACCTAACCAGAAGCCAGAGGGGGAAAAGTGGAAACACCCCGAGGAAAGAATGGAGAACACCAATGAGCGTCCTGATGGCCAGCCCGCCACTCACACTGTGGCCCAAGACTAGTCCCTGCCCCCTCCGGGCCTCAGTTTCCCCATCCCACAGAAGGAGGTTGGACCAACGTCATGGAGGGATCCTGTGAGCTCCAAGTCCACTCTCCCTCCCAGAGGCCACAGGGGACAAACTGCACATTCCAGGGGCCTCCTTGGTGCGGGCTAATATTGACCCAGGGCTGTTTCCTTTGGCCCTGCATGCGCAGGGGCTGTGTTTGCTCTGGCGGGACCCCAGCCCCGCCTGCGCCCCTCTGGGCTTCAGCTGTGCTGGCCAAGGCAGCAGTGGGGGGGCCAGACGGAGGACATGCACCCCCAGGCTGGGGGGGCAAGGCAGAAACCACAAGACGCTCAAGCACAATCCCATGACCCCCAGGCTTTTAAAGCTTCTAGTGCACTTTTCAAAAATAAGAACTTCCCAAACACGGTTCCAAGACGTCTGGGTTGGTTTTTTTTTAATGTTGTGTTTCATAAATAAACTCTTTTAACACACGTCTAACACACACGAGACAATGACTGTATGCTCTATCTCCTTTGGGAATCACATGAAAAACTTAAAATTAGGTCCTTTCTTGAAGAAATGGCTGATTCCACGCTTGGGACCAGGGACAGAATAAGATAAGCCCAGAACGTCTTTTTGTGCCAGAAAGTAAGGAAGTTCTCAAAGAATCATGAGGCATCCTCGGGGACACAAGGCCCAGCATGAGGGGCACCCTCCAGCCCGTTTTGAGCATCAAGTTAAGGATGATAGTAACACGTCATCACCCACTAAATAAAACAGAAAACCATAAGTCCATACTGGCGTGAACAAATGAATTAAAACTTTGATGAGGAACGAGCTATTCCCATCGTCTCAGGGTATCTCCTGGCAAAATGCTTTTTCATTACAAAGAGGAGAGGAGTCACTTGAGGCTGCAGCGGGACCCCCGTCAGGGATCCAGGAGACTTCATCAGCCCTGGAGCAAATCCAGAGCGAGGGACACCCGTGGGATGCAGCTAGAACCCAGCATCACTTCTGTGAGAGTTCGGCTAAAGATGCCCAACTTGAACCTAATCAAGAGGAAACAAAGCCAAAATGAGGAACACGCTACGAAGCAGCCGGCCTGCAATCTTCAACAGTGTCAAGCGTGTGAAAGTTGAGAAGGGAGGAGGAAGTGAGGAACTCACCGTTCCAGGCTGAAGGTGACTAGAGGGACGGGACAGCTCAGTGCAAGGGCGTTCCCGGGCCAACGCTCGGCCCTCGATGGAGCTTGAGGATTGCCCTAGAGATGTGTCAACGTCAGGGATTGTGTTTGTGGGAGAGAATGTCCCTCGTGGTAGGAAACAGACACTAAAATATCCAGGAAACTGGGTCACCCTGGCAGCAACTTACTCTCCGATGGTCAAGGGCAAAACAGTTTTCCATACTGTTCTTGCGACTTTGCTGTGTACGTCTGAGACCGTTAGAAAATAACAGAGGGGGTGAGGGGGCTTCAGGAATCTAAGTTCTGAGCCACGGTGCCCAGAAGAGGCCTGGAGGAGAAACAGGCTGCCTTGAAGGGGGCCCGCTCCTCCGCCTCCTCATCTCTTCTCCTTTCACAGCACCTCCAGCAAATGAGATGAGCAATGGACCTTCAGAGAGGGCACGGCCCAGCCTGAGGTCTCATGGCGAGGGGGGCAGCCAGGCACTAGCAGCTCCCTTCTTGTTTCTCTCCTTCCTCCTCAGGCTTTCTGAGGCCTCCCGGGGACTCTGGGCGGCACCTGGTCCCGTGGGGCCAACACCAGACAGAGACTGGAGCCCTGAGTTCCAGTCTTCTCTCTGCCTCGATTTGTGCATCCACTTAGATAAGTTTTTCTCCTCTCTAGGCCTCCATCCCCCATCTGGTCCAAGGGGACAACCCTCCCATCCTCTGGATAGTGGCTTTCTATGGGGCTAGGGACTTGGGTTCATCCAGTTCGGGCTCTGACCTGCTAGACGACCGGGGGTCAGGTCACTTGACCCCTCCGCACTTGTTTCCTTCTTAGCACATGGTAGGATCACAGGTTGAAAGATTCGCCAATACCTCCGTTCCCAGAATTTCCCATGTCCTTTCCCCCTCCCGCCTCCCTGCCCCCGGCTCAGGGAAGCTGGGCATGCTGCTCTCTAAGGAACGACAGAGAAGAATGCGGACATCAGAGGAGTCAAATCCACTGGCTTTTGAGTCTCAGAAGTCCAGACTCTGCCAGAGAATGAATATGTGGAAGCCCACGTGACGAACCAGAGAAGTCCTCGCTGCCCTCGAGACCAGGAAGATTCCAGAGCCGCAGGAGGGGGCATGCAAGAGCCGTGGAGAGAGCTGTGAGGCTGGGCCTCCCTGAGCCCCCACTGGAGTGACACTTCTCCAGATGGCTCTGGAGACCCAAGACAGAGGGAGGGCCCCGGGATGCGGTGAGAGCAGAGTTCCCACCCGGCACAGCAGCCGGGGACATGGCCCTTCTGTGGGCAGATGCAGCGGCCAGAGCCCTGCCCTGTGGCGGGCAACCCGAGAGCTCCCCCCTCAGAGGGGCAGGTAGAATGGAATGCCTCCCCTGCTCCCACGGTGGCACAGGCATGGCACCAACGTGGCCCCAGGGTGCTGGTGCTCTGAAGGGACGTTGTAATCAGGAGTGAGGAAGGACTCGGCAGTGCCCTGCAAGGATGAGACAAGAACAGGGACAAGGTGGGGGAGGCTGGGAGATGACAATATTGGGGTCTAATGTGCCCCTCCCCACCAGCATCCCAGGGCTGCCTAAATCCTCAGACATTAGACAACCCAGGGGTAGGGACTGAGGGACCAAGAATGATGAGATGATGCTAATTCCACCACTAACAGGGCGAAAGCATAGAGTAGAAATGAAGGTCAGTGCAGAACAGAGAGAGAAAGCTGCTCGCCTCACGCACCCGTTTGCCGGTGGGGATGGTACCCGCCCCCAGTGAACGGGACACAGAGAACCAGCCGCACACTCGGAGCCACTCCCGTGGGCCCGAGGCCGCCTGCGCACGCGCATTCCTGACTCTCTGTCCAGCAACCTGTGGGCCACGTGGAAGTATTTACACACAGTAATTGGCAAATACTGCTAGTCAGCAAGAATTGTTGTGGTTTGTTTTGTTTTGCTTTTTCAGAGAGCCTGCTTACCAGCACACCCCGGAATAGAATCTCCCCGCAGGGTTGTTATGGGCATTAAAGCAGAATGTAGACTCCTTGGCACCATGCCAGGCACACCAGAACTGCTCCATAAGTGCAGGCTGCTGCTGCCCTAACAGAAGAAAGCAGAGGTCCGGCCCCCGTGAGCCCTGTTCCTTCCCCATTTCACTGCTGGGGCCAGGCTGGGGGCATCTTTTAGCCCTGGGAAGCATCCAAGCTGTCTGATGTGAGAGACGCCCCCTAAGCCCTGAAAAAGCCCTGTCTTGTGGATGCTGAGATAGAAGATTTGCAAGGACCCCTGGCTGCCCCGAGGAGGACAGTGGGACTTTCTCTGGCCCTCCCAGGGGAGCTGGGAACACCTGTCTCTGGGCAGGACCCCACAGGGAGCCAGCAGCAGGGCATGAGGCCCTGGTTGGGGAGATAAAGGGATGGGAAACAGGGAGAGGGGCCCCAGGACACCTGGACTCTGAACCGTAGCCAACTTTGTCAGGGCTGACGCGCTC
This sequence comes from Equus przewalskii, assembly GCF_037783145.1. NCBI lineage: Eukaryota > Metazoa > Chordata > Mammalia > Perissodactyla > Equidae > Equus > Equus przewalskii. Next base: position 25,556,930 of record NC_091832.1, on the reverse strand, counting down.
AGTGGAAAAATTAGAGTTGTTTTGCCCGGTCCCATGGGCCGCCTGTGTGTTTGTGATCAGCTGACAGGAAAATGGTTCTCTTCCTGGTCTCGGGCTGTGTTGCACGCCCCGCCACACTCTGTGGGCTGCCACTGGGATTGTTTATGTTTATTTTATTTTTACTTTTATTTTTCTTCACTGAAGGATGCCCTTGCCCAGTGCAGAGACCACAATGCCGTGAATAGGTCAGGACGTTTTCAGATCTGTGCATATTCCACCAAGCCCAGGCTTAGGGAATCCAGAGAATATGCCAGATTTCGGCCACTGACTGGCCACACAACCCAGCAGGGCCAGAAATGAGGGTGGGTGGGGATTTCCAGGCTTCGCTGGTTGGGGCCCGTTTATTTGGACGAGGGCAGAGAGCACCGACCAGGGTGTCCCAAAATAACTCACGTGGCCGGGGCTGGGAGCCAAGGCCTCCATGGAAAAGTTAAATTAATTCTTCACAGCTGCGAGGTCCAGGCCTCCAGATGGGCCACTCAGAATATCAGCTGATCGCTGGAAGGCCAAGGAAGCCGTCCCCCTGCCTCTGGGGTCCCTCACCAGCCAGAGGTCATGGTATGCCCAGAAAAGTAAGACCCAGCTGACAGCTCCTCAGATGACCCCTCCCAGCATTGTACAGATGGGGAAACTGAGACCAGAGAAAACCATAAGGGCAGAAGTGAGGTTTGTCCTGACCTTGCGGGTGTTGGGCACGGTGCTCAGTGCAGACAACACTGAGGAGGGCACCGGAGCGAGTGGGTGAGCACTGGGGCGGGAGAGGGTGGCTAAGTGAGCAGGAGGAGGGCAGCAGCTAAGGTCCAAGAGATGGCATCTCAGCCTGGTGGGAGCAGCCAGGGCCTCGTGGACGCAGCGTGTGCCCTGAACGGTGAGGAGGGAGCAGAACACTTCCGGCAGCAGAAACAGCACAGACCCTGGGGCGCTCGACTGCAGACCTCATCTCACAGCAAGAAGCCCACCCTCGGGTCACACCGTGGCAGACCAGTTGCTTTATAAGCCTCAGTTTTCTTGTTGTGCTATAGAGAGAAGCCATGGATGGTTCATGATTTCCACTTGCTCCCAGGATGGGAGGTGCAGGGATGCAGCTGGTCATGGGGATGGTCTCAGGGTCTCTTGGTTTCCAGGCTGCCCCTCCGTCTCGTGTGGCTCTGCCTGTCCCTAGGTGGGTGGTGGCCTCACTTTCTCTTCTGCAGACAGACTTCCTCCATGTGGCCATGAGACCAGGAGGCCAGGGCCACAGGCAGCCTGGGTTATGTCTTCACAGCCTAGCTGTGACCTCCAGGAAGTCAAGACCAGGACTTGAGCCCACATCCCTGATCCTGAACCGCGTGCCCCTTGCACGACCCAAGGCTGCTGCCCAGGGGCCAGAGGAGCCGAGATCTGGCCCCAGGGCCCCCAGCTGCCCCTGCACTTGGCATATAACACGAGGTGGGGCCTCCGATGGAAATGGTGTGGGCCTTGGGATTTTTCTTGTCCCCAGACTCCTCAGGGGGGAAAGAGCCTGGGCCCTCTGGACGAGCTTGGCTTCTGAGTCAGACAGGTGGAGCGGCTCCCACTCAGCTGCAGGATTTGCTGATGGTCACAGCTGAGTCTGCTGAGCTCCCACCCCCACAGCAGCATCCTCCCCATTTGACATTTGACAGATGAGGGGCCTGAGGTGCAGAGGGTAAGCAGCTTGCTCCAGGCCACGCCATATTCGCTGCCCAATCCAGGAACCCTGTCCCAGGTTGCCTGAGACCAGAGTTGTCACCAACTGCTTACATTTCTGGACTAGCCACTAAACCCCTCCCGGCCTCCACATCCTCAGGGCCATAGTGACTCCTATGTGTATGTCGGGAGGTGGGAGGGTAGTCAATGAGATAATGCCTGTCAGGGACCTGGCCCTTTCCCAGCCAGGCAGCCTACGTGCCCCAGAGCTCCCATCCCCTTCCCCTTCCCCAGGGCCTCTGGCACCAGGATAAGGCCTGGCCTCTCTGGTCCAGCAGGGCAGGGGTCAGGAGAACTGGGGCCGCTCCAGGGGCCCAGGTAAGGGCCAGGACCCAGACCCGGGAGCCTGGGGAACACAGGTCCCCTTCATTCTCTGCTTGGTCAGCTGGATCCTCCCTGTCGCCCTGGACCGGCTGGGGACTTGGGGTTTTCATGCATCTCATTAGCATAAATTAGCAGCTTCCAGCAGGAGGGAGGCACGCAGCATCCCAGGGGCCCAGTCTTGTTTTTGGAAAGCTTATCGAGCTCTGCTGAGGGCTCCCCTTGTTCATCGGCCACTGGATGGTGGGCTGGTGTTTGTGTGCTCAGCAGAGACCCACCCCTGGCCCTCGTGGGCCAGTGACCCACAGGCTCCAAGGATAACAGAGGGAAGGAGGGCGATGCCCAGGAGGGGGGCGATGCCCAGGAGGGGGGCGATGCCCGAGGAGCATGGTGCCCTCAGACTCCAGACTCTCCCCCGACCCCAGGCCCTCTCCCCGGGCTCCCTCTGCACTGAGAGAGAGAGACCTCTGTCCAGGGGGGCAGGGGATGCAGGGGGAGGGACCGAATGGCCTCCTCCAGTTTTCCCAGCAGGGGAGCAGTGGTCCTCCGAGCTGCTCAGGCTGGGGCTACAGCCAGGGACCTTTCAAGTGGGCTCACCAACCTGGTTCCTTGGCAATGAAGCTGATCTGCCCTGATTTTCCAAGGAAATGGAAGGGGCACTGCCATCCCAAAAGGCCCATTGTGTGCCAAGCCCAGGTCTGGGTGCCTTCTGTGCCGTCAAAGGTGGCAGAAGGGACACAGACAGCTTTTGTCTGTCAAATGGCCCTTCCCTCTGCCTCTGACATCTCTATGGCCTTTACAGTCACCCTTCCACACGAGCTCAGGAACCAGACTAAGTTCAAACCCCAGCTCCACCGTGCACCAGCCGTGCGCCTCGCTGCCTTGGTTCCTTTGCCTGTAAAATGGGGTCATGTGGTGAGAGTTAAATGAATCTGTGCATTAAAGGGGCTTAGAGCAGCGCTGGCACATGCTAAGTGTGGTGTGTTAGCTGTTTCTGATTGCCTTGACCCCACCCCAAGGGGTCAGGACCCTCTCCCCAACCACAAGGGTGGATATGTGACCCAGATCTGGCCAATTGGAATGTCACACCTCCAGTTGGCCACAGTGATTGGCCCAGGAATAGACCAGCCAATCAGACTCTCACCCTGGGGTTTTATACTGAGATGCCGGTAGAGACACTCTACCTGGGGTGGCTAGGCTGTGAAGACATAACCCAGGCTGCCTGTGGCCCCGCCCTACTGTCCTCATGGCCACATGGAGGAAGCCTGTCTGCAGAAGAGAAAGTGAGGCCACCACCCACCTAGGGACAGGCAGAGCCACACGAGACGGAGGGGCAGCCTGGAAACCAAGAGACCCTGAGACCATCCCCATGACCAGCTGCATCCCTGCACCTCCCATCCTGGGAGCAGCTGAAAATCCCGAACCATCCATGGCTTGTCTCTATCACACAACAAGAAAACCGAGGCTTACAAAGCAACGGAAATTTAATTCTCACAGCTCTGGCGGCTAGAAGTCCGAGACCACGGCATCGGCAGGCTCAGCGTCTGTGAGGGTCCACTTCCCGGTCCACAGACAGCCGACTTCTCGCACATCATCACAAGGCAGGATGGCGAGGGAGCTCTCTGGGGTCCCTTTTATAAGGACACTAAACCCATTCCAAAGGCCCCAGCTTCTCACACCAATACTTGGAGGTTAGGTCTCAACATAGGGATTTTGAGGGGACACAAGTCTAGCCTGGAGCATGGAGGGATCTGCCCACAGGGGCAGAGCTCATGGTGGGGAGCCGCAGGCAGCAGCCTGGACGCAGAGTGCAGGAGGGAGGGAGGACGGATGGAGGCCTCCCCGCCTGGCCTGTCCCTCCTGGACGGCACATTCGCCCTGTGTTGGGACGGCTGCCTGGAAGAAGAGAGAACCAGCGTGTGAGCTCCAGCTCTGCTGCTTCCTGGCCGTGGGAGCTCTGAGCAACTCACTTCTCTTCTCTGAGTCCAGTTGCCTCATCTGTAAAATGGGGATAACATTCCTGATTTCACTATGTTGGCAGAAAATAAAGTGTCACATCGAGAGCACCAGCACATACTTAGCACCTTAGTAAACGCTCACTTTTCCATTCCCCCAAATAGAGCATGGTTCATCTTAACCTTCCAGGAAGCCAAAATGCCTCGGACATGAAGGGACTTCCATGTTCTCAACGGATCCTCAAAGCGGGGTGGTAAGCCCGTTTTAGAGATGGGGAAACTGAGGCTCAAAGTGGTTGAGCAACACGCCCCAGATCACACAGCTTGTTAATGGGACCTCTCAAACTTCAGCCAGGCTGCCCCGAGTCCCTGCCCCAGGGTTGTTTGCAGGCAGGAGCTGAGAGCTAGGGGCGGGTAAGTGGTGTGAGACTGATTGCGGGGTGAGCCCTGAGAGTCCCGCCCAGCTTCCAGGGGCTCCCGAGCTCTGCCCTCCCCACTCCCCCAAGCCTACACTCTGGATCCTAGGTCAAGGGCCCCCCCTGCTGGTCATACAGAGAACCCGGTCCCAGGCTCCCGGTAAATCCCGGAGAAGGGACCACATGGGCAGGTTAGGAGCTCACACTCTTTGTGACTTAGGCTAGGGACTCCACCTCTCTGAGCCCTGGTTTTCTCATCTGCCAAGTGCAGATAAGAATAGTGCCATAAATAAAATAATTCTGCAAAGTGCCCAGCACAACACAGAGACCGGTGGTTCCCAAACTTGAGTTTGTATCAGAATTACCCAGAGTATTGGCTACCCAGATTGCCAAGCCTCAGGCCCTGAGTTTCCAATTCAGTCGACCCTGATGGGATCTAAAACTTTGCATTTCTAACAAGTTCTCAGATGATGCTCCAGCTGCTGGTCGGGGAAAATAAGCGTTTAAAAATAAAAGACCAATAAGTACGTGAAAAAATGCTCAGCATCACTAATCATTAGAGAAATGCAAATCAAAACCACACCAAGATTCCACTTCCCACCCATTAGGATAGCTACTGTCAAAAAAAAAAAAAAAAGAAAATAACAAGTGATGACGAGGATATGGAGAAATTAGAACTCTCGGACATTGCTGATGGAAAGGTAAAACGGTGCGGCCACTGCAGAAAATGGCGTGGCGATTCCTCAGAAAGTCAAACTTAGAATCACCACATGATCCAGCAATTCCGCTTCTGAGTATATGCCCAAAAGAACCAAAAGCTCGCACTCAAACAGACATCTGTGCACCCAGGTTCACAGCAGTATTACTCACAACAGCCAACAGGTGTAGGCAACCCAAGTGTCCATCAACGGATGAATGGACAAACAAAATGCAGTATAGGAGCCGGCTCCGTGGCCGAGTGGTTAAGTTTGCGCGCTCCGCTGCGGCGGCCCAGGGTTCGGATCCAGGGCGCGAACATGGCACCACTCGTCAGGCCACGTTGAGGCAGCGTCCCACATCCCACAACTAGAAGGACCTGCAACTAAGATATACAACTGTGTACAGGGGGCGTTTGGGGAGATAAAGTAGAAAAAAAAAAAAGAAGATTGGCAACAGTTGTTAGCCTAGGTGCCAATCTTTAAAAAGAACAAATGCAGTATAGACACACAACGGAATATTATTCAGCCTTAAAAAGGCAGGAAATCCTGACACATGCTACACCATGGACGAACCTCGAAGACATCATGCTAAGTGAAATAAGCCAGTTACAAACGTACAAATATTGTAGGATTCAGCTTACCCGAGGCACCCAGAATAGGCAAATTCACAGAGACAGAAAGTAAAATAGTGGTTGCCAGGGGCTGGGAGGAGGAGGGCATGGGGCATTACTGTCTTATGGGCACAGAGTTCGAGTTTGGGAAGATGGAGCAGTTCTGGAGACGGATAGTGGCTGTGGCTGCACGACAATGTGAAAGTACTTAACGCCACTGAACCGTGCACTTCAAAATGGTTAAAACGGTAAACTGTATGTTATGTAAAAATAAATAAATAAAAGGGCAGTCGAGCTGAGACCCGAAGGATGGGCATTCCTGCAAAGAAGGGAAGAGGATCCCAGCAGAGGGAACACTGGGAGGCCAGCCTGGGAGGCCAGAGTCCCCGCCTTGTCCCAGGATGGGGTGGGACAGCAGGGACCTGATCACCCAGGCCGATGAGACGCAGTCTCCTCATCCCAAACGTGGGGACGACCCACTCACCCTACAGAGACAAGGTACCCACATCAGCTCCCCAGAAACAATAAAAATCCCAGCCAGCACCTTGGTTTCTCTGAGGTTGGGATGTTTGTGGCAGGATTACATTTTGGGGACAAAAAGTTTCCCAGGAACTATAGCAACCCCACCCCTCCGTTCATCCCCCAGAAAAGGAAAGAAAGCTGCTTCCCCCAACCCCGACCTGCCAGGCGCCGCAGAGCAGGGAGAACGGGGGCCCGGGCCTGGACGGCGCAGTGTTAAAGAGCAGCCACCAGGGGGCGCGCCGCACCCGCGAACCAAGCGCCTCCGGCTCCGGACAGAGGGAGGGAGGACCACTGTCCTGGGCACCTTCCTGGGCAGGGGGCCCCGAGGTCGTGTTGAAAGCTGCTCCTGGGCAGGGGACACCCCGAGTCATGGACTCACAGCTGTGGAGATGTCCGAGTTGGAAGGGGCTTAGAATGGGGACCTTTTTACATAGGTGATGAGCCCCAAGTAGAAGTCACCCCCCACGGCCACACGCAGATCGGAGTGGAAGCCTGAGAGCCGCATCGCCCAGCACATTCACGCCTGCTCCTTGTCTCCAGGCCCCGGGAGAGCTGGGCCCAGACAGACCAGGGACCAAGACAAAACGGACTTGTGGGCAGGGGATACAGCATTCCCACCATCCCCTGTTCCCCCAGGATGCCGAGTCACAGGAAAACTTAGGCACAGAGAGGCAGAGACTCTCTGCATCCCTCCTGAGCAGGTCAGGGCCCCAAGATGTCCCCTCTGCTCCTCCAGGAGGCATACCTGGGGACAGTGCTGTGGCCGGCCTGGCAGGCCAGGCCGCTGTGGTCGCTGGCTCAAAGCCCAGCGGAGAGCCATTGATCGGGGCTGCGGTGGGGAGGGCAGTGGGGTCAGCCCATTACAGGCCGTGGAGGACGGACCGTCCGATGGGTCCCCGGGGAGCAGGGGTCGGGGAGCTCCGCGGGCCTCTGCAGCGCCTCCCTGCCCTCCTCCAGCTCCGGCCCCGCCTCCCTCCTCAGGTCCCTGCAGCACCTCCTCCCAGTGGAACGGGAACCTCCACAAGGGCCTCACGCTGTAGGAATCGGCCCCAGGGAAACCCCCGGAAACGGGCGAGACGGCCGCGCACGCACCGGGTGCCTGTCCCTCTGAGTGCGCAGAGCCAGCCTGAGGCGCAGACGTGATGAGTTCACTCCGCTTCCAGCCGGGGAACCGACGTCCGCAGGGGGACCGCGAGTTGCTCGGCAGCCGCGCTCCCAGAACGCCACGGGCCACCTTCCACGACTCAGCCGCCAGGGCCCGGCCCTCGGCGCACGTGGTCCCCTTCAGTCCTCCTGGCCACCCTGCCAGGCAGGAAGGGTCGAGGCCACGTTTCACGGATGAGAAAAATGAGCCCCAGAAACAAACCGTCCTGACCTTCAAGCTCGAGAGGCCTCCCATCACTGCCCACGCCTAACGCCCCTCCTCTCCCCAGGCTGGAAATGAGCCTCGCGGAGGACATTAAACAGGTGAGAGACCACAACAGAAGGCCAGGCAGGAACACAGGGTGGCCCCCCCAACACCCTTCCCAGCACCCCCTCCATTGCCTGCTGAAACTCCAGAGGCTAGAAGGCTAAGATAGTTTCCTAACTACCTTCCAGCCAAGGGTCGCCAGGGGCGCGTTCTGGCCAAGGAGATCTAGGTGGGAGTCTGCTAGGAAGGCCTTCACTTTCCAAACAAAAAGACAAAGCCTCCCAAGGAGGAGACCTTTGACCCTTCTGCTGCCTTTCTGCCTGGAACGCAAACATGAGTGCTGGAAGTGCAGCAGCTGCTTTGGAACTATGAGGGCAAAAACCACAAGTTAGGGATAGCCGAGTGGAGAGAACTTGTTCTCTGACAGTGTTGCTGAGCTACTGCACCAGCCCAGGCTTTCTCGTTATATGAGAATGATAAACCTCTAGCTCTTTCAACACTGCTAACTAAGTTTCCTGTTGGTCACAGCCTACCTGGCTTTGTGTTCCCATCTGGTACCGAGCAGCACTGAGTGCTGATGAAGAGTGCAGTCTTAAAATCTTAGCCTACAGATTGGCCGCTGTATGACCTTGAGCGAGCGGTCTCGTGGTCTAAGGGCCTCTATTTCCTCATCTGTTAAGTGGGCATGATGAGTGTACCTGCCGCGCAGGGGTGTTGGGGGGATTCAAGGGGACACCGAGGACCCTCAGCCCGGACTGCCACGCACGTGAAGATCGACTGTTGTTAGGAAAGGACAAGAGGGCAGTGAGGAGAGAAACAGAGCCTGGATCCCCCACCTCGGGAAATGACGGTTGGAAACGAGGTTTGACCAGGAAGATTGAACAGCGACTCCTGGCCGATCAGCAGCTCCCTGAGCCGCCAGACCATTGATCCCCCATCCCTTTTAATTAAGTGCAAAGCTCAGCAGACTCCATTAGCTGTCCCACCAGGCAAGGGGGCTGCTTCTCAGCCAGGGCTGACCGAACGCACTGGGGATGTGGGAAGGACCCCCCCACACACACACACCCAACTCCAGCCTTCCAAGTCTCTCCTCCACCACCCATCACTGTCGAACATTCCACTATTAGGGATTCACTCCTTTGGATCTAAAGGCTTGAAGGAGCCTGGTTTAGAATCTCCAGGGTGGGACTCAGGGCATGGGCTTTTGTGCAGTTCCCGGGTGATGTGGGCTGGCCCCCTGATGAAAAGCCATGGCTTTAGGGGACGTTCCAGAGGCCACCACTGAGGCATAAGTGCCTTGGAACATGTCACCCCTTGCGCTGTGGTCAGCAATGATACCTGGGAGCCGGGAAGGGAGAGGAAAGGAACTCACACCTGGAGGCCGAGCTCTGCACCAGACATTCCCTCACCTCATTCAGTCAGCACAGTGATCCTGCGAAAGGGGGTCATTGTCCCCAAGGCGAGAAAAAGGCCTCAGAAGAGGTGGGGGACTTGCCCAGTCAAGGTCCCACAGGGAACATCCCCAAGCCAGTGTTCAAACCCAGCCCTCCGTGCTCCACGGGCCTGGCCCGGGGCTCTCGTCTGGCTCCCTCCTAACTGCCTGTGTGACTCAGACAGTCCCTCCCCTTGGGGCCTTCTACAAAATGCGGAGGTCAAGAGTCACGATCTTGCACGACCCAGCAAGTCAGCCGCTGCCTGTGGCCAGCCCAGCCCCGATCCTCCCAGGAACTTGGGCAGTGACCTCAGCCGGCCGCGCCCTCGTCTGGTCATCTGTAAAATGGGGACGATCCCGGTCTTGCCTTCACGGGTCGTCGTGAGGATTCACCGGCCGAGACTCAGAAAGGGGTAGGATGGGTTGAAGCTGGCAGCCAGTGAGTCCTGGCGCTACCCTGACTCGTGACTCCGTCACTCTTGGGTGGTGAGACCCCAGGACACCAGACAGGGCCCTTGGAGGGGCCAGGCAGGAAGCAGGGTGGGGTGGCTCAGAGCCGGGCAATGAGACGGAGGCGGACAGCACCGTCCAACCAAGCACAACACCATCAGTGACGTAACAGTAACAAAGGTCTGGAGAGCGCTGGGCTCTGAGACGGTCCCGGGCAGAGAACTCCCAGCTCCTCGCTTCCTGGCCTCTCACAGAGGCCCTTTGTCTGCGAGTATCAGAGGCCTGTTCCGGCCCCACGAGGGCCTGATCAAACGCAGTGCTGGCAGGGACAAAGGGCCCTCACATGGGCTGGAGAGGCCCTGGATCTGCCCAGGACACGCCCGCTGTCCCCACTTCCGCGGGCCCGGGTGGCCAAGGCGGCCACGCACGCAGCCTGGCGAGATCAGAGGCCACGGAGACAGAGGCCGGGACACCGGGAGGGCAGGCGAGGGGGGCAGGCGAGGGTCCCAGAGAAGGGGCAGCAGGAAGGACTCGGCAGGGGGTGCTGGAATCAAAGGTTCCTCGAGTCCCCACATGGGAGCCACAGAGCGTTTTTTAAATAAATAACTGGAGGGCTCAAAGTCCTCTGCTGGTTTCCCATCACCCTCCAGACGACGTACCTGCCTGCTGCCCAGCCTGGCGACCTCCCTCCTCCCAGCTCTGCCCGCAGCACTTTCCTCTACCACGTCCTGTCCCCTGACCCCTGCTTTCCTTCAGGCTTGGCCCCTGATCCCTGACCCCCGACCTGTCTCTGGCCCCGTCTCCTGTCTATCCTGTCCCTTTCCCTCTGGAGCAGGCTCTGACTGGCTTTCTTCCCCACTGCTCCTGTCAAGGTCACCAGTGACCGGCCAGCAGCACGTTCCCGTGTCCTCTTGACTCCCAGGTGGCCTCTGTCCGGCCTTCCTCCTGTTCCCAGGCCTCTCCTCCGCCCTCACCCCCTACCCAAGTAACCCCCTATGGTCTCTGGGTTTACCGCCTTCCTTCAGCCCTGACCTTGCCCCAGCGCTCCGGATGCCCGTGTCCACCCTCGTTTCCAGGAGTCCACGTGGCTGAGTAACGGGCATCTCGAAGTCAACGTGCCCAATCCCAGGCGCCCGGACCCCAGCCGGCCCTCCGCAGCCTCCAGCGCGTGCACGACATCCGCTGTCCCCTTGTTCATCCTCACTCCCCCCGTCTGCGGCACCCGCATGGGCAGATCCCGCCCCTTTCACCCACAAAATGGATGCAGAATCTGATGGCTTCTACTGTTCCCATCGCCACCACCCACGATTTTTGCCAGAACCTTCCACCTGGTCTCCCTCTGTCCACCTCGTCTCCTTCAAAACCCTCCTGTGGCTCCCCTCTTGCTCAGGATACGAGGCCAGTGGGTGGTCAGCGTGGCCCTGCACAGCTGCCCTCCCTGCCCCCTGCTGTTATCCTACAACCCCTGCCTCTTGCCCTCACTCCAGCACGGGATTCTCCTGGCTGTTTCTAGGACATTCCAAGCTCACTCCCTGCTCACAAGGCCTTGCCTTTGCTATTCCCTCCCCCTGGACCACCCCTCTGATGATGTGCACGGCTCACCCCCTCCCCTCCTTCGGGTCTCAGGTCTAACGCCACTGGATCAGAGAAGTCTTCCTGGGCCACCCTCCATGAGAAACAAATACCCCCGTGCCCCCACCAACGCTCCCCATCTCCACTGCCTGCGGGACCGTCTCCACAGCGTTTACCACCTTCTGATGCCTCTGTATTTGTCCCCCCCTTCCCCCACCTTCCCCCTCTTCCGTGAGAAGAGGGTCGATGAATGAATGTTTGGGCGGATGCTGGCACCTAGAAGAGAGCCTGGCACATAGTAGGGCTCCCGAAGTACTTGCTGACTCAGTGAGTGAGCTGTAGTTTGCCAGGTGGGCGGCAGGAAGAGATCCAGGCAGAGGGAACAGCATGTATGAGACTGAGGCGCAAAGGGACACAGTGTGTTCAAGGAAGTGGGGAGTGGGGCAGAGTAGAAGGTAGGGGTCTACGTTTAGGGCTGGGGAGCCAGGCGAGAGCCTGGTCATGAAGGGCAGTCATTCATTCATTCAATATTTATTAAGCCCTATGTAGAGCCTGGCCTTCTGCTCATCCAAAGCGATGGCACTTAATCCTGAATGTACTTGGGGGCCATTGAGAGACACAGAGCAGGGGCAGCACATCTCATTGCTGGTCACAGTGCTCCACACTGAGGAACCTCAGGATGCCCTGGCTCTCCCCTCAGGGCCCTGCTCTGCCACTGCCTTCACTCCAGGGCAGCCCTTTGGAGGGAGGGCTGGGGAGAGCATGCCCACTGGGCTTTCTCCTGGAGAGGCTGAGCCTCGACGGATTCCCAATGTGAGCAAGCCCGCCCATCTGTGACCCTCCCAACGTGTGGGGCCCCACAGCTCAGATGAGGGACTTGAACCTCCCAGGCTCAGAGAATCCAAATCTTTCACTTTCCAGATGGGGCGACTGAGGCCACCAAAGAGAAAGGACTTATTCAAGATCGCACTGTATCAGTCACAACTCCTTTGTTTACAAGTAACAGGCACCCAATTCAGACTGAATTTTAAAAAGAAGAAGAAGAAAGAAAGAGGTATTTGGCTCATAACTAGGATGTTAAAGGATGAACTTCAGATACAGTTGGATCCAGGCCTAAAACAATGGCTGGCTCAGCTTGGGACACACGCCAACCCTTGAACCAGTCACTGGGTCAGAGGTCTGCAGTGGCCAAGCCTGGGTATAATACTCTTCCTCCTGGAGTGAGGACGAGGTGCAGGGGAGGGCCATGTCAGCCCCACATGACACCCCAGGACTGAGAAAGAGGCAGGGTGGGACCCTGAAGGAAAATCAGAGTGCTAATCTGAGAAAAGGGGGAAATGAAAGCAGATGTCCACCACACCCACGACTCAGTGATGGAACCCAGACCGAACCCCGGCCACCTGTCTCCAAGCACCCCCCATCCCACTTTCCGGAACCACAGCAGCAAGATTAACTAGACGTCGGCGTCGGGGCAGATCAGGCCAGGCTCGGGGGTGCAGGAGCCAGAGGCAGGAGCCAGTAAGGAGCACATCTGAGCGAGAGGTAACGAGTCCCTTGACAGGAGCGATCGATCTCCTGACTCCCTCACCCACTTTCCCACTTCAGCACTTCGCTGAGGGAAACATCTGTCACTTCTGCAAGACGGATAGCACACCAACACCATTATTAATGTATTTTTAAGTGGTGTTCAGAATCCACTTCATTTTAAATAAAAGAAAAATGACACAGGTCTTTGCTGACTTGTCTAGACTCTAGAGGTGCTGGCACAACATGGCTGCTGGCTAAATTAGTGACATGTGAGCATTGCCCCCAGGTGACGCACAGAGCCGGGCCCACAGCGGCCGAACAAATGGCAGGAGAATAAAACCCCAAATGAGAGAAACCTAACGCTGGGGAGGGCGGGCGAGATGAATAATTTCCTCCACTGCAGGCAGAGGGTCAGTGCCATTCTTCTGAAAAGTCACTTAGCGGGACATTTTTATTGCTTAAAGAGGTCTTTACCCTTTGGCCCACCCATCCCACTTCTAGGAAAACGTCTTGAAGATATCATTGGGGGTGAGAAAAAAGCTTTGAGTGGTGAAGATGTTCACCGTGGCATTGTTTATACAAGACAGAAATTGGAAATAACCTAAATGTCCAACCAGAGGAGAATAGTCATGCGAACCAAGACAGGCCCACTCGATGGAACGTTCTCCATCTGTTCAAAAATGTCGCTTACGAAGGTTACTGACCTAAGATGATTTGATTGGTAAAAGCAGAAGTGAGGACACTCCATTCAAAAGGAAGATTATTTTAAGCACAGGAGGAATTTCCCAGAATTCCACCAGCAGCATCACGACAGAGAGACACGAAACCTGCCGGGTCCTCAGGCAGCAGCTCCCTCCCTCCGGGTCTCTCATCCCTGCTTCTCTCTGACTTCAGTTTTCTCTCTCTGCACATCAGCTTGGCAGGTCCACCCCCAGAACTTACCCACTATTCCAGCTCAGTCTCCCAGCTATTTGATTCAATCCTCTCCCCCTGCTGAAAGAAAAAGAAAGGGAAGGAAGAGAAGAAGGAGGGAAGGCAAGAAAGGAGGAAGGAAAGGAGGGAGGGAGGGAGGAAGGGAGGAAGAAGTAAATGAGAAAAGACAGAGAAAAGAAATTTCTAGAAGGGGCCAGCCAGGGTCAGGTGACTCCCCTGGCTGTGCTGGATCAGGAGGGTGAGCATCAGGCTACCTCAGGCTTCTGTGCCCGTTGTCAGTGTGGGTCAGGCAGGGGGACATGGTTCTCTCTCAAATACCAGTACCTGATCCCTGTGTCTGAGTTGCTATTGCTGCGTAACAAATGAGCCTTCCCACAGGTGGAGGTTGAAAGCAGCCTTGATTACCTCACCCGCTTTTTCAGGGGCAGAAAGTGAGGGTAGCTTGGCTGAGTGGTTCTGACTCCGGGTCTCTCATGAGGCTGAAGGCAAGAGGTCAAGCCAGCTCCAGTCGTCTGGACGCTTGATGGGGCTGGAGGGCCCACACTCAGGCTCACCCACATGGCTGCTGGCAGCAGGTTCGGGCTCTTGTTGGCCATTGGCTGGAGGTTGCAGCTGACCACACGGGCCGCTGCTTCGGGCTGTCCGCGACAGGACAGCTGGCCTTCCCCAGGGAAATAATCTAAGCCAATCTCAGAAGTGACACCCCATCAGCTCTTCCATACCTTATTGGTCACACAGACCAACCCTGGTACAAACTGGGGAGGTGGGGGCACCCCACAGGGGCACGGACGCCAGGAGGGCGGATCACTGGGGCCGCCTTCGAGCCCGGCTGGTGCACACAGAAAAGCTCATTCTCTAACAGCAGTTCAGATGTGTATGCACTGTCCGATTCCAACACATGAGTCAAGTGGGGTGGACACAGCCCGAAAGAACGCCTTCTTTGTAAAACGAGTGTCTTTTGATCCCTTCTACTGGGTGATCGAGGGCCAGCGGGGCCAGAGCTGAGACTGGACATGTCTAGGGCGTGGGGTAGAGTGATGCTCAGCGTCCAGTTGTCTTTGAGCAGCCACTGGGTCACAAGGAGGCAGGGGCACCAAGAGCTGGGGTTCAGACACACGGGAGACACGAACGGTGGACGAGAGGCGGGCGCCTGTGGGAGGCCAGGAAGGACGGTCAGGAGCCGAGGAGAAACTCTTCGGGAGAGAAAGCAGAGGATGAGGGGGCAAGCCAGGCTCAGCAGGGGCCTGGGGTGGAGGGAGTCGGTCTGGACACGTCCTGCCAGCTGGTTCCTGGCGCTGCTGCAGCCCGGTCAGCACCCCAGGAGGAGGAGGCTGAGCGTGAGCAGAGGGAGCTTGGGTGTAGGACGGCCCAGGCAGCCCTGCGGGGGCCCACCCCTGAGAAGCCCTCTTCCTTACGTTGACCACAAACAGCAAGCTCCTGCACTGACCGGAGGACTGGGGACCTGAAGGCCAGGGAGTGGGACCTGGCGGGACGGGGACCTGACGGAGAAGTTGAAGGCAGCAGTGGCAGTGGCGATCGATGGGGACAGAGGACAACGCAGGTGGCTGCCCGCTCCAATTCATGAGCACAGAGGACTCATCCACACACTTGAGAGGGGAGAGGAACTCAGCCAGGACGTGGGGTTCCTGCAGAAGGTGGGGTGGAGCCAGCAAGATGCAGATACTCATGCAAATGCTACCAGCGAGCTTTTCATCACTGATGATTCTTAGATCCATGGGCCGGGGGAAGCTTATTAGAAATCTGGTCATGGGGCCAGCCTGGTGGCATAGTGGTTAAGTTCGCGCACTCTGCTTCAGCAGCCTGGGGTTCATAGGTTCGGATCCTGGGCACAGACCTAGCACTGCTCATCAAGCCACGCTGTGGCAGCGTCCCACACAAAATAGAGGAAGCCTGGCACAGATGTTAGCTCAGTGACAATCTTCCTCAAGCAAAAAGAGGAAGGTTGGCAGGAGTTAGCTCAGGGCCAATCTCCCTCACCAAAAAAGAAAAAAAGAAAAGAAAGAAAGAAAGAAAATAAATGTAGTCCAAACCCCACCTGAGGCTGGAATCTCTCATCCACACATCTTGACCAAGCACACAAAGGCTTGACCCCTCCCAGCCATGGTGGGCTCACTACTCCATAAGGAAATTCATCCCCTAGCTGGATAACTCTGACACACAGAATGTTCTTTCTGAAATTTGAGACAAAAACTTTCTCCCTCTGGGTCCCTCTGATTCTGAACCCTCGTTCTGCCCTCTGGCATCTCATAAATCAAATCAACACCCACTCGCCCTGAAGGCCCACTGGTCATCCTCTCCATGGTTCATGGTCAGCTCTTCCCAGCACATCGGAGGTGGTAAGAAATGATTTGTTCTTGAACCCTGCAGCATGAGCCACACTGAGGACCACTGCTCACCCATCAGAATGGCTAAAACCAAAAAGACCCACAAGGCCAAGTGATGGTGAGGCTGCAGAGCAACTGGAACTCTCGTATGCAGCTTGCGGGAATGGAAGATGGCACAACCCCCTGGGAAAACAGTCTGCATGACCCAGCTCTTCAACTGTTAGGTATTTACCCAAGAGAAACGGAAACACATATCCACACAAAGACTCATCCAGGAATGCTCCTAGCAGCTTTATTTATAATAGTCCAAAACTGGACACAACCCAGTGTCCCTCCAAAGGGGGATGGAAAACAGATTGTGGTCTATCCACGCAATGGAATCTTCCTCAGCAAGATAAAGGAACTCATGAGCCAGCCCTGACGGCCTAGTGGTTAAAGTTCAGCATGCTCCCCTTCAGCAGGCTGGATTTGGTTCCCGGGTGCAGAACCACACCATTTGCCCGTCAGTAGCCGTGCTGTGGTGGCGGCTCACGTAGAGGAACTAGATGGACTTACAGCTAGGATATATGACCACGTACTGGGGCTTTGGGGGAAGAAAAAAAAGAGGAAGATTGACAGCAGAGTTAATCAGGGTGAATCTTTCCCAGCAAAAAAAAAAAAAGAACGAAAGAACATAAGAGAATGAATAAAGGTAAAATTAAATTTAAAAAAAAAGAAGGAACTCATGACAGTGTGCATGAATCTTGCAAAAAGGACACTGAATGAAGGAAGCTAGACACACAAGTCTGCATAGTTTATGATTTCATTTATATAAACTTCTAGAAAAGGCAAGCTGATCTATAGTGACAGAAAACAGACCATGTCTGCCTGAGGATGGGAGTGGAGGGAGGGACGTGCGGCTAAGGAGACCGAGGAAGCTTCGGGAAGCGCTGGAAATGTTAGGTGTACGGATTGTGGAGGCGCTCTCGCCAGTGCACGCATCTGTCAGAACTCTCCAGATCAAATACCTGAAATGTGATCAAGTTGTGCACATTAAATATGTTTTTTAAGTTGTTTCTTAAAATCTCTAACGTGCGATCCCTTAATTGAGTGAGATAAACCGCGGCCGAGCTGAAGGCCTGGGGTCTGCTTGGAGGAGCCCTTTGTAACCAGCTCGTGGACGGGCCTGATCGAGGCTAACTGAGCCCCATGCCCTCAGCAGGTGTAGACCTTGTGGATCCATGATTCTGGAAACTCTCTTCCAACACTCACCAGAGGCCAGGCAGCAAATTAATGGGAGAGTCAGAGTTCAGCCCGGGCCTCCGATCCACAGGCCAGCCCCCCTGCCCCACAGCGCAGGGAGAAATAGAAACCCACGCGGCGGAGGCCTCGTGGTGCTCCAAGCTGCTTGACATCTGTAATCTCATTTCCTGGATTAATCCCATTTAACACAGTTGAGTGTGTAACGGATAAGACGGGGCTGGGAGAATATACAGCTTGTTTATTTACGGCCGGCGTCTATTCCGATGGCTCCGGGCCCAGGCTGCCTGTTACGTATCTTGAATAACCCTCCTGGGCTAAGCATTCTGGGCTTTGGAGTCAGACAGACCTGGGCTGGAACCCAGGCACTACCGCTGACTAGTGGAAGACCTTCAGCAAACCATTCAACCCCTCTGAGCCTCAGTTTCCTCCTCTGTAAAATGGGATGATAGCAGTAGCTGCCTCATAATGCTGCCGGGAACACTGAACGGGATAACGGCATCCAGCACGTGGTAAACACGCGAAGTCCAGTGGCTAGCGTTATACCGTTAATCCTCACAATACTCTGAATCTATTACTATTAATAAATAAATCATAAATCTATACCATTAATCCCCACAGTACTCTTAGGAAGTAGGTCTCATTGTTATGCCCATTTTACAGATAAAGAAACTGAGCCTCAGAGAGGCAAAGCGATTTGCCCACGATGACTTAGCAAATAAGTGGCAGAGTCAGGATTTGACCTGAGGTCCCCTCTATGGCTCCAGAGCCAACTCTGGCTCCGTGGCCCCGATGGCCACCTGCTTGGGTGGTGGCAGGTGCAGCAGGGACACTACGATGGGAATGTCTGGTCAAGGTTCCCTCAGAGCCCACCAGGCACAGGTAGAGCTGAAGGAAGCCGAGGTCTGGCCAGGCCCGTGTGGTTGAGGTCAGATCAGCAGGACCCAGGGCTCTACCACTCTGAAAACCAGGACGGCTCAGAGAACGGACACCAAGAGGACAGGCAAGCTCCTCGACCCCAGCTCATCCCTGACAGTGACCAGGCCCGCTCTTTCCACCAGTGTCCAACCAACAAAGTCATTAGAGTCTGCACTCAAATCTGCAGTCAGGTCAGTGTGTGACCCTGGGTAGGTCCCCACCAACTGAGAGCCCTACGCCCAGCCCCAAGCTAAGGGCGCTGGACGAGATGACTTACAAAGGCCTGTCCAGCTCAGACTGTCTTCATTTCCAAAGTGACAGGAAGGCCTGGGGTGCAGGTGACACCCAACACTAGGTGGGATGGGGCCTTTGAAGGCACAGAGTGGGTGTCTCATCCAGAGCCCACTACAGTGGGGTCCCAGCCCCCACAAGGGGTCATTGATGACCCAAACAGGCAGCCGGGGGGAGGAAAAGAACAATGGCTTTCGATACAGCGGACCTGGATTCAAATTCCACTCGGCTATTCGTTAGCTCTGCAAGCCTGGGCATTGCACTGCCCGTCTCTGAGCCTCAGTGTCTTCACCCACAAAATGGGGATAATCACACCAGCTTCATAGGGTCGTGCAGCACTTACATAAAATCATTTATCTAAAGCACCTGTAAATACTCAATAAGCGGTGGCTGCTTTAGTCACTGTTCCCCACCCTTGCCATCGGAAGTGGCATTCACGCAGCCTCCCAAGGGTCTGAGTCCCCACATTCCAGGGAAGTCCACCTGGAAGTGCTTCCAAATATCAGACCACAATCCTCGCTGCTGCTGCTGCTTGAATTCATGGACCCAATAAGCTCCTAGAACCAGAACGAGATCAAACCTCAAGGAGAACTCGGGTCCTGAGCCACGCGATAGAGGCTGGAATAGCGGTCACCGGGGGGACATCAACTGGGAGGGGGTCCAGGAGCCGCTGGTCCAGGTGGTGGTCACACGGTTGTATACGTAAAAATCCATCCAACCATACGTCTAAGATTTGTGCACCTTACTGCGTGTAAATGACACTTCAATTAAGAAAAATCTTGAGTTTCCCCACATGCCCAGGCACACGTGTGGGCACATGCGTGCACCCTCAGGTAGCACCGGCCCATACCACAGTGCCCGCAGCCAGGCACCCCCACGATGGACACTGCAGCCCGCTGTGGATGTGCCTCCCGCGGCTCACACAGAGATGCGTGTGCAAACTCCCCATCACACAGGGACCTGAGCAGACACCCCAAACACGAGCACACGCGGCCTCCGTGCACTGGCGATTTGCACAGGGGCTGCTGGAGAAATCTGGAAAGTCAACAGCAGCTCTGCCGACCGGGGACTAGCCAGCTCCCCGCCAGGACCTCGGAAGGGAGGAGCCATTTCCTGGCATCTGTGGCTGGGCCGGTGGAGGAGGCCATGGCCCTCACGGCTTTCTCCTCAAGCCAGCATGTCCCGAGCACAGCCTGTGGCACCAGGGGGCCCGAGGAGAGGGGTCCCTGGTGGGGAGGAGCCTCCTGCCCAGCTCACCCTCCTTCTGAGCCAAGACTGCGCCAGACCAGCCTTGGGGGCAGCCAGTGAGTGCGTGAGTCCCTGGAGGACAGGACAGGGAGCCCTGCCAGGCAGGAGGCTGGACAGAGGGCACTGGGGTCACTGTGGCAGGATGATGTGGTGGTGACACAAGTAAGCTTTGGAGCAGGAGAGCCTGCTTTGTCCCCCTGCTCTGCCATTTATTAGCTGTGTGACCCTGGAGAAGGAACTTAACCTCTCTGGACCTCAGTTTGCCCACCTATCAAAGGGAGATGGTAATATTACATGGGAGGAATACCTGTCATGCTTGGGGAGGTGGGGAGGAGTTAAATGATGTCACACATGTCCCTGGACATAGTAAGTACTCAATAGTGTAAGTCATTTTTATCAAGGGCCCCAGGGCAGTAAGGGGCCTCCAGATATCGGATATTCCACAGATTACAAATTGACAGCCCGCGAGCCCAAACAGCCCACACAATCTCTTTCTTTTTTCTTTCTTTTCAAATTGTTGCCAACATTTAAAAATCAGATTTCACATCAAAATCCAAATGGGCTGCTTCTCTTGAAAAGTTTGAACACCTAGCAATCCTGGGCTGGCCTCCCCACCTGGTGACAGCCGCCGCCCGGCTCACCCCAGCACCGCCGGGTTCCAGCTGCCTCCCTGTGCCCCGCCTGCCACGGGGGCCCCGGGAGATCGCACTCCTTGGCCTGGTCCTGGGCCTTCACGGTGCACACGGGGCAACGGGCCTCCAGAGGGGCTGGGACCCACCAGGGTCACACAGCAAGTCAGTGGCAGAGCCGGAACTGGGACTCAGATGGCCAGATTCCCAGGCCTCCCTGAGCACGTGTGAGACGCCTCGGAGAGACACTGGCAATGCCCCAGAACACCTGTGTCTACAGCCTTCCTGGAGAGACAAGGTCATCCCTGGGCATGTGACCGGCTTCTCTGAGCTTCAGCTTCTTCCTCTGTAAACTGAGATAACAATAGTCCCTTCCTCAAGGTGATTGAGAAGACGAAATGAATTAAAGGAAGCAGAGATCTTAAAGCAGCGGCCGGCACACAGCTGCGGTCGGTAAGTAGCAGCCATCATTATTGTTATCAATAACTCCTGGCATGCCCGGTGCAGCCATTGATGCCCCAAACCAGCTGTGATGGCACTCAGCCCCATCTGACAGATGAGCAAACCGAGGCCCCGGGGGTGGCGGGGGGCTCACAGGGCCAGTGAGCGATGGAGCCAGGCTTTGAGATTCCAGCCCAAGGTCGAGCCAGGACTGTCTGGCTCCAAAATACCAGGGTTCCCCGCGCACCAGAGGCCTCTGCAGAGTCCACATATAATTACCGAGGGCCTACTACATGCCAGCACTGTTGCAGACACCAGGCAGATGGGGGAACACGGCAGACGGGGTCCCCAGCCTGAAGGAGCTCAGCTGAGAGGCAGGGCAGGGGTGACAACGGCCCCACAATCACTCCAGCTCTGGTGGTGGTGGCTGCTGGGAGGAAAAAACAGAGACGTAGAGAGAGCCTGGAGGGCCCAGCAGATGTCTCAGCCAGAGCCATCAGAGCAGGCCGCCCCAGGGAGGTGATACTCAACAAGGACCTGAAGCTGAGAAGGAATCAGCCACGCAACTGTGGGCAGGAGGCAGAGCCACGGCCAAGGCCACCGGTGGGCCCAAGGCTGTGTCTTCCAGACGCAGAGGAAGGCCAGCGGGGCAGGAGCCGAGTGAGGGGGACGGCAGGGAGGAGATGGAGGCAGAAGCGGGGCGGGGCCCTGTTACTGAGCAAGAGAGCACATGGTCTAAAAATAATGGTACCCCCCCCTTCATCCACGGAAGGCATTTGCCAAGCACTGCACGGAGACCTCCAGCTGCAGCACCCCATTTCGTCCTCCCTGGGCACCTGTGAGCTACAGCTCCTTGTCCCCATTTGTCAGCTGAGGACACTGAGGCTCTGAGAGCGGCAGGGGCTTGCCCAAGACCACCTGCTAGGGGCCATGGGTGCAGGCCTGGAGCTCCCATCTGAACTCTAAGCCAGGCTGTCTCTACGCATCCTCTGTCAGGGGACAGACTTCAGACCCCCACCTCGGTGTGATCAGAACAGAGACCAGGGGCCAGCCCGATGGCCAAGTAGTTAAGTTCGTGCGCTCCACTTCAGCAGCCCAGGGTTTCGCCGGTTCAAATCCTGGGTGCGGCCATAGCACCACTTGTCAGGCCATGCTGAGGCAGCATCCCACGTACCACAACTGGAAGGACCCACAACTAAAAATACACAACTATGTATTGGGGGGGGCCAAATAAAGTCTTTAAAAAAAAAAGAACAGAGACCAAACGGTCCTTACCAGACGGGCAGGCCCCATCTTGGGGCAGTAAGGCTCCTCAGGCCCCATCCTGGTAACACCAAGCTTCCAGGCCACGGGCACGCACATGCACAGCACATGCACACACAGATGCCCGTGCACACACTCACTGGGGCACATACACTGGTACACAGCAGCCCAGCCAGGAAGAAGGGCTGGGAGGGGGCAAGACATGGTCAGGAGGAAACAGTGTTCTCCACATGTAATGAGCTTCCAGGCACCAGGTGGCTGTGGGCAGGTCCCCCCTCATTTTATTGAGGGTGCAACCCCTCCCCCAGGCCAGAAGCCTGGGCAGCATCCTCGGCTCTCATCTCTCCTCCACTCTCCACTTCTGATCAGCTACAGAGCCCATCCCAGCTCCCACATCCATCCCTACCTTCTACCCTGGCTCTGAGGGCAAGAATCTTTCCTGTGTTCATGCCCCCCCCCCCCCATATTGGAGGACCACGGCAAGACAATGGGGGCAGCTCCTGGGGATGTGGGAGTGGGCAAGGTTTAAAGGAAGACCAGTACAGTGATGTCACCAGCCCAGGGCACCTGCTGATGGGCACCAACGTCACCCTTTCTCTCTCTCTCTCTCTCTCTCTCTCTCTCTCTCTCTCTCTCTCTCTCACACACACACACACACACACACACACACACACACACACACACCTTGGGCTCCTATTTCATAGCTATCAGGTTGCAGTGACATTGCTCCAAGACCAAACAGGAAATCCCACGACTGAGCCAGCCAGATGGGGCGAGGGGCCGAGAATCGGAACCCCACCCCCTGCTCTCCGCGATCACCCCATCCCCACCTCCCGCAAGCCGGATCTCAGCCGCGAGGATCCCCCCCGAGGGAGGAGCTCACCTCCCCACCCCAGAAATTGCCAGAGCCCAGTCTTGGATTCAAAGCCCGAATTCCTGCTCTGTGCCAGCTCCCTGCCGCACACGGGCCTCCTGTCTCCATGGTAAGGCGGGTGGACGATCTCTGAGGGGCCTCCCAGCTTAGACACTCCACCTTTTATGGACATTTGGTTCCCAGACCCAGCGGCCGGGAGTCCCCACAGCCCAAGGTGCAGTCCGCAGGATGGCCAGCAGGGGGCGCGCGCGCCTCGTTCACGGGAGGTCCGCCCCTGAGACGCAGGAGCCGGGCTTAGAAGGAGCTGGAAACGCTGAGTCCTTACTGTACCCCTCCCCTCTCTGGTTTCTGTGGAGCTCCACACAGTTACAGGACCAGACCTCTGTGCCTGTGCACACGCAGTCCCCTGGAAGCCTGCCCCCCTCCTCCGGGCACCCCCTCCCCCGAAGCTGCTTTATCTGCATCCTCAGCGCCCACTGCAGGTCTGGCCCTGAACAGGGACCAACGCAGGAGGGATGGAAGGATGGATGGAAGAAAGCCAGCTGCAAGCAGCCCACGTAGTTCTCCAAGAACAGGACGTGGAAAACCCTTTAGGAGAAGATCATTTTAAAAACTAAAACACTTATTGAGGTCTAAGGGACTGACACTTGGGCGGACACATCTACATGGTATAACCATCTTGGTAAATCCTTACCAGACTCCTTCGGGGCAGGTAATAATACCCCCATTTTACAGAGGGCAAAACTGAGGCGTAAAGAGGCAAGTAAATGGCCCAAGGTCACCCAGCAAATAGGTGGGAGAAGCAGGATTTGAACTCAAATCTGTTTCACTCTTCGTTCTGTGATCGCCCAACGCCGGCTCTGAGTTCACCCCCTCCTGACACCCCAGCCGGGTCCTCTGGGGGATCCCAAGAGGCAGACAGACCCCAAGAGGCCTGGCAGCCCTGAACCTAGTTTTTCACTGATTCTGTCCTGACTCTCAACCTGACGCAAATTCTAGAGAGCCTGATTCCGACCCCACTAATACGAGCTAACATTCACAAAGTGCTAACTGTCAAGTACTTTTTTTTTTAAAGATTGGCACCTGAGCTAACATCTGTCACCAATCTTTTTTTTTTCTGCTTTTTCTCCCCCAAAGCCCCCCGGTACATAGTTGTATATTTTTACTTGTGGATCCTTCTAGTTGTTGCATCTGGGACGCTGCCTCAGCGTGGCTTGACGTGCCACGTCGGCACCCAGGATCCGAACTGACGAAACCCTGGGCCACTGCAACGGAGCATGCCAACTTAACCACGTGGCCACGGGGCCAGCTCCCTGCCGAGCACTCTGGATGCAACATTTGTGCTCTTCACCAAAACCCTGTATAAGGCATATTATTATCCCCATTTTACAGACAAGGAAAGTGAGATTCTGAGAGGTTAGACGATTACCCAAGGTCACACAGCTAACAGGCAGCAGAGGCAGGAGGCACGCCCGGGGCTGTCCAGTCCCACCGCTCAGGCTCTTAACGCTACTCAAACTCACCTTCTCGCATCCTCCAACCAGCCTCCCCTGGCCAAGCCACAGCTGGACTGTCGGCCTGAAAGTGTGCGCCCCCGCTCAGCCACCTGGCCATCAGTCAGGGCCACGACCCCAAGCCCTGGCTTCACGGTGGTTTTCCGGGGTTCTCATCCAAGAAGGGGGAGCTTTGATGAAACTCAAAGGAGCCCCCTCCCCTCTCCAGAAGCATAGGGGTCCCCAGACCCTCATCCTAAACTGGACTCTGAATCACACAGATCCTGGCTCTGCCACCACCTTCCTGGGGCGGGGGAGGGTCCTTTAAGAGCTCTACGCTTCAGTTTGTCATGTGTGAAATGAGCTATAGTATCAGGGTCCCAGCTGCTGGGGGTACTCCTGGTGCATTCACGGGCTCAGTCCGTGTCTGTTCCCTTCCCTTGAACCTCCAAAGGCTGACCTAGAGACCCAGCTATGGGGGACCTCCCATTCATTCATTCATTCATTCAGCAAACCTCTGGGCACAGCGGACTCATGCCGGGCTCTGTCTTGGGAAGAAGGAGGCAGCAGTGGGAGCTGGTTAAGATCCCAGCTCTGCAGAGAGGCTGGCTGTGCCACTTCAGTGCTGTGTGGCCTTGGGCAAGTCACTTGACCTGTCTGTGCTTCCATTTGTCTTCTATAAAATGGGGATGGATGTGGCACCTGCTGCCAGGGCCACTGGGAGAACTGGAAATCACATGGGTGAAGTCTTAGCATGGTACCCGGCACGTGGTGAGAGCTCAGTGGTGGCAGCTATTTGGATATTATTGAGGAGTTTTCAGAGTCTGATGGGAGGAGGGGACAGCTAATCAAGTAACTGTCATACAGTGGGATCACTGCTAATACTAGGCCAAACAAGGTGCCGAGGGGACATGAGGAAGGAGCAACTAGCCCTGCCTGGAGAAATCAGGGAAGGCTGCCCAGAGGAGGTGCCATTTGAAGGATAAGTGGAACTTCACAATGAGGATGAGAGAAGAAGGGCACTCCGAGCATGGGGAATAGCAGTTACAGAGGCTCAGAAGCTCTTGAAGGCACAGGGAGATGCTCAATGAAGAGTTGGTCACGTCTGTGCAAGTTTGGGGATGCGGAGCTGGAAAGGTGGGTGGGAGGTGATGGTGAACCACCTTGTTGGCCTGTCTGGGGGATTGGGGCCCCCTCCTGTGGCAACAGGGAGCAGGAGGGAGACAAGATCCAACTTGTCTTTGAGAAAAATGATCCAGGTGGCAGCGTCTAGGAGGATGGCGCAGGGGCAGGACAGGAGGTGGAGGTGAGGGGGTTGCCCCTGAGGCAGGACTGGGGGAATGAAGGGGAGGGGAGAGGCGTTAGGGGTTGGGGGCACAGGGTACAGACTCTAAGCCCCCAAGACCCCTGCAGGGAAGGAGGGGCTGAGGCAGGGTGAGGTGGGGCCGGGTGACCATGACCCCAGGGCTGAGGCTGGGGGTTGGGAGGGGTGCCGGCACCCTGAGTCACTCACTCACTCACTCGCCTTATTGGATTTCTGAGAAATGGCTCCCCTCCCCCACACCGCAACAGCCATGGCCCCTCCATTAAAGCCACACCGTCAGTCAGCCCAGGAGAAAGAACCCAGCGACAGAGCCGGAATGACCAGCACTCTGGGGAGAGACACATGCCCCCGGGAATTCTCCGAATCGGCCCTGGAAGGGCTGGTGCTCAGGGCTGGTCACGGGGAGGCAGGAGGGGAAGTGGTCAGGTGCCTGGACACTGAAGCCGGCCAGCCTGCTGCAAATCCCAGCTGGGTCTTTAACGGCTGTGTGACATGGGGCCACTTCCTTAACCTGTCTGTGCCTCAAATGGGGATCATCATAGGGCCTACGTGAGACAGAGCGTCATTCTGAGGATTATGAAATCAAACCCGTCCAGTGCTGGGCTCGCTGCTGTCTGCGGGTGAGGGCTGGGAGCTCCTGTTCGTGCTGAATGGACTTACCTGACGCCCCCAACACTGTCTCGGCCCTCAGCCTTCCGAGCTTCCCCCAGACAGAAGCCAAGCTCCTCGCCTGCCATCCAGGCTGCTCACAATGTGCCCTGCCCCCTCACCAGCCCGACCCTGTCCTGCCACGCTGAGCCTCCTAGCGACGCTTCGCACCCGTGGGGACGGCTCACACGTCCACACCTCGGCCCCTGGTCCTGCTGCCGGGACCCTCGGGGCTGCCCTCACCCAGTCCCCTCGTCTCTCTGATCAACTCCTGGTTGCCACAGTGGCCTTGGCTAAGATACCCCGTCCTCTGCCTCGGGCTCCCTCTCCTGCCCCCTCCACCCGCCACCATCAGGAATGACCCCTCTCCTCCGACTCCTACTCTGAGCAGGTGACGAACACTTACCATTTACGGTTTATGTGTTTGCTCTCTTACGAGAGTGGGGACGCCTGAGGGTGGGGATTGTGCCCAAATTCCCAACACATCCATGGGCATTGGTTAATGGTGGGTCACTAAATGACCGTAGAGCACTAGCAGGCCCGGACACGAGCTCCCACTCGGCGCGCACGTCCTATGAGCCGGGCTCTGCACCAGGCACCTCATCCAGCCGCGCCACTGCCTCGTGAAGCGGGGGGCTCTCCGACCCCCTTAGACGTGAGGAAACCGAGGTTCGAGGTGAGGGATTGTCCAAGGCCACCCAGGCAAGAACGGACACAGCAGATAGGAGAACTCAGGTCTGCCTGCCCTCGCCAAGCTCATAACCACTGCCCCGCCCTGCCTCACTACAGAGGGGGCCTCGGGCCCGCCGATGTCTCCCCAAAATCCTGCCCAGCTCTGCAGCAACAAAACACACTGACGGGCATCCCCTCCTTTGCTGGGAGCAGCCACAAGGAAGCAGAGAGACTTCGCTTCCAAGCCTGGCTGCTGGGTCTCCTGGCGATGGGGCCTCCAGCAAGTTATGGGCAGAGGAGCCAGAGGCAAGGGCGCTGCTTCCCGGGTTATTGTGAGAGCTGGTCCACCCGCAGAGCACCAGGCCTGGCTACCCAGGAGGGAGCCGATGCTTTGTTACTGACCTGCACAATAAGCGGCTAAGATGGAGGTTCCCATCCCATCTTACAGATGAGGAAGCTGAGGCTCCAAAATCTGGACTGACTTGCCCAGGCTCACATAGGTAGTAAGAACAGAGCAGGGGCTCCAAACACTGTTTTGGCACCAGACCTAGTCCCTTCCCCAAAATCACTCCCAAAACAGTTCTCACCCCTAAGGGAACATAAATGTGTCCAGGTGCCAGTCCAAGTAACAAGAGCCAACAGCTACTGAGCACTTACTCTGTGCCGATTCTAAACCCTTTACTTGTATTAACACATTTAATTCACAACAACCCTAATGTAGGTGCTATGATTATCCCCAGTTTACAGGGGGAAACTGAGGCACAGGTAGCTTAAGCGACCTCCCCAAGGTCACGTAGCCAGTAAGAGACTGGGCCGGGATTAGAGCGCGGGCAGGCGGACCCCAGAACCAGCCGCAGATAAATAACCCAGAACCCAGATGACCCGGAATCCAACCTGGGGGTCCCCGGGGGGAACCCCACCCGCTGTGTACCTGTAGATCCGGGGCGTCGGCAGTGGGCGGGGCAGGGGACGTGGCGCCCACCGGGCTCCCACCCTGGGGGAGGCCCCCCGCGGAGGGTGACCTGCCACCTGGTGGGTCCCCCGGGAGCGCCCCGCAGCCGCGAGTGTCATCAGTGCCTTGGCCGTCGGCCCGGCCCGCAGCGCGGGGCGCTGGGTGGGGACCCCGGAGCCCCGGCTCCTCCCCGCTCAAATTCCGGGCTCCCCGGGACGCGCCCCCATCCGCTCCCGCCCTCGGCCGACGACGCAGCCCTGCCCCCGGCTCGGCGCGCAGACAGTGCCCGCGGCGGAGGACGCCCTTCGGGAACGAGATTAGAGGAAACGCGAGCTCCATCGTGCCACGCTCAGATCGTCACTGCTGGGAATGCTTCACGGTGTTAACTCACGCCACCCTCCCCCACAACTCTCAGAAGTGCCACCACGAGCTCCATCTGACAGTCGAAGACACTGAGGCCCAAGGTCATGCGCTATTAGGGAAGTTTTCTCCCATTTTCTGGAAGTTTTCTCCACGCTGAAGGAGAGCAGCTGCCATTATTGCACACCGACTTCATTTTAAACCTCATCACCCTCACTGCCTATCAGAGAAAGTTAATGAGCTACCCTGTTTCTGCCTATTCGATCAGCAGGGTAGAGACAACAAGAATATTGCCACCTGATCTTCTCAGGAACGGTGGGGGCGGAGGAAAGCTGGGCTTTGAACCGGAGCTAAACTTGATACCAAAGCCCCATTCTTGCCTCCAGACCACAGGCCTCCCTGGGCTGAGGCATCAGGAGAGGCTCCCTGGAAGAGGTAATATTTGAACTGGGTCTTGAAGGATGAGTAGGAGTTCACAGGGGAGAAGGGAGAGAGACAACAGCATGTGCAAAGGTCGGAATTCCTAAGGACAGGTTCTGAGTGGCCCTCTTAATTGCTGGGTGACTTTTGCAAAGTCTGTTCACCTCTCTGAGGCTCTGTTTCTTCACCCACAAAATGTGGAATAATAGTCCTGAGGTTGTCAGGACTGAGTGAGCTCAGGGAAGTAAGTGCTTGGTCAACTGTCACCAGGGGAGTGGGAAGGTGCTCTGAGTGCTGACCACCTCCTGGGGCAGTATATGCTGCCCGGGGGGGCTTATCAGCTCCTCATGGAAATAACTCGTCTCTGCTCATGAAAAAAGGAGATAGGGGCCGACCTGGCGGCGCAGCGGTTAAGTTCACATGTTCTGCTTTGGCAGCCCGGGGTTCGCCGGTTCGGATCCCAGGTGTGGACATGGCACTGCTTGGCAAAAGCCATGCTGTGATAGGTGTCCCATGTATGAAATAGAGGAAGATGGGCATAGATGTTAGCTCAGGGCCAGTCTTCCTCAGCAAAAAGAGGGCGATTGGCAAGAGTTAGCTCAGGGCTAATCTTCCTCAAAAAAAAAAAAAAAAAAAAGATAAATGATACCCTTGTCCTACCAATGAGGAAACTGAGGCCCAGTCGAGTTGAAGAACTTGCCCAAGATCACACAGCAGTAACTGGAAGCTTCAGGATTTGAACCAAGGTTCACCCGACTGCAAAGACCATCACTGCTTCCCTGTATCAGTTCTAACGGCTGCCCCATACCCCATGGCCGGATCCATCACGTAAACCTTTCTCCTGTCTTTACCCGCTGAAGCGGTTTTCGGTCGTGCATTCTTATAAATAACGTTCCAGTGAACATCTTTGCTCACAAACCTTTGCCATAGTTTATATTATTTCCCAAGACTGATCCTCAAGTAAGATCATTGGTTCCAGAGATACAAACATTATTAAAGCTTTTGATAAATATTTTCACGTTGCTTTCAAAAGTTACCACTTTGTAGTCCCACTTGCAACATATAAGAGACACATTATCGCTGGATTAACACCAGATTTTGTTTTAATGTCCCAAATGTCCAAGATGAAAAGTGGTATCGCATAGCTGTGTTGGCATTTTTTAAATTGTTGTTACCGATGAGGTTGAGTGGCTCTAAGGGCTGGAACCCTAACACGCTCTGTGCCAGAAGTCGCGGGCCCTGGGGAGGGACTGGAGTCAGGTGTGAAGGCGCCCAGAGCGGAGAATGTTCGTTTCTGGTTGGATGGCTGAGAAAGGACTGCACGGCCAGGGGCGGGCGGGCTGGGGCTTCTGGAGACGGGGAAGGACTTTGGCACTTGTTCTTGCCTCTTTCCGGAGCGCTCTTTCCTGGCTCTTTGCCTGCTGGCCCCTCATCCTTCGGCTCAGCTCCAACGTCGGCTCCTCAGGGAGGTCCCCCCAACCCCCGCCATCTCCAGGTGCCAGCCTCTCGCTGTCTCTCTGATTTACTTTCTTCACAGCCCTCGGCATACCTGAAGTGCTTAGCCGTTTGCTTCGCAGCCTGTTATCCTCCTCTGCCTCTAGACTGCGAGCCCCTTGAAACAGAGGCTCTTGCTTCTCCATCCTCTAACGTATATCCAGTGCCTAGAACAATGCTTGAATGAGTTAATTGAATGTTTCCATTGTGGGTCATCTTGCTATCCAGCGGTGCTGTTCCTGTCAGCGTCACACTGCCCAGATGCCCAGAGGTGGAAGTGGCCCCTTTTCTTGCATCCCCCAGCTCTGCCCCCAGCACCTCCTACTCGAGACACATCGGGTGCATAGCAGCCTTTCCTCCGGTCTTCACACCACCGTGTTCCTCAGCCTCTCTCCCCCTCGGA
Source organism: Equus przewalskii (assembly GCF_037783145.1). Classification (NCBI taxonomy): domain Eukaryota; kingdom Metazoa; phylum Chordata; class Mammalia; order Perissodactyla; family Equidae; genus Equus; species Equus przewalskii. Next base: position 25,526,322 of record NC_091832.1, on the reverse strand, counting down.
CTCTGCTTCCCAGGCGCCAGGGCTCCCCTGCCTTAGGGCTGCGACTCAGAACTCCATTCCCCTCACTATGTCAGACAGAACAAGTTCATTCTCCTCTCTGACCGGCGTCTGGAGACCCCCTAGCATCCCTGCTCCCAGAAGGGCTGTCCCCTCCAGGCCCCCTGTGGAGCAGCAGGTCGGAAAACTGGCAGACGCTTCGGAACGTCCATTGCCCCCTTCTCCCTCCCCCACTGGGCTCTGTGCAGCGAAGGAAGTTGTCTAGAGTTTTCTCTCCCATCATACGAATTAGGCAGCAACCAGCCCCTGTCCTGCCTTAGAACCGGAGCAGGAAGAAGGACAGACTGGGTTTCAATAAAGATTTTTTTCTCTCTGTTCTCAAACCATGTCAGTCCACTGTCATCATCATATAATCACAGTATTTCTCCCTGACAGCCTCCCAGGAGCCTCATGTGTGTGCAGGAGCCATCTCTCTGGTTCCAAGTGTCAGGTGCCATCTTCCTTCTTGCCAGTTCCCCTGTGGGCAAGGCCCTGGTGACCCACTGGCACACCAGAAGCCACCGTGAAGACTCTGCTGCCATCTCCACCGACATCACCAGCCAGTTCTTCTTGGCTGAGCCGAGTTAGGATGACAGCCTCAGAGGCCCCAGGGAGAGGCCTCCGGTTGGGTTCAAATGAGTTTCCATGTTCAGAGGGAGAAAAGACCGTTACCTTTAAGAAACAGGTTGACCTGAATGAGTGGCTGAAATGCCAGGCAAAGGAGAGGAGCGACTCGGCGCTAATGAGTATCGATTACGGAGAGGAAGCGGGTTAATTGAGTGAGTTGGTAAGTTGGTTGCTGAGGTGACATCTCACTCAGAATAAAATCATCACCACAGAGAGTGCAGACTGGATCTGGACAAGGACCAGAGGTGCGGCAGAATATTTCCTGTTTGGGGACCAAGAAAATGAGCCATTAACACATCGGAAAGTACTGGCGAAGGGAAGCCGAATGTCTTCCCTTTAACCGAGGCTAATTCCTTTCTACCAAGAAGAGGTGCACCTGAGCCTGAGGACCGACGCCTCTCTCTTCGCTGGATCTCGTCGTACACAAGACACAGGAGAGAAACTGGGGGCGCCTCTCTGTGGCGAGTGGGCAGGTCATCGACTTTCTACTGGAAATAGTAGAAGTGAGAGAAAGGAACTATTTTCCTGAGAAAAGCCCAGGTTTATTTGCATAGAAGTTAATAACGGTTGAGCTGGAGAGAAAGGTGAGCATTTATGCCTAAGGTTTATATTTCTTTACATTTTGTTCTATATTAGATCATGTTAAATGCTGGAAATAAGCCTCTAGAAAGCTCCGAGCAAGTCTGATAACCCCATCCAGCAAATATTCAAAACCTCCAGGCATGTGTTTTATTTACTGATTTTTACTCTTTTCGTCTTATTTTCATATCCCTAGTTTCCCCTCAGCCTGATCCCCTCAATTATTTTTCCTCTGTTATATTCGCATATAATTTGGTAAGCCACCCCAAATTCTTCCTGGAATGAGATGAGTATAAAAAATCAATAAAATCTATAATTTCTGTAAGGTGTTACAATGATAACCTGTAAAAAACAAAGGGACCAGATCTCAAGGTGTATACCCCCTCTTAATTACCCAACCTGGAGAAGGCTGGCTCCATACACCTGTTAGAGCGTTCACCGGGTTCCAATGAACAGAGCCCCAGAGTTAAGATCTAAAAAGCTGTGTAGACCTTGATTTGCAACTATCAAGGGAATGAAACTGTCGCGGTCTGTAAAAAATGCAACAAATTATTATTTTTTGAATGGGTGCCATATAGCCTTTGTGGCAAAGTTAAAAAAAAAAAAAAAAAACTGCGATGAGTCCGTGTGAACTGACATGGATGACGTGTGATTTAATTATAACCATCAAAATCCTACTGGGTTGTCACACGGTAGACTGAGCAGCTGCTCTCCATCTCCTGTGAGGACAGAGCCAGACAGGAGGGCCACCTCCTATGTGGAAGAACCCCTAATGGACAGACAAGCTTTTAAATAACTTTAATCCTTTTGTATTGTCACACATCACCGTTATCACCTGGGTGATAAACATTCCAGATATTTCTCTATGCATACGTACAGACGTATTTTTTCCTAACAAGATTGAGTTATATTATACCTCTTGGAAACTCGTTTTTTCATTTACATAATATATGTCCTGAAGATCCACACCAATGAGTTGCCTTCTGCAACGTCATTTAAACGCTACATGGAAATCCAGCCTATGAATGGAGCATCTCTTATTTATTCACCTATTTTTGTACATTGAAGGTAGAGGGGTTTTGTTTGTGGTGTGGGTTTTGTTTTGGAGTTTTGGCGGGAAGTTCGGCTGTTATGAACAATCCTTCAAAATCATCCTCATAATTAAATCACTGGCCCAACCATGATTATTTCCTTTGACTGAATTCTAAGGAGTGAAATTTCTGGGTCAATTTGTATGCAAATTGTAAAGCTTTTCATAATTTATTTCCAAATTGCAGATACTTTTTAAAATCCAATTTACATCCAGAAACCATGTCTTTAAAAAGGTAATTATTTAAGTAAACATGGAGCGAAATCAGAAAAGAATATGAGCGGAGGGATGAAAATCAAAATTGCTCCTAGTTTTACCGCCCAGATGTACTGCCTCTTACTGTGGAATCCAGCACGTCTCTCCGTCTGTCTGTCTCTCTATCTCTCCTGTATCTCTATCTTGGTCTCTGCCTCTCTCTCTTTCTCTCTCTCCCTCCCAAATCTCTCTCTCTTGCTCTCTCTCTTTGTGCGTCTCTCTGTCTCTCTCTCTCTCCCGCCCTCTGTCTCACTCTGTCTCCTGCGTCTCTCTGTCTCCTGCGTCTCTCTGTCTCCCTACTCTGTCTTGTTTACAGTCTTTCTCTCTTTTCTTGTCTCTTTCTGTCTCATTCTGTGTGTGTCTCTCCCTCAACAAAACAGGGGGCACGCCTCCCACAGAGTTTTGTAGCCTGGACGGCACTAAGAATTCCTCACCTTTGGGCAGAGCCTGGGAGCCGGCAAAGCATTTCCACACATTATTGTCACCTTTTCCAGGTGAGACCCTGAGGCTTAGAGCCGCTGGTCATTCCCACCGAGGCCCACAGCTCGTAGTGTCTCCACGTCAGGCCTTCAAGGCTGCACGCTGTCCCAGCCGTTTCCTGAAGCCACACGTGTGCCCACCAACATGGACCCCATGCACACACATGTGCTGTGTGGCTGCAAGGTCAGGCAGCCAAACTAAAACTTCCCGTGGCCCCCAGCTGTCTCCAGGAAGCCAAGGGCCGCCCCCAGGACAGGGACTGGGAACAGGGAAGAAGCTGCAGGGAGTACCAGCTGCTTCTGCCCTCTCCTCCCTCCCTCTTCCCGAAGGACAGCCTCCATGTTCCCTCCCACACCCTGAGTCCCTCCCAGGGCCCCTCACAGCACCTCTTCTCACCCCTGGCCAGACGATCACATGAGTTCCGGTGGCCAGTTTCCCTGCTGTTACCTCACCCCCGAGGCTGAGTGCCCCTGGACTCAGGGTGTGTGGGGCCACCACCTGCCCTCAGTGGCTGACACCGATGCACCGGTGAAGCTTTCCTGCAGAAACGCACAGGTGCACTCCGGCCTCTGGCAGCCCTCCTCCCTGCCCGCTCTTTCCCTCTTTTCCTCTCTTCTCCTTTCTCGTCATCTCTCCCCCCTCTTCTCTACTCCTCTTTCTCTTCTCCCCTCTTGTCTTGCCCTCCCATCTCTGTCTACACTTTCTCCTTCCTTGATCTCATCAAGCCCCATGGCTTTAAATACCATGTCTACACTATCAACTCCCAAATTTATATCTGCAACCCAGACTTCTCCCCTGAACTCCAGATCTGAGGATCTCCACTCGCGTGGCTCCCAGGTGTCTCTAACGGAGCACATTCCAGAATAAGCTCTGGGTTTTCTCCCCGCAAAAGCCGGTTGTCCAGCATTGCCCCCCAGCACCACTCTGGGTCTTCATCATCTCAGTAAGCAACATCGTCATCCACTGACACTCGAGGCAGACATTAGGGAGCTATCCTTTATTCTTTCCTCTTCCTCATCCCCTGCTTACAGTCCATCAGCAAGTTCTGTCTGGTCCACATCCAGACTATGTCAGACCCAGGAGCCCCCTCCCTCTCCATCGTGCAGCCCAGGTACCACCATCTCGCACCTGGATGACTACAACATCCTCCTGGCCTCCTTGCTTGCCCCTCTCCTACCCACCCCCACACAGCAGCCAGGGGGAGCTGCTCCTTACATAAATCAGGTCAACTCACTCTCCTGCTTGGAACCTTCTGGTGGTTTCCACTGTTCTTAGAATAAACCACTCTGTGCATCCCAGCCCATGAGGCTCTGCGTGATCCAGCCCCCGCCTGCTTCTCCAGTTCATCCTGCGCCTTCCTCCTCCTCGCTCACCACCTCCAAGCTCCTCTGACCCTTTCCAGCCCCAAGGACACACCAAACCCATTCCCACCTCCAGGCCTTCGTCCCTGCTATTCCCCCTGCCTGGGTCTCTCTTCCCTCTCACAGCTGACTCTTCTCACCATTCAGATCTCTCATCCTTGTGTATCACTTACTCCGAGAAATCTTGCCTGCCCATTCACCCCCTCTAAAGAGCATCCCCTTGTTATCCTCTATCTCAACGTACTACTTAGAACAGTTTGTATGCTATGATTTCCCCATTTTTTCCATCTCCCCCAGTAGATGCTCCATAGGGCAGAAAAATCACATGGCAGATGCTCAATAAAAATTAAGCAACGGAGCCAGCCCTGATGGCCCAGCAGTTAAAGTTCTGCACACTCCACCATGGCGGCCCAGGTTCACTTCCCAGTCGCGGAACCACACTGCCCGTCTGTCAGTAGCCATGCTGTGCCAGCACCTCACGTAGAAGAACTGGAACGACCGACGACTAGGATGGACAACCAGGCCCTGGGGCTTCGGGGAGAAAAAAAAAAAGAGGAAGATTGGCAACAGTTAGCTCAGGGTGAATCTTTCCCTGCCAAAAAAAAAAAAAAAATTTTAACTGACCAAATCATAAAGTGGTTACGTCGTTCAGCGTCAGGTGAATCTGCGTTCTTCCTGCTCTGCCACCTGCTTGCTGCACAACTGTGGACAGGGTCCTGCACCTTCCTGGCCTCAGTGTCTTCAGCTATAAATTGGGAATAAGACTCTGGTCTCACAGAGTTGTCGTGAGGAGCAAATAAGATGATGCAAGTGTAGTTCTTAGCACAATAAATGCATTAGAGTGCAATAAATAAATAAGTGCTCAATAAATGCAGATATTTTCCAACACGTTTGTTGGCTGAATAAGCAGCCCTATAACGCACGTATTCAGAGACGTGGAGTCCAAGGCTCAGAAAGAAGGAGTGAATTGTTCAAGGTCGCATGGCTAATGAGTGTAGTGTTAGGGTCCCCTCCCAGGTTGGCCCAATGGAAGGTCTCATAGTCTGTCAATTCTCCAAAACAGGTGTACATGGGCGCCACAGTGTATAGATGGTTGGCTGAATAGAGCAGAACTCAGAGGCCAGCAGGACCAGGGGAGAAACTGAATGAAGAGAAGGCAGCCCTGGGAGGGGGCAGACCGGGACACAGGGACAGAATGACGGGACACCAAGCAGTGCCCGCATAAAGACTTACCCCCAATCTGCCTAAATATAAGAGAATTGGGGTCTTCATATTCTGAGTTTAATGTGGGATCCTGGAGCCTCCCAATGGACACTTCATGTTGGAAGTACCATCTCACCGACCTTGGGGACTCTCCTGTCCCTGCCAAGGTGGAGGGGTGAGGACCAGGTGGCAGAGTGACCACCCAGGCATCTTCTCGGGGTGCTGAGACCAGGGGAAGCAACGAAGCAGCAGGTGGTCTGGGGTCCAGGCCCATCCTGGAAAAGGCCAGCTGCGCGTTTCCATGGAGCCCGTCACCATGGTAACCAAACCTCAGCGGCAGGACTCCAGCAGAGCCAGGAAAGACAAGCTCCTTTCTTGTCCAGATCCCAGGAGCCTAACGGGAGGGGGGCGGAGGGAAGAGGGGACAATCGGGCTTTCTGAGTGAGGATAGGGGTGGGGGAGGGAGAATGGGAGGTTGTCTTGCTGCTCAATGGGGCAGCCATAAACTACAGGAACGTGGCACCCTATTTCACGCCTCCGTGCCTTTGCTCTTGCTAGTCTCTCTCGTGGAATGCCCCCCCCACCCTGTCTCCCTGGAGAGCTCCCAGCTGTCACTTGTGCCTCACTTTTTACCTGCTGACCCTTCCAAGCAGAATCAGCCCCTCCCTCCTCTGGCCACCCAAAGTCCCCCTCTCTGCACATCTCCCGTATGTCTGGCTCACCTGAGAGCTTGGGGAGTGTGGCGGGGGTTAGGGGACAGGCTTTGGAATCAGAGGGACCAAGATCAAATCTCAGCTCTGCCCTTAACATGTTGGGTGACTCACGGAAAGCCACTTATTATCTCTGAGCCTCAGCTGCCTCATCTGCCATTTTCCTGCTGTGCAATCTCAGGCAACTTTCTGAACCTCTCTGAGGCTCACTGTCTTCATCTGAAAAATGAAGTGATGCCCATGAGGTGTCTGGGGCACCAGCACATGTAAACAATGTCAGCAATCAGCAATCTTTCTCATTTGTGTGAGTGCTGCCCCTCTGCACCCTAGGGAGTGGACTTGCAGCCCCGGCCAGGCCTGGACCCCCTGCCCCTGGACTGAGCCCCCCTCACCTTCTGCCAGGACTCCTGGCCTGCATCGTCCATGCCTTTCAGAGCAAGATCTTTGAGGCAACGAAGTTTTCCCTGCCCAGCGTGGGGCGGGCACCCAGCACAGCGCTGACATTTCCAGCCCGAGCCTGAGAGCAAGCATGTGAAGGGAATAGATGCCCTCGCGCATGCTGGCAGCCAGCCTCTGGGCGGTGTGTGTGTGCACGCGCATGCATTTATGAATGGTTGGCAGCAGACGTTCTAACACTTGCACGCGCACACAGACACACATGTGTACCCATGTTCTCACAAATTCTCTCACACAAATCTGACAGAGGAAGGCACAAGCACATCCTTGTCACTCTGGTCGGTGTCCCAGAGACCACCCCCTGACCCCACTTCTCTCCAGACTACTCCCTCTGGAGCCCAAGCCCACAGCTCTCCTTTGTCTACGGGGCAGGTGAGGGTGATGCGGCCACTTCCCCATCTTGTGCATCTGTGACTCGGGCTGTGGGGAAGGAAGAGGCCAGGTCACCAGCCGGACGGCGGGTCTAACTGAGCACGGGTCCCTACCTTCAGAAGCCCCCGGGTGCCTGGGGTCACGTAACAGCAGCCCTGTTTCCACTGCTGCTGAAGTGCGCCCTGATAGACTGTCACACTGCCCCCAGCCCCCTGCCACCTCCCTTTGAGGTCCCTAAAGGAGGCTCAGGCCTGCGGCCCCCAGCTCCTCTGATCCATCCTGGGCATCGAGTCCACAAGCAGGGCCACCTCCCCTGCCTCCCTAGGGTCCCTGCACAACCACCCTGAGGAGCGGGCAGGGCAGGTGGTCACCTCCCCAAGCCACAAAGCTGATAAACGTCGGCTGACCCTGATGGCACCTACTTGATGCCAGAACTGCGCTGCGCCCTGTACCCACATGCTCCCCCCGTCCCCACGATAACTCTGAAAGGCAGGCGAGCTCAATCTCCTCACCTTATAGATGAGGACACTGAGGCACAGAGAGGTGAAGAGATACAGCTAAGAGGGTGCCCCAATCAGAATTTAAGCTCAGGCGTCCTGGGTGCAGAACCCAAACTCTTGAGTACTCGCTACACTGTGCCCCCTTGGAACCGAGCATAGCCAGGGTCACCCGGAGCGGTCATTCTAGCGAGGGAGACACAATGAATGAGGTAAGTAAATAAATAGTGTGTTAGCACTAAACGCTAAGGAGAAAAATTCAGCCAGGAAAGGGAATTATGAAGTACTGAGGGTTGTGGGAGGCATTCTGATTTTAAAAAGCAAAGAAGGTGATGCTTGAGTTAAGACCTGAAGCAAGTAAGTAAGGCCATGCGTTCATCTGGGGCAGAACATTTCAGGGGATCGGGACAGCATGTGCAAGGGCCCTGAGGCAGAAGCATGGCTGGGTAGTCCAGAATCAGCATGGCCAGGGTAATTGGAGTCAAATGAGAGGAGGGGAAAAAGTTGGTGTAAGGTTGGATGAGGCCAGAAGGGACAGGGGCCTGAATGGTGAGACTTCTGTGGGTTATCACAAGGAATCTGGCTTATGCTCAGGCAAGATGGGGAAGCAGTGAAGTGATGTGACTAGCAGAGAAGGCTGCCTGGAGGAGGTGGCTTTAGACCTACAGCCAAGTGGGCTTGCGAATACCCCACCCCTGACAGTGACAGTGACAGGCCTCCTCAGAGGGGCAGGGCCAGCCCACCAAGACCATGAGAGCGCAGCCCCTCTGCAGGCTGACATAGTGAGGCCCAGAGGAAGCCCAGCTAAGCATGCTCAGTCCCTTCCCCAAGCCGGCCCATCAGCTCGGGCAGGAGGCAGGGACGGGCAGAGAGACGGGGAGTGTTACACTGGTGGACGCCCTCTGCACCTCTCCTCCCCACGGCAAGCAGTTTGCTTAGAAAAGGGCAGGAGATGAGTCTGGCCCGGGCGTCCCGCGGTAGGGAGCCTGTCCCAGGCTGGGCATGTGCAGCTTTGCTTATTAATGTCAGCAGAGCCCCAACTCCCTTCAACAGGAATAATCACCCCTCAGGCCTGTGGAGAAGTGTACATTCTGTAATGCGCCTCCCATTTTAAGGAGGGGGAAACTGACACCCAGGGAGAGGAAGGGCTTGCCCACCGCCTCAGAGGTAAGTGACAGAGGTGAGATTTGAACCCAGGGCTGCCTCGCTCCGCACTCAGACTCTTCCAGATGCCCCAGATGGGGGCGCGTGGAGGGTTAGCATTTCAGCTGGGCCTGCAGCTCCATCCATATTTGGAAGTTGTGTGGGAAAACTTACAAGACGGAACACCTTTCGTATTAAAAATAATAGGCATGTGTATTTTACCACAATAAAAATATAGATAAGGTAACAATGAAGAATAGTAAATATGAACCAGTGCCCTACTCTCTATAGTTATCAGCGAGCACATGACATTCATGGTGATGCTGGCTGGTGTTTTGGGGGGCTGACTCTGTGCCAGGACCGAGCCAGGTGCTGTACCGGCTCCATCTCCTGGGACACGGTCTCCCTCGTATCCGAACCTCTGAATCTGAAGCTCTCAGATATTTCTCGGGATGATTTTGAGGACCAGTGATCCAAAGAGCTTTGCCTTCTCTGTGCCCGACAACATGAGGATGATGGAGGAACAGCCGGGAGCGAGCCAGGACTCGGGGTCTTGAACAGGCCCCCCAGCCCCTTTCCCTGTAAGGCCGAAGCTCGAGGAACCCGGCCGGCCCTGGGGGTCCTCACACAGCCCCTTAACTGGCTGTGAGGCCCTGAGAAGGTTACATGAGTTCCTGGAGCCTCATGTTCCTCATCCAGAAAATGGGGGTGAGGTTATTGGTATCACTTTGCTCTAAGGTCTAAATACGAGAACCCGCATAAAGCAGCTGAGGGGCCGTAGGAAGGGTGCGGTGGTAACTAGGCAGGAATTGGTCCCTGTCCCTGTCAGAGACTGGGCATAACAGAATGCAGCTTACAGCAGAGACTTTCAAAACCATTTCTTACACTTTTCAGCCTCTAGCTGGGTGATGCTCCACCTCGAGCTGCCTCTGAATCCCCTGCAGGGCTTGTTAAAACCCAGACTGCTCGGCCCCGCGCCCAGAGTTTCCGATTCTTCAGCAGAGCTGGGGCAGGGCCCGAGAATTTTCATTCGAACACGTTCCCGGTGATGCTGGTGCTGTTGGTCCGGGGCCCCGACTTTGAGGACCTCAGCTCCAGCTCTCAGCCTCGGCTGCACGTTGGCATTGACCCGGGAAGGCACTGAGGCCTAGGATGCACCCCCAGAGATCCTGATGTCATGGCTTGAGGGTACAGCCCAGCACTGGGTGTTCCAAAGGCCCGGCAGGTGACTCTAATGTGCAGCCCAACAGACGTGAGTGAGCCCACCTGCCACACCCGCCAACTGCTAAGAGCAGGCAGCTCTGGGGAGGGGGCCAGAGACCCAGATCACTGTCATCAAATAAAATAAAAGTGATATTTCTGTATTAGACTCACACATGCCAAGCACTGTCCTACATACTTGAGATCTAATAATTCATTAAATCTTCATAACGGCCCCATGAGGGGGGTAACATTTGAGATTTACGTTTGCGTTTAACAAACGCAGGGCAAACAGCCAGAAAGTGATGGAACAGCATTTGAAACAGGCTTCCCTCCTCGGGGTCCCTGCTCTCGACCACCGGGTTAAGGAGAGTGTATTTATGGTTAATTCTTGTGAAATAAAGACCTCTTAGTGGGGGGGCGAGGAGGAACCCCACTTTGAGTCTACTTTTTGCTCCGGAAGCTGTTCAGGGGCATGGGGCCAAATGCAATATGACAAAGACTTGTAAATATTTGTCAGTTTAACCTTTTCCAGAGCACGTTTGCAGGCATTCTCTTACTTTACGGCCACAATGGCCCAAGCTCTACTATCCTTATCCCAACCCCCACTCCAGCCAAATGAACTACTTTGCAATTTAATTCAATTAAAGCAACGTTTATTAAGTGCCTCCCTTGTGCCAGTTGTCAGGCTACAGCCTGAGGTCCCAGAGATGCTGAGAGCTGAGACCCTGAGAGGCAGCGACCTGCCCAAGGGCGAGCTAAAGGCAAGGCCAGCAACTCCATCTAAGGTTCTGTCTTTGACGCCTGAGGGATGACGAGGGGAGGAAGGTGGCCGTGCAGGAACTGCCATGCTGGGCTCCCCTCCTGTGGAAACCCACAGGCCAGGGGTCTGCACAGCCTCTGGTGGCTCCTGGAGAAAAGACCCAGAGTTGGGGGCTGGCAGGAACTGGGGGAGGGGCGTGAATGTCCAGGCTTAGGGCAAGAAGCAGCCAGTGGCTCAGCCTATCCCCGCCCGGAGCCAGGCACCTTTCCTGCCAAAAGGGGCAATTACTCCAGCTCCCCGGAAGGCGGGAACCAGGGGCCTACCTTCCCAACCTGACTCTGATCTGGACTTTTATCTCCAAATGAGGTCATACACACAATCCCTGTATCTTTGTCTGTTTATAATGTTAATTTGTAAATATCAACATGGTAAATAACCACAATCTTCGTTACCCCATTTTAGGCACATCTTTATGTATACATATATATATATATATATAACCACATCCAGAAGCCTTAAAAAGAGAAGTAGCCCAAACCTCTCTCTACCTCTGAGAGGCTCTGCTGGCAGATCAGGGGGCAGCAGCCCAGAGGGGAAAAGCGACTTGCCCAAGGTCACACAGCAAGCCAGTGTCAGAGTGTAGCTCAGAACCCAGGAACCCCTGGAGTTGTCAAGGACATGCTCACCTGACAAACCTACCCTTAAATGTCCCAGTCCCTAAGTGGCCTCAGGAGCTACCTTCATGCTGGTCACCCCAGCCCAGACCCTCCCACAGACAGGCGCATGGGACGTCCCACAAGCGCCTCAGGCTCTGCAGGTCCAGCTGTAAATTAACCACCTTTCCCTCGAAATCTGTTTCCACCTGTGTTCCCTCTCGCCCCCACGCACCCTCAGCTGCTCAAGCCAGAAACATGGGCATTGCCTGGGGCACCTCCCTCTCCATCACCCCCGCAGCCTCGAGGGAAGGAACAAGGCCCATCCATTCTGCCGTCTTTTCATCTCTTGAACCCGTCCACTTTTCCCACTCCCTCCACCGCCACACCAGTGCCAGTCTCATCATCTAACCCTTCGTCCATGAGAACAACCTCTCCCGCTCCGGTTGATGTTTTCTTTCACCAAATGCCAGAGCGCCCACTGTGGGCTGGCGCTGTGCTGTGTGCTGGGACTCAGAATTGAGCAAGACAGACTGGAGCCCAGCTGCCAGTGTGATTCCTGAAACCCACATCTAACCATGCCTCTCCCCTACTCAGATCCCTTGCACGGCTCCCCACAGCCCCTGGGGTCCAGTGTAAGCTCCCCATCCAGGTATTCAAATTCCTGGACCCTCTACCAGCCGTGGATTCACCCAGACTGCTCTCCTGCCATTCTGCTCCCCTCAGACTGATCCCAACAAGCTATTGGCCATTCTCCCAAACACACCAGCTCACAGGTCACCTCCTCCGTGAAGCTGCCCTACCTGAGCCCCTCGCACCTGGCAAAGTCAGTTTTGCCCTCCTCTGGAATCCCACCAAAACCCAGGATTTGTGAGTCTGCCTCTCTGACTGGGCTGTGCCTCCTGGAGCCCAGGGGGCTAAGCCGACGCCAAGCAAGGAGCCTGGCAGTAAGAGGCACCAATATGTTGTGTTGGTGATGGACCAAGAGATGCAAGGGTGGAGCAGAAATCCAACTATCTTTTTGATTCACTCATTCCAGTGCCTACACATTTGTAGTCTTCTGGAAGTTCCTCCAGTTGTCTAACCTAAAGCTGTCTGCTGTAATTACTGAAGTTTGTGCCTGTTCCTTCTGTGAATCTGCCCTCTATGCCCTTCCTTGCCCCAAAGCACAGAACATCTGGCTGGGTGACAAGTCAACAAGAAGAAATGTCTGGTTTGGCACAGCAGAGAATGGACTAGCAAGGTCTCAAGACCTGGGCCCGGGTGCCAGCACTTTCCAACCAACTCGGGAAGAAGGTGCCTCTGAGACTGGCGTGGCAGGCCTTGCGGTTTGAAGCAGTGAGTCACCTTCTGGCTGCAAGTCACGGAGCTCTCACTGCGCCCTTGTTTGGAGAAGGCACCCGCCAGCACGACTGGAGCGAGAGACGGACAGGGAAGAGAGATGCAAAGAGACAGGGAGACGCGCTCAGAGACAGAGAGACCCCAGGGCAGAGACAGAGAGTCGAGAGGAAGGAAACACCCAGACCCTAAGGGAGACAGACACAAAGAACCAAGACGACCGGAGACAGGAAGGATGCGCAGAGGAAGCGATGAGAAAGACGCAGAGCAGGAGGAAAGGGGGCCGAGGCCGAGCGAGGCGCACGGAGCGGAGGGCCCCATCGAACCGACTGAAGCAGAGATGGTCCCCGAGCTCCCCGGCTCGTTCCTCCTCATCGCGTCTCCCACCCGCAGCCCAAGCCCGGACGTGGGCAAAAGCGGAGCCAATGAGCTGCAAGACCTGGGCATTACCTCACCAGAGGCGGCTGCCATTGGTTGGCCCAGCCACCAGGGCGGGCTGTTGCTGTGACAGCCCAGGCTGGCTCCGGGCAGGAATGAGAGGAGGCTCCGGGCAGGAGAGCCCTGTCCCTACCTCTTTCCAGCCTATGGCGGGGCACAGGGACACCCCCCCCCCAGTCACCCACCCACACTCAGCCCCAGAGACCCCTATCAGCCCCCAGCACCCAAGCTCCTCTAAAACCACCCACTCACCCCCTGCCACAGCCTTACCCCCAGCCGGGTGCCAACCCCACCCCGCCCTCCAGCCCCGGAACCCAACACCCATCCGTTCATCCTGCAAACAGTAATGAACACGTACAGGTGCTCCTCGGGTTCTGCAGATACAGAAAGGAGTACCCCCGCCCCTCCCTCAAGGAGCCCCCCGTCTGAGCAAGCAAACGGTCCGGCAGAAAATCACAGAGCAGTGGGTTAAGGGCTAAAAGAAAGGTGAGCACAGGGCCCCTGGGAACACAGAGGAGGGGTCCCTACCCAACCCGCCAGGTCAGGAAGGCTCCTGGGAGGAAGGGATGCCTAGCTGGGACCTGAAGGAGTCAGGGATGAGGAAGGGTGGGGAAGGAAATTCTAGGTGCAGAGAACAGCCTATGCAAAGACAGGGAGGTAAGAGAAAGCAAGGAGCACGTGGGGCGCTATGACAGGAGATTAGATGGGGGGAGGGTGTAGGATTGAAGAGGAGGAGGAGTTGGGGTAAAGCGGAAAGGGGATGCAGGAACAAGATCCCAAAGGGCTTGAAAGTTGTGCCAAGGGGTCTTGGACCCTATTCCCAGGCAACTGGAGGGATGTAAGGCGAGGGGGCTGTGATTAGCTTTGCATTTTAGGAAGATCTCCACTCTCCGCTTTGTGGAGGATGGATTGGCGGGGGCTGGGAGAGCCATCCCTGCAGGGACTGGTGAGAGATGGGGGGACTGAGACCCCTAAAGTGGAGATGGGGAGAACCAAATTCAGGACGGGGTGTGGAGGAGGTGGAGCCACAGGCCCAGTGACTGAGTAGATGTCACCACCCGACCTGGGCAGCTGCAAGGGCTTTCCTGGCTACCAGACAGGATCATCACTCTCCCTCCATCCAACGTCGATGACCTGTGTATGCAACTTTTGTTTCGAGAGTCACCCTATCGGTTTCCATGTCTTCCTCCATCACACACGCACACCCAGCCTGGTGTTCGTCTCTGTATTCCTAGCACTGGGCACCCAGCCTCTCGCAAGTCCAAGTCCACAAAGCTGGCCCGAACCTTCATCATCCTCTGTCCCATGACCTGCCCCTGGCCCCAGTCCCCGTCCATCCTTCCCACCCTCCATGCACCTCTCTCCTCCCATAAGTCATGTCAGTGCCGCTGCCTCCTGTGGAGTGGTCCCCTCCCCCAGCATGTCTCCCCTTCTCTCACCTCCCAGGGGGAAGAGTTGCATATCTGTTGGGTCAGGTTTCTGAAGACTGATGGGGTCTGTTTTCTGGCTAGCCAGGTCATTATAGTACAATCATAGGGTTGTTATTGAGGATTAAATAAGATTTGTTGCCTGGCACTAGTAACTATCGAATCAATCAGCTGTAGTCATGACATTATTATTACCGCGTGTTCGAGGAGGAGGGAGGGGCCAGCAGGACCCTCACAGGGCTCCGCTCTGCACTGGGATGCGGGGCGTGGGCTTAGCTCATCACACAGTGGTGTTTTGACTCCTCATTTGTCACCCACACTTGTTATACGCTCTCTTGGGGAAAACACAAGACGAAATATGATGGTGAGACAAGAAGCTTGGGTTTTTGTCACAATGCCACATTAATACCATCAAAACCGCATCGAAATCCCTGATACGAAGGTTACAGATGTCCTTGCCCAAAGAATGGCTTCTTAAATGTCAAGAGAATCAATTCAGATCTTACACTCGGGTAAT
The DNA here is from genome assembly GCF_037783145.1 of Equus przewalskii. Classification (NCBI taxonomy): domain Eukaryota; kingdom Metazoa; phylum Chordata; class Mammalia; order Perissodactyla; family Equidae; genus Equus; species Equus przewalskii. Next base: position 25,511,177 of record NC_091832.1, on the reverse strand, counting down.
CTTCAGAATGTCAGAGCTGGCAGTGCCCGTGGAATCCTCTTATTCAACCTTTGGTTTCACAGATGAGGAAACTGAGGGCCAGAGAAGGGAGGTGATTGCCCAGACTCACACAGCTGAGTTTCTTGGCAGAACCAGGGGATTTTTTAGGTGCCCCAACTTCCAGTTCACCCCACTTTTCCAACTCTGGCCTGTCTTGCAATTGAACAGTGAGGAGAACTCCCTCCAGCCCGGGGCATGCTTGGGGTCTTCACACACATTATTGCTTTAGACATTCATGACAACCCTGCGAGGTGGGTATTATTATTCCCATTTGAAAAGTTCAGAGAGATAAAGTGACTCACCCAAGACCACACAGCGTTACTGGATAGAACCTAGGTTTGTCAGATTCCAAAGACCAGGTTCTTGGCACAACAGGATGTTGACTCCAGGACCACCAGGATGGTTTACTTGGGGCTTATGGGCATCAGGGAGAGCTGCCAACATAATCACTGGAAGGATAAGGAGTGAATTCTCTATTTTAGGAAAACAAAAGAGGTCCTAGGCTCTCTTGCACGTTTGTGATTTACATGCCCACCCGGTTTTGTGGAAGCACTCCTTAAAGTGATAAGACTCGAGTCACGCCCCAGCCTCAGGGTCTAGAAGGAGACCACCTGGGAGGCTGATTCAGAGACTGGGACACATTTTCAGACTGAGACACCACCTCCCACGCTCTGGGTGGAGGGCCCTCGGAGCAAAGCACAGGAGAGTCCGTTTTAATGAGGTCTCTGCCTGAGTTCGTGGGTCTTGAAGAGGTAACAGGTTCAGGGTATCTTGGGGGAAGGGCCAGGAGGGCGAGACTTACAGAACAGTGCTGGGGGCGAGTTGGACTGTGTTAACCTCCTGCCTTCGGAGACTCCCCCAGCACAGCACCCTGCAGCCTCTCCCACGGTGGCAGCCGAAGGGCACCGTCCCTCAGCTCTGGAGATGTTGTCCTGTACTCACAAGAAATGGATGGTTCTCCAGCTTCGAGAGATTCTATTTCTAGCTCTAGAAAACACCTGGACTGTGGATCGGGGTGGGAAATGCTGTATCCAGCTCTGGAAATATCTCTCTCCCTGCCTCTGGAAAATATTCCAGGGGTATTTATAGCCCCAAAACATGGTTGACTCTAGGGAAAACTCCATGGCTCCAGAAGACTTTCTGCTCCTGGTTCTGGAATTCTCCAGCGTGTTTCTGGTGGATGCTTCCTCCCTGATTTTGCACTGCGTTACCTGGTTCCAGCAGATTATCCAGTTTCAATTCTGGAACACAGTCCAACTGTGAAGCCAAAGAGCCCTCCATCCCTGGCTCTGGAGGGCTGACCCTCCATGGATCTGGAGACCACCGTGACTAGCCTGGAAGACTGACTGTCTCCTCTCTCCATCCGGGATCTACACACAACCTCCCTGGCTCACTGAGTTGACCATCTGGGAATCTGGAGAGCCCAGCAACTCTAAATCTGGAGGTGTCTGTGCCCCCAGACTTGAATGACTCTTTGAAACAGTCTTCATTTCTTGCCTCTGGAGTAGGAGGAGGGCGTTTGGGTGAGTTAGGGGGTGGGAAGATAAGAGGAGGCATGGAGTGGTGGCTGTGGTGTCTGTTCTGATCAGCAACCTGGGCTGGGTTTGAGCTCCCATGGTCAAAGTTTAGAGGCCCAGAATTGTCCAGATTTCACTTACATGAGCAGCTTGGTGAGGTCTGGGCGCAACAAGCAGAACTGCTTTGGGGTCCTGCAATGCATGAGGCCCAGTGTGGGAGAGAAGGGGGCTCTTCTCCCCGTGGCTGTTGACTCCAGAAAGGCTCGGGGAATCTGAAGGCGAAGTTCCCTGGGAACACCTACAGCAGCTGTGGGGAGCACACTGGAGTTTCCAAATGGGCCAAAGCAGTAATGAGCCCTCGCCAAGCCTCTTCACAGACAGCAGGTCAGGACAAGTGGAACCGGGGCAGAAGAGGAGGGACATGACAGAGTGCCGTGGAGTTTGCGGTTGGCCATTTAAAGGCTCTCCTTATCGTGCCACACCCCTCTAACTCACCCCTTCCCTTCTATATTCTTCCTGGAATAACCACAACTAGAAGTTTAAAAATTACATTTCCCGGACACTCTTAGAGTTGAGTTCCAGTTGAGTTCTGCCAGTGGGAGGATCCTTGTGAGATTATGTGGCAGGAAGAAGGTAAAAGCCATTGCTCTCCTGAAAGTAGCATCAGTGGGAGTGCCAGCTCCTATCTCCTGATCAATGGCGACAACAACAGTCCAGCAGCATCGATGGTCAGCACAGGTTCATGGGCTCAAAGTGGTCCCACATCCCTTTTTTACTCTCCTGGTCCTTCCAGCATATTTGTAACCAATTCCCTGTATTAAATCACTCTGTTTGAAGTACCTAGAGTGGCTTCTGTTTTCCTACCTAGATACTGAGGAATCCACCTGCCAAGGATTCGTGAGTGCCTACTATGTGCCAGATGGTGTTCTGGGAACTAGGAATATGAGCCTGAACAAGACCAACTGATCCTAGTGGAGGGAACAAGACAACAAACACGTCAATGAATAAGATTATTTCAGGAACATACACATGCTTTGAAAATAAACACATATTGTGATGTGGTAGGGAGGGCCAGGGCCTGGGAATAGAGCCCACAGCTTTAGCAAGGAAGGTCAGGGAGGCCTCCTTAGGGGTCATTGAAGTTGGGACCCAAACGAGGAGAAGGAAGAAGCCATGTGAAGGTTTGAAGAGAGTATTCCAAACGCTTCTGTAAATATAAAGACTGAGAGAGGAGAGAGCGTGCCCAGTCAAGGAAGAGAAGGTGGCCAGAGCAAGGTAACCGGGGGGGAGAGGGGAGGAGGTCAGAGAGGTCAGCAGGGGCGAGGCCTTTGAAGCCAGAGGAGGGAGTCCAGCTTTCAGTCTAACTTCAATGACAAGGCAGGGGAAGGAAGGGACCTGCTTTATGGCTTGGAAAGGTCGTTCTGACAGCTGGACTCTGGCAGGATGGAAAGCAGAGCAGGGAGAGAGTCAGGGGCTATTTGTGGGGTCCAGGCTGGAGGTGACAGAGACTTGAAGCAGGTGAGGGGGCGAAGTCGTTGTTTTAACCTTTATTAGGTCTCGATGGCGGCAGGACACCATACGATGACTCCCGGATAGTTGAAAGCAGAACACTTGATCACTTACAGCTCCAAACCAGGGAAGGCTGCCACGCGGGGCCACACAGGCACCGGGGAGTAAGGCAAGCGCAAGCTGGAATGCAGGTGGCAGCTTCTGGATGGCGAGCAACGGGGGTTAGTAGGTTCTGGGCTGCCTGTGGATTGGACATTTTGAATGACCCCCAGGGCCCAAGGCAGAAGTGTCATCCCTGGATGTTTGGCTTTGGGGTCTCTGGTAGTCGGTGTGTTGTTGTAACTCGGGAGCGTTGGAGTCCAATCAGGGAAAAGGTTGGGATGCGGGTTCAGCAAAGTGCCCACAAAAGGGAGTTGAGAGTGTCTAGCCAGGCTCTCAAAACTGGGTCAAGACAGCACTTGTGAAATGTTTTATTACAGGATGACAGCTAGAGAGCAGTGGGTGGGGCCGGGGTCTGTTTTAGGAGCAGAGCTGGTGGCATTTATCAAGGGATGTGCTGTATGCTGGATGTGCGGGAAGGAGAGGAATCTTGAACGACCATGAATTTCCAGAAACAGAGGGCTTGGTTTTCAAGACCAGCCCTCCCAGGGAAACAAAGACGCTTGATAAAATCTTAAAAGCTTCTTCTTCAGAGCAATGAGGACTTGACAAGATAATAAGATACAACCAGGGCAAGCTGGAAGGAAATATAAGACCCCAGAAAGGAAAGTGATCATGGAAGCCACTTGTGCCCTGAGGATATTGATGGAGAATAATATAGAGCGGACACAAATGAGCAATATTGAAATTAAAAGGAGGGGAAGGCCAGCACTGGGGACGCTAGAGACATCAAAAAGAAGAGAACAGGATGAAAAACATCATGCCTGATAAATTTGAAATTTTAGATGAAATGGACAAATCCCTAGAAAAATACAGTTTACCAATACTGACTCAAGGAAAAAACGGGTTGCAGCCACTTTGGAAAAGAATTTGGCTTTTTCTGGGAAAGTTGAAAATGGATATACTCTGTGACCAGCAGTAATAGTTCTAGGAATAAACCATAAACAAATTCATGCATTTGTGTATCGTAAAAGCCTACAGGGATATTTTTAGAAGCACAGAAACACTGTTTGTAACAGCTGAAAATTGGAAACAACCCAAATATCCAAGGGTAGAATGTGAGGTACATATTAGAGTGGAATAATATGCAACAATGAAAATCCATGAACTACAGTTACACGGAACAGGATGAGTATTATAAGCACAATGTTGAAGAACGAAGGCTCCATTAATATAAAGTTCAAATATAGGAAAAACTAAAATATAAATATATACATTTTTTTAAAGGATTGACAAGAAACTTTTGAGTTCTAGCAAAGTTATTTCTTGGCCTGGATGGTGGTTACATGGGTGTTTATTTTTCAAATCATGCATTTATTTTTACCTGCTTTCTGAATGTAATTTCTCTTTCATGATATAAAAGGGTTCAAAAGAATGGGGCTACACAGCTGGATGAACAATGGCACCAACTTCTGATGCGGAGGTAGTTTCAGGAAAGGGGATAAAGTGGGAAGATGAAGAATCCAGAGACGAGAGATCCATTTTGCCCTATAAAGTCTGACCTATCCATTGGACACTCAGGAGGATGTCTCAAGTATGCGATCACGTACAGAATTGCAGAGAAAAGACCCAGACTCCTGAGTGGGAGGAGATATTTACAACAGACATGTGTGGCAAAGACCTCACAGCCTGAATATATAAAGTGCTCCTACAAATGAATAAGAAAAAACCAGACAACCTTGTAGAAAAATGGGCAAGAGACTTGAGCACACAAGGTTTTAATGTAAGAAATTACACAGTTGGGTCATTTTATGAGTACAAAGTGAAAACCAGTGGCATGGACTCCCCCTCATTGATTTAAGAGACTAGTCATTTCCAGAAAAGGACCTGAGATGCAAGAAATTGAAACATATATTATTGGTTCAGTTCTAGCCAAAAGGTACAACCATAGAAAGTGTAGAAAGTGCTGATGGCATGGCCAACAGTATGTTACCTCAAGATGGAGGCCAACCCATCAGATGTCTGGAAAGTCACCTGTAATTGGGCTTCTGTTGGTCTTGAGCATCTTTGACTGGTGTCCCTTTGACTGGTCTTCAGGATTCAACCAAATAAAGTCATCCCACCCATGTCTTGGACCTGAATCTTCTACCAAGTAACCTTAGTTTTAAGGCAAGATAGTAACATGGTTCATTTTGACTGGGGTGAGAAATTTATACGTTGACTCACACATGTTTCTTTCAACATAACAAGACAATAAAGCAATCATAATAGTAATACTTTTGTATAAGTTGTGTTTATAGTTGTAGGAAGAAATTTTAATCATCGCTTTGTTTTATGTATGTTCTTTTCTTAACAATGTTTGAAACAAAATCTAAGCAACTAATTTTGTGTCTGATTAGATTTACAGAAGCTGTTTAAGCGCTTAGGAATAATTTGCTCGTCATATTTGTAAGTCTCCCTTGTCAGGTGTTTGAAGTGTTTGAATCAGATAAATTGAATTTGTGATTGTAGTTTGAAAGATCTAAAGGAATTTGCTTAATTAAATGTGTAAATGGTGTTAAAAGTTTAGGGGAATTTAATCTATCACATTTATGAGTTGACTGAATATGAATCAATGAACCAGTAAATGTGATCTTGCTTTTATAAAAAAAAAATGACTAAGTTCATAAATAAAATATCAGGATCCGTAAGTTGGAGCAAAGCTAAAGAAAGAGACAGGTTCCAAGATCTATAACTTTAATAAATTAAATATTGATTGAAACGTAAGTAGTCGTAATTATCCCTCACTAGCTGAATTCTCACATCTGAATGGCCTACAAAAAAAAATGGTGCCCCAAACATACTAAACAAATAAAAATATGCGGTAATTAATCCGCACGTGCCCCTCACTGCTGGAAGCATTTACACGCACACCAGTCCAGGTGGGAGAATGCAGCCGGAGAATCGCAGCTGTTCTCCCATATGGATCAGTTTTTTCCTGATTATTTTCCATACATTTTCCTTGCTTCTGCCAGACACCTGGGGCCACTCCCAGCCCAGGTCCAATTCCGAGGGACCCTGGCATCTTTAACCTACCCCCCTCCCTGTGTTCACTGTGGTACAGAAGGAAAACCGCCTTCACGTCCTACACTGTATATATCAACGAACACAGACCACCTCACTGATTGTCCACGCAGGGTTAAATAATCGGGTAATTCAAAAATAATAAAAAATAGTAAATAACTTTTTATTGATTTCAGTTTACAATGCTCTGTTTTAGGCAGAAATCCTTGCGAGGCTGTCGTATAGGTGTTTAACGGTGTTTTTGAGATATTTGGGTTAATTGGTTGGGAGTTCGGGTGGGCAAGAGAAACCGTATCGTCTCTATAGTGTCGCTTCCCAACACGTCTTCAGAAACAGATTTGGTTCGTGTGATGAGAAATGCTGTCCCTCCCTTCTGGGCAGAGAGCCCGCCTCGGAGAGCGAAGGCGGCCCTCACTCCTCTCTTGTCACTGGAGCACTTTAATTTCCCATTTGTTTTTCATCCTTGCACGCATAGCTGCCCGGGAAATCTCGAGGGAGGAGGATTGATCGGCCAGGAGGTGTCCACCGTTCCTGGGTCCTTGGCCGAGTCACCATATTTACACCACGAGAACCTCACCTGACCCTCCAACAAGATGTTGACGGATGTCATTACAGACGCTGAGAAATGATTCAGCGCCTCCTGCCCAAAGGACGGGCTTTGGGGCGCCTTTCCGAGGGCCAAAGTGCAGCTCCCAGACTGTTAATACACGTCAGAGCTGCCATGGGTAGTAGCTGTTGTCATCTCTCTTAAGTCTTGATGCCCACAGAGGGGGAACTTGAGGGTCGGGGCAGGAAGTGAGGTCTCCCAGGACACCCCATTAAGGAGAGTCGGCCCCCAGACAGGCCGGTGCTTATTTCTCCTCACTGCCTGCGTCTTACATTTCTTAGAAGGCCGCCACCCCCTGGTCGCCATGCTGGGGCGCTTCACACACAGGATGAACCACGGTGTTGCCATTTGTCAAATGGGAAAACTGAAGCCTGGACTGAACAGAAGCTTGCCAATGGATCCTAAGCTGGTTCTGATGATGCCAAATTCCTATCCGTTCCAATACCTAGATCTATTCACTACTATTTATTTAGGGCGAGTGCACAAATTACCAACGTAATGATGAAAGGAGGCAAGCTCAACACCCCAGTTGACAAAAGAGGCCCTGAGGTCCTTTCTGTCCATAGGGTTGAGGCAGGGAACTTGCTTTTAGACTTTTTTCTCCACTGCAGTAAAATGATTCAATGAGCTTTCACATTGACCTTGGGGCATAGCTCTGGATCATCTGGGAGTGGGAACCATTTTCAAGCAGGTTTGTGTCTCTGAGACGCTGATGAGCTTTGCCTCCTTCTGTCTGGGAGTTGTAATCACGAAGGGTGGAGTCTGATGGGGTCTCGGCGTGACTGTGGATACCCCAAGAGATCGAGCAGCCCGGATGCCAGCACCCTTTGCCTCTGGAGGAGAGGCTCTTCTCCACTCTGACCGAGACCTGGCCCCTCCATCTTCACATTTTTCCCTGCCTCCCTCTGCAAAAGCCTACGACAATGAGTTGAGGCATGTTATTTCTGGCTCAAGAGAATTCTCAATCCCCAGCTCTGGAAAGTTCCATTCCTAGGTCTGGGAAAACGCTGTCCAGGGCTCTAGAAAACTCTCCATTCTTGGATCTGGAAAATGCTCCATCCTTGGATCTGGAAAACAATCCTTTGTGAGCACAGAAAAACACCTCAGTGCAGGCTCTGGAAAACATTCTCCTGACTCTAGAAATCGCTGGCTCTGGAAAACACTCCCTGCTAAGCTGTAGGAAACACTCCCTTCGCGACTACGAAAAATACTCGGCCCAGGGCCCTAGAAAACACAGTGTCTTTCCAACACAAATCTGGAAAACCCCTGCCCTTAGCTGTGGAGAATTCTCCCCTCCAAGTCTGGAGCTCCCTGCCCCCAGGGGTGTGCTGCTAATGCTTAACAACAGGCTCTTGGTGGGGGAGGGGGCCGCGATTGGTAGCATCTGCCAATTCCCACAGTGTAAATACTCCCAACACAGCTGATTTCGAGTTATCACTGTGACATCACTGAAAGTAGATTTGGGAGGAGATGCACGCAGCCACCTCACCCCAGGATGAGCCAGCTCTGTTACCCTGCCATTTAAGCCGCTGAGAGTGGAAGACGATAACCCTCGAGTGTGGAGGATTCTGAGTCCCTGAGCATGGAAGACCCTAGGTCTGGAGGACCACAGCTCAGGGGTCGGAAGGACTCCCAGGCTCTGGTATGGAGGACTCCAAGCCATGCTAACCCCTTGTCACTTGACTCATGCCATCCCTCTCTAAACCAATAACTTCAACCCAAAGCTTTAAGGGGACGTGAAAGGCACGAATGTTCTGAAAAACTGACATTCCTAATGTCCTAATGTGTCCTGACGTTATCCCAATGACCTCAATAATACATGCATATTTAAGGTATTTCTGGCCATCCGGGAGGCCTAGAATTTGATTGCCTGGGAGGTGGGGCCCATTTTCTAGCTGACACATGAATGGAAATGGTTGTTATTACAGGCACACCGCCAGCCCCACCCAATCCAAGCAGAGAGGGCCCCAGGAGATGGAACACGAGATGATGAGTTTTGATGAGACAGCAGGAGAATTTGGAAGTCCTGAGATGCTGCACAGAGCAGTAACAGCCTCTGTGTTTTGTGGGGGGTTAACGGAGGGGGGAGGAGTAAAATGGAGGCATCTGAGTAAAATGGAGGCATGCGTGTCAAAGACGAATTTACATCTACCAACCTCACTGTCCCTGGAGGGCTGGCCCAGACGCTGCCCAGTTTGGCGGAGCAGAGACCTGCAGCCGTGAGTCTCCTGGAGATGCCCATTGCGTGCAGAGCTGGGCTGGAGGACACCTGCCTGTGGACCGTGAAACCTCACCCTGGTCTGAACAACGCCCACCTCCAGCTCCAGAAAATGCTCCGTGGTTCTAGAAAGGCCCTGCCTTGTCTCTGAAAAACACTTTCTCCTTCCCCCCAACATCTCTGACCCCAGAAGACCCTCCCCACCCTTGGCTCCGAGGAAGCCTGAAGGAGGCTTTGTTCCTGCCTCCGGAAAATATTTGGTCTCTGACTTGGGAGGGCTCTTTCTGACAAATGTAGGAAAAAGTACTTTGTGAAACTAAAAAGCTGCGCCTGGCATGCGGCAGCTGCTCAATAAACGTGTGTGGAATGAAGGAGTGGTCCTGGGAGATCTTTGCAAACTGCAAGGCACTGCATGATCTTCAGATATTATTCTTACTGTGACTAAATGAAGCCGTTATCGGAGGTATTATGGGAAACTCCATATTTCTCCCTAACGAGATCTTTTTCTTGTGAGTTCCCACCAGACGGGGAGCATAGGGCCTGGCTCACAGTGGGCATCAATAAAGGTTTGATAGATGAACGGACACATGGATGGCTAAATGAGGGATACACGGGTGGATGAATCTCTGTGTGGATGATGAGTGAATGGAAGATGGACGGAGCAGCGGACACATCTGCCTGCTCCACAGCCACCTCCCTCTTCCCCTGCCTTCCTCTTTGCTAAATGAATCCCAATTTTATTCAAGTCTCCAGCAGCTTAGGAGGAGACTGCGGCCCCAGGAAACACATCTTGCTTAGTTTGAGGGCATCGTGGTGATAGCTTTTTCCTTGCCAGAGAGTTGTCTAATAGCCGTGTGATGCAATTGTGACCCAGGAGACATGGGGGAAAGTCTACCGGGAATCCTCCGGGAAAGTCTTCCTCATTAAAGGAACACAAGGAGGAGATGTTCTCTCTTCTGGCCTCCATTGTGTGAGGACGAGATGCTTAGAGACGCGACAGCCATGAGGAGATCATGCCACCATGAGGAGAGAAGATGCAGGACAAAAGCCTGACGTTCTGAATATCACAGAGCAAAACTATAGAAAGAGCCTGGGTCCACGAAGCTTCTCATTAAACCACTGAATTAACAACGTGTGAGGGTGGATGTACGGATGGATAGGTGGATGGACTGAGGGTGGATGGACAGGAAGCTGGATGGATAAATAGATGGGTTGGTTGGTGAACCAGTAGGTGAATGGGAACTGTTCATGGGAACGACAGATGGATGGATGGATGGCTAGAGGGAGGGAGGGAGGGATGGGGGAGGAACGGATAGATGGAGGGAGGGATGGGGGAGGAACGGATAGATGGAGGGAGGGATGGGGGAGGAACGGATGGATGGAGGGAGGGATGGGGGAGGAACGGATAGATGGAGGGAGGGATGGGGGAGGAACGGATAGATGGAGGGAGGGATGGGGGAGGAACGGATAGATGGAGGGAGGGATGGGGGATGGATGGATGGAGGGATGATGGATGGATGGATGGATGGATGGATGGGTGGATGGATAGCGGGACAAATAATGATGTATGGGGGGAGGGAGAGATGTGGGTATGGATGGATGGATGGATGGATGATAGAGAGACGGATGGGGGATGGATGGATGATGGAGACATGGATGGGGGATGGATGGATGGATGGAGGGACAAATAATGATGTATGGAGGGAAGGAGGGTTGGGGGGATGGATGGGTAGATGAATGTATGGATGTATATGTATATAAAAATACAAAGGACCATCAGTAGTATTATTTTCTCTCTCTGAAGAGCACTTACTCCAAGGCACTCAAGGTCAGAATTGACCTAGGAGAATTGAACTTTTCCAACATTTTCCTCCAGGCCTTCACGCCTGCTGCCGACTTCACATGCCCTGGGCCCACTTGTCAGGGCCAACACTTGCCTTCTATATCTGCCACCTGGAGGGAAGGACTGGTGCCCACCTGGCCCTTTTGTGCAGGGCCTTACCCTGCCAGAGAGACGTTTGGTCTGTTAAGAGCTTGGAAGGCAGCCTGGCACGGTGGACTCAGACAGGCTGGGGTCCAAATCCGGGCCCTGCCCCTTATGAGACATATGTCCAGGGGCCAGCCTCCTAACCCACCTGAGCATCAGCTTTCTTATCTGCAAAATGGAGATAACAATGCGACCTCAGGGCTGTGATGAGCAGCTGAGATCATGTATAAATGCCCCCAGCACCCTCTGTAGCCCCCAGTAAGCCCTCAACAAACGCTGAGCCCTCCTGGGTTCTTCTAGCCAGCTCAGCCACACTGGGCGTGCAAGGACTGGGGCCAGGCAGCAGTCAACACATGGATGCGAAGGAGCCCCAGGCCAGAAGAGCAGCCAGGGCCCCTCCGTGCATCCTGCTGAGCAAAGCTGCCTCGAGGCTTTGCTGCTTGCAGCCAGCACAGGGATTACGGAAGGACCAGAGGAAACTGAGCAAGCCCAGATTGCTTCCTCCTTTCTCGTGCCACGGGGTCTGGCAGAGCGTGTCGGCGGCCCAGAGCCTCAGGAGCTTGCGGGGTCAGAGCTGACAGACGGAACAGCCGACTCAGCAGGCTGGGTCACAACCTCCTGTCCTGCAGCTTCCGGTGCCCTCCTGGACAAAGACGAGTCATCCCAGCAGAGCCGGCCTTGCCCTCCCCCTCCCGCCCGTGCCTTTGCACAGGCTGTTCTCCCCGGCTTACCTCTCCCCGCTCCCCGACCCTCATCCTTTAGACTCACCCTAAATGTCAAATATTCCAGCAAACCCTTCCTGGTGGCCCCCTCCCCCACTGCCGCGGGCAAACCACCCACAGGACCTGAAAGTCTGTGCTTAGTGCACATGTCACACTGCCTTTCTCAATCTGTCTTCCCACTAGACTGAGTGTTCCTCGAAATTAGAGACGACATCTCATGAATATCTGCCTCACTGGAGTGTAAATCGGTGCCCAGCACGTCATCGGCTCGTTCCTCCTCTCCTCTCTGAGCGTTTATTCTGATGCATCCGAGGGCTCCTCTGCCTGCGGTGGGCACGTGACCGCACAAGCAGAATACCGATGCTTCAGCTCATCCTCGGTCCCGTGGACCTTTCAAAGCACCTGGAGGCTCTCCCCTCATTAATGTGAAGCTCTCAGTCGAGCACATTGATTCCCGGTTCTGAGAATTATTAACTGTGTGTCCTTGGGCAAGTTACTCAACCTGCTGAGACATAGTTTCCTTATCTATCAGTCACTGATTCAACAAACATTTATGGAGAATCTACTAGAAGTCTGTCCCAGGTGCTGGGAATACCAACATAGGTCAAAAATTATCTTGGCCTTTGCTGGCCTCGCAGTCCAGACAAAGAGATGCACAGTTCAACCCCCTGGACAGTAAAGACCCCACCAAGGTCCAGGAGTGGAGATATAGAGTCATGTGACCCAACCTGAGCCTCCAGGAAGGCTTCCCGGGGGAGGTGAACGCTTCGGTCAGTCTATGTTTGCAGGATTAAATGGTATGTGGGAAAGGCTGGGCACAGCATCAAGGACAGGGTGGTGCCTGCTAAGTCTCGGCTTCCCTGTGAGATGGGCAGGGCAGAGAGATGTCCCCATTTTCTATGGGAAGAAGCAGAGACCCCAGAGGGAGGAGTGACAGACTCAAAGCCCCCTGAAGCCAGCAGCAGGGCGGGAACCAGACCTCTGCTCTGGTTCTGCAGGGAACCTCACCCTGCTCATCCCCGGGGCCCGGGAGGCTGGCCTTCTCTTCTGCCGTGGCTAGGATGCCCGTCAGAGCCTGGACCGTCCCCAGCTCCACACAGCTCTCCTGAGATGCTTCACAACCACACTTCATTCTGAGTTTGATAAATAAAGGTAATTGTGGGACAATTAGATGCTCTTCTCTTCCAACATCTTAATTGGAACAAGATGCATAATTCTTTCCTGCACATCATTTGCCAGGCATCTTTGAGGCTTTTCATCTGGGCCTCCTCCTGTGCTGGAGGGAGTGATGGCTTGGAAGCCACTGCCGTGACACGCCCGGGAGTCAGCAGGCTGTTCCCATGCAGCCCCTGACTAATCACCACGGATGTCTCCTGTCACATGCTGGAAGGGTCCCCAAGTAGACCATGGCCTTGTAAGCATCGTCATCCATCACACGGTCACGGTGGTCCCTACTGCCCCTGTGCAATCAGAAGCACATGACATCAAGAATCTGAGAATCCAAGTTCAAATTCCAGCTCTGTTTCCAGTTTGCTGTGTGACCTTGGACAAATTGATTACCTTCTCTGAGCTTTAGAGAGGTGATCACAGAGAGCTGCCAAATAAGGCCCCAAATAGGGGTGATCACCCTTAATACTATCAACTAAGACACCATGTGTGACAACCCTCCTATGGGGCAGCCGTCACCTATGCGCCCCCTGCCCCCACTGCCAGCCTCCATCCACAGAGCTGGCAAAGCAAAACCTGACCAAAGAGAGAGAAGGACAAGTTAAAGACGGACAGGCCCTTCTCTTAGCATGGGCAGTGCAAAACTGCACACTCTCGTGCAGGGGCACTGAGGAAAAGGACCGGAGCTTTCTTACATACTCACAAAGGATCTCGTCTCATGCTTGAATGCCCCTCCCTTGATGGTGGGGGTTAGGGGGAGGACAGCGACTCCTCATCGGCAAGTTCATTGCCAATTGAATGTCTGTCGCCCCTTAGTTTCATGTGGTCTTCCTGGGGTTGGCTCGGTTGCCTTGGGGTGAGTGCTCAGCATTTCAGGGTTTGCACCCTTCCTGCTTCTTCCGGCCAGATACAGCGGCCAGGGCAGAGGTGGGCAGGCGGAGCCAACCCAGCTTCCCGAGAGCATCTTCCCCACCTATGTGCCACCTGGTCCTCGTGAGCACCCATTCAAGGCACCTCTTCCTGCTTCTCCCGGCACTGGCCGCAGTCTCACTGGCACCGCTGGTGAAGGAACTGGTCCTGCAGACCTGGTGTTGAGCCAGCCTCCACTACAGTGGCCCAGGGAGCCCCACAGAGCGCCCCCATGGCCCCACTGTCACAAGGTGCCCCTCTCTGCTAGTGTCTTTATCCTCGGGACATGCTGGAATTCTGGACTTCCTGGTCACCCCACACAGGTCATGGGGTCCCAGCAACACTAGGTCAGCCACACCTAACCAGACACCCCCTCTCCATGGCCCATAATCCCACCACATCCCGACATTGGATAAGTGGCAAAGTGGACCATCAGCACTGACATCCTAGAACCCAGTATATGGCTTCTAGTATCTGCGGTCCCACCCCCACCAGAAACTGATGCCCAGGAGGACAGGCCTCTGGGTCTCTCCCTGGGACCCAGGCCACGTCCTCACCCACGTCCCTCCTCACCAGAATCCTGTCCTCACCCTCCTCTGATGGCAGACGCCCACCTCCTTCTCCTGGTCTGGGAGTTTCCCGCTCGTCCTGCCCTTCCTCCTCTCCACACTCCTCCTGTGATCTCGAGGCAGCCAGGCTGCGCTCTTGATATGCAAAGAGGACTTCAGGGACTTAGAAAGCCTCTCCCGTCTCTCGACAAACCCTGGCTTTCAAGACCATTATCTGGCTAAGGACTGCAGGATCCTATTCAGTCAAAAGCTGAACATCAGTTCTTTCCTTTTGTGCTCCTGGTCCTCAATCCTATTCCTCTCTGAGACCCTGGATGCCTCTGGCTGAAAAGGAAGAGAGTCACATAAAAGCAGTTAAGAAGCAGACAGGTACATTGAAAAGCGTATCATTCCTGCTATCCCAGACTCGCTGGATGTGAGAGCGAAAGGAGCCCTCGGAGAGAGCGCCCCCACCCGCTCTAGAGACCCAGAGGGGACAAACACTTGCTTGTGGCCACACAGCAAGGCCGCGGGGGGCAGGTAACGGAAACCATGCCCAACACTCAGTCAGCAGCTCTTCCCACCGCCCGTCTCCGTGAGGGAAGGAACGCCGGGGACGTTCGTCTCTCGGGCATCCTGCGTCTGAGGACTTTTCAGCCACTCTCTGAAGCAGGGACTGTGTCTGTGCAGCTCACCAATCCATCCCCAGCCCCCAGCCCCGGTTTCTTAATCTGAAAACAGGGGCAATCGTGGTGTCTACCCCCAAGGGGCTGTGAGGATTCAATGAGCTGTTACGTGTAAGGCACGCAGACGAATCTGACAGAAAGTCGGAGACCAAAATCCATTACTGACGCTGCTGCTGCACAGCTTCTGAGAGTCACAATCCTGAGTTCTACTTCTGCCTGCTCCTGGGTGCTGTGTGCCCTGGGGCAGGTCCCTTACCTTCTCTGGGCCCCAGTAGCCCATCCCATAAAATGCAGGGCTGGATGCTGTCTTGGGCCCCAGCAGCTCTGAGAGTCGCTCTCAGAAGCTGGGCTGTTGACGGGACAGCAAGTCCCTTCCTGGGCTGGGACGGGGGACATGAGAGGACAAAGTCAGCTGGTTTCCTGTGGCCGGGTGGTGATCTGGGCAGCGCGGACATCCTGTTTCCCAGAGGGAATCCAGGGCCACTGTGTCCAAAACCGTCGCTGGGGCAACCTTCCCTGCGTCATCCCCCGGGCCGGCCGGGGGGTGGGTGAGGGTGGCACCAGCAACAACGGCGCTTTGTCTCCCACTCTGCTGCCTCCAGCCCAGCGAGGCTCAGGCCCATTTTCCAGATGAGGAAACTGTGGCACAGGGAGGTGAGGTCACTTGCCCAAGGTCACAAGGCTGGTGAGCATTCAGGATGGGATTTGAAGCTGAGTCTGCTGAAAACATGGGCTGGCCACACTGGGCCCTCAGCCCCGACAGGGTATCCGGGGCCCCCTGGACACGGAAAGAGCCTGGAGCCTGACCTTCCAGTGGCCTGACGTCCTACAATGTGACTCTCAGGCTACTGCCACCTCCCTGGGCAGGCTCAGGGTCTCCTGCCGAATCCCCTTGTCTGCCTTCAGCGTGCACACACTGAGCAGCTCCTTGACCTGTCCCTTCACACGCAGAGACCCATGCCATAGAACATGGGCGCAAATAGCCACAAAGCAAGGTGGCCAGGCTGACATGCCACCGGCCGGGAGCAGGGGCTTTGGAACAAGGCAGCCCCGGGTTCAAACTCTGACCTTGGAACTTGCCAGCTGTTTACCTTGGGCTGGTGACTTAACCTCTCTGAGCTTTAGTTTCCTCCTCTGTGAGATGGGGCAATATTAGTTTCCTAGAGATGCTGTAAACAAATTACCACAAACTGGGTGGATTAAAACAATAATATTTATTCTCTCACAGTTCCGGGAGGCCCAATGTCTGGAGCCAGCTGGTTCCTTTTGGGGGCCTCTGAGGCAGAGTCCGTTCCATGCCTTCTCCAAGCTTCTCATGGTGGCCAGCAGTCCTTGGAACTCCTTGGCGGTGGCAGCATTGCTCCAGCTGCTCCTCCGTCTTCTCCCGGCATCTTCCCTCTGTGTCTCTATGTCCAGATGGCCCTCTTCCTATGAGGACCCTGGTCCCTGGAGGAGGGCCCACCCTAACCCAGCGCGACCTCGTTTTAACGTGATACGTCGGCAAAGATGCTATTTCCAGATAAGGTCGCAGTCACAAGTAGCAGGGCTGGGACTTGAACATCCCTTTGGGGGACACAATTCAAGCCCCAGCAGGGCCCTGAGTTACTCTGTGCTGCTGGCTCGAGTGCAGATGATGTCATTCCTACGCGATGCCCAGCGCCGAGTCGAACTCGTGGAAAGTCCTCAAACAGTGGATGCTCTTCTTACTTTGTTCTCCCATCCCCCAGCTCTGATTCTGCCCGCCGGGCAACTGTGGGCCGGAAATCCTGGCTTGTTCCCAGCCAAGTCCTAAAGGCTGCACGAACAGTAACAGCCAACATCTATTGAGTTCCTACTGTATGCCAGGCAGTCTATGCACGAAACGAATACCATATCACTCCTCGTGACACTCCTGTGAGGAGCAGCTACTGTTACCTCCTTTTGACAAAGGCAGAGACAGAGGTTCAGAGAAGTTAAGTAACTCGCCTGAGGTCACCAGCAAGAAAGAAATGGGACGCAAACCAAGTGAGTCCAACTCACTTAACCACACAGCTTTCCTGCCTCCCGATCAGCAGTCCCCGTGCCCAAGCCCCAGCAGCCGACTAGCCCACCTGCCTGCCTGGGCCTCCTCTCAGCCTCACTGCAACCTTCCCCGAGCCTCTTCCCAGGGGCAGGGGGTCTGCCCGGACCCCTGTCCCCGTCCCTCCCACTGCTGAGCCAGCCTGGTCCCGGCTGCACACGTCACCTCCGGCCCAGGGCTAGGCTGCGCAGCTGGCTCTCGAAGGAGAGGCTGCATTCTAAGTGGTGCGGCTGGAGCAGAGGACAGTCCTGGTGGGGAACAGCGCGAGCAGAGGCGTGGAGTCTGGAAGGAGGGAGCAAGTTGAGCCACAGGGACGGACACTGAGCGAAGACCAGCGGGAGGGCAGGGAGGAGGTCTGGTCAGGCCTGGTTGTGGTGACGGGAGTTGGGGGGGCGGGGGAGGTGGGTCTTGAAGGCCAAAGTGAGGCATCTGGCTGGGATCCAGTGGGTGACGGGGCGCCCCGGAGGGTGTGGGAGGAGGGCAGGGACAGGCTCAGAAACCCTCCCTCAAGCCATGCAGGCTGGGTGGGGTGGAGGGGGCCACGGGCTGCAGAGGAAGGGCACATGGGGCGATGTTTCGGGCACACGTCCCCCCACCTCTGCATGTGCGCAGGCTCCTCACGTGCTGCCTCATCACCAGGACGGTCTCCAGCCCGGGTGACCCTGTCTGTCCTCATTAATCAGAAGGAAGGTGTAGGCTTGACCTGAGATGAGGGGGCCCTGCCCACACCCCTGTCCTGAGCCGAGGCCCCCGGGACAGGCCAAGGAGCAGTAATAGCTAAAAGAATATAATTGAGCCGGGACAATGCACCAGGGGCCGTGTCAAGCATCCTCCGGAGATTAATGTGTGTCCTCTGACAGGCAACCCTCTGAAGCCGGTGTTATCATCATCCCCATTTTATAGACAAGAAACTGAGGTTAAGAGACCTGCTAAGTAAGTGTTGGGGCTGGACTTGGAGGAGACGCCCAGGTCCAGAAAATCCCTGGGCACCCAGGAGGGGCTGAGAGAGCAGGAGCTGGACGGCCTGGGCATGGGGACAAGGGGCAGGCAGTGCAGCTGTGACACCTGAGGGCTGACCTCAAAGGCCAGGCACGGAGGGGGGTATCTCCATGGGGACCAGGGCGGGGGGGCAACGACAACCCAGAGGGCACCCCCAGCCCCAGCACCGGCTGCTACAACAACTCCTCTGCCCTCTCTCCCCAACCAGACACACTCCCAGGAAGGGGGTCCCCGAAGGACCAAGATTACGTTTCTACCATACTCAGTAAAACAGGGGCTCAAGACACAAATCCAGGCCAGTGAGAAAAGAGGAAGCTGCGTTCCTTACAAACTAATTTTGTGACTTGATACCTGAAACCCTCTCATCAAACCCATTGTACAGATGAGGAAATTGAGGCTTGCAATCAGTAGTGAAGATGTGCGTGGATGGCCTCAGGGCCCCAGGCTGCGGGCTCACAGTTTACTCAGGTCAGTTTGAGTAAACCTGGAGGGACAACGGGCCAAACTGGGGCTTAACACTCTAACAGCCCCTGTCTCTGCCACTGGGCTGCTGTGCAATCTGGAGCCTCTCTGAGCCTCCATTTCCATACCTATAAGATAGAGCTGATACTAGCCTCCTTCGTTAATTCGTTCCACAGGCATTTATTAAGCATCTACTGTGTACCAGGTACTGTGTAAAAACTGGGGATACAGCAGTGAATAAACCTTTTAGGGTTTATCAGAACCCACCCAATCAGTGATCAACCATTCCCTCTTCCTCCCCCCGCCCTGTGGGTGTGCGCGCAGCACCTGACTAGGGCCCTCACCTGCAGGGACAGTGATAGAAATACCTGCCATGGTGGCTCTAAGATGCTGTAGCTGGAGACTGCGGTGCTCGAGGTATATTGTCTGAGAGGAAAGACAGCGGGGCGAGAATTTCTCTTCCGAGGCCCCATTGCCTCTGTATTTTCCAGAACCATCGATCCGCAGGGCCAGCCTGCTGTCCTGCTGTCGGAGGTGTGGCCACGTGGGTGGAAATGGAAGTCTCAGGGCGGGGCTGGCTCCCGGCCTCTGCTTGGGCACAGGAAAAGCTCCCCGTCTGGGGAGGGGAAGACCGGAATCCATGCCAGCCAGCCTGCCTGGGACGAGGACTCCTCGTCTTCCTTTCAGAGGGTGGCCCGGTGCAGAGCCAGCCCTGCACAGGCCTGGGTGTGTGTGCGTGTGTGTGTCTGTGTTTGTGTGCCTCTGGCCCCCTGTGTGTGTCTGTGTTTGTGTGCCTCTGGCCCCCTGTGTGGGTCTGTGTGTACTTGCATGTGCACATCTCAAGGCTGCCAAGCCCCACAGCGGAGGAGTGCCCCAGACCACCCTCCCACACGGTCACACTGAGGCAGACACGCACCATCCCAGGTAAAATCCTCGCAGACACACTGCGCATCCACAGCCTTACAGAACACACGTGGGGCACAGACATACATAAGTAGGCGCCCACAACCACACACAGACACACACAAACGTCCCTTCACACGGGGACATACATAGAGACACAGGCAGACACCCAAGAGCTGGCAGGACCAACCCCTGGGAGCGGAGTCCTACCCAAGAGAGGACAGAGATGGGCCTTCAAAAGGCTCACAGCCTCGGGGGACACAGATATGTGGGTCCTCACTGGAGCCCAGGGAGAGCTGTGCGGATAGAGGGCAATGGCAGGAGCACAGGGCCCAGAGGAGGGAGCCACAGGCTCTGCCAGCTTGGGGCGAGCTCGAGGAGGCCTACCTGGAGGAAGTGACAGAGTGTGCTTTAGGGAAAGGAGCCTGGCATTTCCCAGTCCCTCTCTCTCATAGGAATTGCTCTGATGTGTTCTTTTCTAACAATTAGATAAGACGTCAGGAGTCCAGAGACAGGAAGAGGGGGTTGGGGGCATTTTGGAGTCTGCTCACTGCCGGGGGAGAGGCGCCGAAAGATCCTACCTCCCACATCCATCAAGCTTCCCCACTAGGGCTCCTCCCCCCACCCCTCCCCATCCGCAGCCATTGTCCTACATCCTCCTGTAAGTCCCATCACTGGCTCCATGTCTGCAGCCAATACAGATCGCTGTTGTCCAGCCAGAAATCCTGTCCCTAATCTCCAGGTAACAGTAAGACGCTCCCCTCCTTAGGAGCATTTCCTCTCCCCCACTCCATGTGGTCGGCGCAATCCCAGGACCCCAGCCCCTGGCCTCAGGCTGGACAGGACACTCTGCCTGGCCACCATGGCACCCCATGCCCCTGACCGCAGTGATTGGCCCTGGATGGACAGGTGGCCCCAGCCTGGCCAGTCGATCTCCTTCTCTGGGATTTACCTACGGCCACTGGAAGAGAGAGGCTCTCATCTCCTGCCTCACGAGCTGAAAGGACGTGACCCCCAAGCTGCCTGTGGCCGTGTCCACCTCCTACCCCCTCAAAGGACAAAGGCTGTCTGGCACGGAAGAGGATGAGCCCAACAGAGAGAGGCAGAGTGGCAAGGAAGGCAGCTCCAGCACCTTTGTTCCAGCCTCTGATGCAGGTGTGTCCTTCCCAGGCACAAGAGCCACCAAAGTCCCCTTTTCGCAGGTCCTGGTTGGGTTTCTGCCACCTGCCACTAGAGGAGACCTGATGCGCCCAGTACCCCTGCTCATTCTTCCTGCCATCTGTCCTTGTCCCCTCACCATCTCCCACCCAGGCCCCCTTCCCACCATAGGCACTTCCCCACCCACCCCTCCCTCTTCCCCAAATCCATCCTCCTGAGCCGCCCTCCCTGCTCAGCCCTGCATTCCCAACCCTCCCCAGAAGGAGCTGTCCTAGGCCCTGTGGCAGCTGAAGGCCAGCTTCAGAGGACTGACTTCCAGGCCTGGGTGGGGAACCTGGCCCTCCCTCTGTTAGCACCTCTGCCCCACTCTAAGACATTAACCCCCTCTCTGGTCTTCCTGCCTCCTATTTCTCTCCTCTCTGACCCATCCTGCACTCTGCAGCCAGACAGATCTTCCAAAAATGCAAATCTGACCATGTCACTCCCCTCCCCACAGAACTCTGACAGCTCTCTGTGCCCCAGGGGAGAATAGCCTTTAGCCTGGCTACAGCTGGGATATAGGTCTGGCTCCTAAGGCAGAGACCCCAAATAACACCAACTTAAGTAAGAACGAAGTTCATCTGTCCCTCCTATAATAATTCACACATAAACTGTGGCATCAGGGACCCAGGTTCCTTCCATCTTGTTGCTCCATCATTCCTGGACTGTTGCCTTCATTCATGTGCTCCAAAACAGGACAACGTTGACCTTCCAGCCAATGGAAAGAGGAAAAGGTAGAGGAGAGGACACACCGTTAGTCTTTAAGGGAACAACCCTGAAACTGCCTACAATACTTCTGCTCATATCCTATTGGCCACATTAGTCACATGGCCCCCTAGATGCAAGGGAGGCTGGGAAATGTAGTCTTTCTTCCAAGCAGCCATGGCTCCTTAGCGTGGAAGGGAGGAAGAATAGATATTAGGGACAGCAACAGTCTCTGCCACAGCCTGGCATTCAGGGCCCTTCACAGCCAGCCTTGCTCTGGGCCCTGCACCTGTGCAGATGCTCTGCACCTTCACCCACCTCCTCTTTACTACCTCCAATTCCGGGAAGCCTTCGCTGACCACCACTGCCCCAGTTGGCATTAAGGGTCTCATATCTATTGATCACATGGTGTGGTGTAAGGGTCCATCCCCCACCCTAGATTGGAAGCAACTCCAGGGCAGGGACCACCACTGATTCAACTCTGTGTCCCCCCGACCAACACCAAGCCTGGAAGGGGGTGGGCATCAGGGAATATAGAATGAAGGAATGAATGAGAAAGGGAAGTGTCTAAATTAGAGATTTTCATTCAGTAAATGATTATTGATTGAATGAATGGATGGACCCAGCAGGCGCCTATGCATTGATGCCGACCTGATGAGGCAGGGGAGGAGTCCCTGGGGGTCTCACCTCCACATCAGCCACTCCCCCTGCCTGAAACGCTCCTGTCCCCTCTGTGACCGTCCAACTTCTGCTCTGCATTTATGTCTCTTCTTGAATGCCGCTTGCTGAGAGAGGTCCTCCCTGACTCGCCCTCGACACCAACAGCACCGTCACCCCCGGTCAAGGGCAGCCCCTCCGGCGGCAGGCCCACTCACATTCCACGGGCCCCCGTCCTGCCCTTTGGAGCCCCCAGCCCAACTGTAATTAGATAATATGCTCTGCACTGATTCGTCCGTGAGACTGAAAACTCCAGGAGACGAGTCTGTCTCTCTCATCACTGTGTCCCCAGGGCCTGGCACCGTGCGTGGCCCACAGTCGCCGGCCAGCGAAAGTTAAAGAAGGAACCTGACCTCTAGGAGCTAAAGGGGTTGATGTTTTTGTCCCAAGGAGGGTCAGGATAACGATTGTGGCATAAGTGGGCAGGTGGCACCAAGAGTCTGTGCCCAAGAGGCAGGCCTGACCAAGGAGAGGAGGGCCGAGGAGAAAACTGCTCACAAGCCCCCATCGCAGAGCCCTTGGCTCAGCCTGCTGCGTAGACAGTAACAAAGGGTTTGGGAACCACACCTTCATCTCGACCGCTGGGAGGAGAGAGGGCCACTGGAGGCAGGAGACATTGGGACATGGATGGGAAGTTACCCAACTGCTCTGTGCCTCGATTTCCCTACTGTGGAAGAGGATAGCACTGGTACCTTCCTCATGGGGTTGTTGTGAAGATGAAAGGGTTAATCCACGTACAGCGCCAAGCCAGGGCTTCCTCCGTTGTAAATGTTTGCCGATACTACAAATGGGCAACGAAGATACGTGTGCTCTGGGCTAAGCCAGGCCTGAGGGAATCCCATCCACGCTCCCTGAGCCTCAGTTTTCTCATCTGTAAAGTGGGTGCCAATACCTAACCCCAGGGGCCTGGAGAGATGCAGGGAGACAAGGATGCAACAGGCTCGGCGCGCCGGGCCTGGCACCAGGGAATCCTCTCCCGTCCCCCAGGGCAGAGATGACAGGCGCGGGGCAGAGAACACTGCTGCCTGGCCTGCCGTAGGCTCAGGGCCGGGTGCGGGGGAGGGAGGCCGCCTGGTGAATAATCTCGTTAATGGTAATCATCACTCTGATGCTCGTTAATATGATAACACTGGGCTCCCAGCCGCCGCCTGGCTCGAAGCTCGCTCCTCTGCGCCTCTCGGCTCTGCCTGGCGGGGGGCTCCGTAAACACTCATTACGCTCCCATCCCTGGGGAGGCTGCCAGGAGTAGCAGCTATTCAGGGCACGCAGCTCAACTCTGGGCCGTAGGCTCTGCTTTTAATAAGCATCATCACACACAGGCACACACATACATGCTCACACACACAATTGTGCGGCTCTTTCCAAGCTCCTCGTTGACCACTAATAATAAGTGCTCACGATGACTGAGCCTCACATCCTAACAGTGATTGAGGATGCTTATTAAGCACGTCCCGCTTGCCAGGCACTGGCCTAAGCGCTCCACTTGTATTAACCCGTTTAATCGAAATGAGTGCTCCTCTTCTGTCCATTCTGCAGTTGAGGAAACTGCCAGTTACAAGACTTGTCCAAATCACTGGCCCATTGAGCGGCAGAGCTGGGACCTGGAGGCAGGGGCCTCCACGTAATTCTTCCTCCGAGAGCACCAGCTCATTTAATCCTCACGGCAATTCTGGGTCCTTATTCTCCCCAGCGCACTAACGAGGAAATGGACTCAGAGAGCTGATATCACTTGCCTAGGAACACACAGCTAGGTCCCGAGACCCCCGGGCTGTGTGACCTCAGAGCCTGCGCTACCACCTTCCCAAGATGGAAGCAGGAAGGGGATGCTGTTCTTCTTTTAGAGATGAAGAAACTGGGGCCCAAAGAGATGAGAAGACTTGCTCAAGATCCCCCGGGAACTGGTGAAGAGAGCCAGGGCTAGCTCAAGGGCCTGGGGTCTCGGCACCCTCTTCTCTGGGTCCCACCCTCACCCCCGCCAATGAGCCTCTTGCTCAGAGATCTAATCCAGATGCAGAAGCAGCCAGCTCAGCCACAAGGGGCTATCACAGGGCATCCGGGGACCTCAGCCCCTGGGGTCCCCTCCAGGCCCCTGCAATTCCGTGCCACCACTTCCTAGCTGTGTGTCTCTGGGCAAGACACATAACCCCTGTGGGCCTGAGGGTCCTCAAAATGGAGACAACAACTGACACTAAGGGAGCATTCACAGTGTTCCAGGACCGTTCTATTGCATTTTATCCTCACCACAACCCTAAAAGGAAGATATTTTAAAAGTCTGTGGTTTTTAAGTTTCTGTTATTCTACAGGATTCTATGATTCCCACGTGGTCTGTTATGGAAGATTTTACAATCCTAAAAAGACCCCGTATCCCAGGATTCTCAGGTGCTGGAAGGTTCCATCCATCAGTCTGTGGGTCACAGCACTAAAGGATTTCATGAATTGGTGATTCCTTGAGCCTCAAGGGCAAGAGGCAATTCATCAGCCCTCAGCCAGCCTTGAAGGCCACCAGTGTCCACCTCCTGCCCTTGCCCCCTCCCTCAGCTATGACATCAGTGCCAGCCAAGTCGGAACAACCTGTCTCTATGACATGGCCTTGAATCTAAGGCCAGCGAGGACCATGGAGGCCGCCGAGCGCTTGGTGGGTGACTTGCAGACAAAGGGCTCATGGACCCGCCTCTGCTGCCCTGGCCCGGCCTCACACACAATGGAAGGACCTTTCGAGGCTGCACCCAGCCCGCCCCCTCCCTCAGCCAGAGACACTCAGAAATGCAGCCGAGTTCAGTTCCAGAGCAGGCGCCCTCCCTGCTCAGAAGGGCCCCAGCAAGGAGATGGGGAGGAGAGAACACACAGCCCAGCATCTCTTCACTCTCTCAGCCATCCTGACCTCCCTGCCTTTGCTCATGCCATTCCCCTGTCTGCCACACTTCTCTCCCTCTCCCTCTGAATCCTTCAAGGGCCAGCTCAAGTCCCACCTCCTCCAGGAAGACGTGCCTGGTAACTCTGACCCTCACTGATTTGCTCTCTCTCCAAAGTTCCATGGCATGCCACTGGGTGCCAGCGTGTGACTCAGAGATCCCAGAGTGTCCTTTCCTCTCCAGGCTCTCCTCGCTGCTACTGCCAGCGTGCTCTTTCTAGAACACAGATGTGACCTTGTCACTCTCTTTCTATAGATCTTGACTCTCAAGCATGGCATTCAAAACCATCCCCAACTCTGATGCCATCCTGTCTGACTTCATTTCCTGCCTCAGTTCCATGCTCTAAGGCTCGACGAGATGAAGTGGGGATCTGTCTCGCAGAATATGTGGGCACCCGGGCAGCCTTTCTGAGACTGGAGCAGCTGGGACCCTGGCTCGATCCCAAGAGACGGATGTGGAGGGTCCCCTCCCCCACCTCCTTCTACACACACAAACACACACACACATCCCCCAAGCTGCCATCAGGGAGTCCACCGGGTTTGCAGCCTTAGCGCGTTGGTACCATGGACAGCGCCAGAGGGGGCAGCTCCAGGTGTTGCTAAAATTCACCTGCATGCACGCAGGTCCTGGAGCCTGCATGGATTTCATACAGCAGCCGTCTGTTGAGCACCAGTTCCATGTCCCACCCCTGCTAGGCGTTACAGAAAATACTAGAGGGAAAGACATGGACTGTCACTGCCCACACAGAACTTACAGTCTGGTTGGGGTAGTGACTGCCCTGCCACCAACTTTCCACCTACCTCCCTGCGGGCTGCCAGAGCCATGTTTACAAACCACAAATCTGACCATATCGCTCCCTAAAAGGCTCCGTGGCACCCCTCCAATGCTTATAAAATAAACTCCAAGCCATTGAGCACGACATCCAAACCTTTCTCTGACCCAGGCCCAGCGACCTTACTGCCCTCGTCACCCCCGCGAACCCAACACTCCAGCCTCACTTGATTTCTATCCATCTCCAAACACCCTGGGGTGCTTTTGCCATTCTTTCCCCCTCATTTAGGGAGCATTTCCCTTCTTCTTTTCACGGAGAACTCCTACAGAGCCTTCAAAACTCAAATCAAACATTTCCTCCCCCTCCTCAGTTAATTGCTCCTTCCTCTGTACTCCCAGAAGCTGTATACACGGCTCTGTCACCGGCACCACTGAACTCTGACTCATCGCGCATCCCCCTCGTCAGACAGAAGTCAGCTGAGTGCGTCTGGGCCAGATAGGAAAGCAGCGGCGGTTACCAAGTCAGGGGCTTTCTAAGAACTCTTGTTGATAAACCACAATGCCAGGAATACTCATATTTGACAATTTCAGATTTACTTGGGAGCCTAAAAATAATGTCAAAGCTGTGCTTTTTATGTCACTTTTTCACTCCAGAAAACTGTCTGCCTTGTCTTCGGGAAGAGAGAATATTATTTATTATAGAGACCATATGCCCAGTAATTGTTCGAACACGATTAAATAAAACACAGCCTCTCCTGGATCGCATGCAGGCATGAGGCTCAGCCCCGTTCCTTCCACATCGTGACTGTTCTCAGGTGTCTGACTCCAGGCCTGTCTGCCCCACCCCAGCCTGTGAGTCCTCCGAGGGCCAGCACTGTGTGTCCTTTATTTCCATAGCCCTGGTCCCTAGCATAGTGCTGGCACACAGCAGGCTCCCATCAACACTGGGTGAATGATAAACTGGAGTGGGTCACACGGCCTCCACGTCAGGCTGCCTGGGTCCAAATCCTCATTCTGCCATGTGCTGGCTGTGTGATTTTAGACACATTTTTAACATTTCAAAGAGCTCTCAGATTTCTTGTCTATAAAATTGGCATATGGATATTCTCTATGTCATGGGGTTGTGACCACATCCAAATGGAACACTGTGTATAAAGGACCAGGCGTACGGCCTGGCCAAGAGTAAGTGCCCAATAAAGTTCATTGTCATTATCATCTCTGTTGGGTTGAATTGCGTGGTTTATACTTAAACTCGTTGGAATTCAGAGAAAAAAAGAGAGCACCATGAAGAAGAAGAATCCAAGATGACTTTATGAGCTAACATTTATTATGCATTTCCTATGTACCATGTATTAATTTAAACTCAAGACCATTCTGTGGGATGGGTACTATGATTGTCCTCATTTTATCCCTCTAAGGAAACTGAGGCATGAGAGGCTACATAACTTATTTGAGATTAATTAGCCAATAAGTAGAGGAGCCAGGATTCAAACCAGGATAGTGTGACCCCAGTCTATTTCTTAACTTGTAGGCCACACAGCTAACCTCGAGAAAGCTGGAGGCTAAGCAGGGCCTTTAAGGATAAGCCAGAAGACAGAGGCACTGATGGTGCCTCTAAGATCTAAATGTTTCCTCCTGGCCTCCCTTTCTTCCTTATCCACCCTTATGACTAATGCTGCCTGGGGGTTCCCAGAGCGGGCAACGGTGGAGTAGGGCTGTGAAGGACCCATAGGAGTTTGCCTGGAGAACAGGGGAGGGGTTGTCAAGGTTGACTATACCATTGTCTTATGTATGCCCTCAGCCTTCTTGGAGTCTCTATGCCTCAGTTTCCCTATCTGTAAACATAAGAGTAATAAGAGTACCTACTGCGTCTCAGGGTTTTTGTAAAGATTAAATGCATCAGTCTGCTAGGGCTGCCATACCCAAATACCATAGATTGGGGGGCTTAAACAGGAGACATTTGTTTTCTCACAGTCCTGGACACTGGAAGTCCGAGATCAAGCTGCCAACATGGTTGGTTTCTGGCGAGGGCTCCGCTCCTGGCTTGCAGACGGCTGCCTTCCCACAGGTCCTCACACGCCTTCCCTCTGTGTTCATGCAGAGAAAGAGCACGAAAGCTCCCTGGTGTCTCATCTTATAAGGTAAGGACACCAATCCTACTGGATCAGGGCCCCGCCTTTATGACCTCAATTACCCTAATTACTTCTTTAGAGGCCCCATCCCCAAATCCAGTCACCTTGGGGGTTAGCTTCCACATACGAACCTTGGGGCAGGGGAAACAATTCGATCCATAGCATTAAGTAAGCTAATATATGCAAAATTATTTTATTTAATAAATACCTGTACCCTACTTACCATGTGCCAGGCACTGTTCTAAATGCTATGTGTATTAAAAAGTGCTTAGGACACGCCTGACACATGGTCAGGGCAATCCACATGTTTTTGTGGTTGTTACTACTGGGAAGACCATCACTGTTACTGCTGTGCACCTGCTGTGTGCCGGTTGTCATGGTGGACACTTAGATCTGCCTGATCTTGGGATCCCCCCAAACCTCTGAGCCGCTCTCATTGTGCCCACTATACAGAAGAGGAAGCCAAGGCCCAGGAGGGCAAAAAGGCTTCCCCAGGACAGCCAGGGAGAGCTCACTGAGGCTGGTGGAGAAACCCAGTGTGTCCATGCCAAAGCCGGGGTCCTTTCCTCTGAGCCTCCCATGGCTGATGAGAGTCTATTCCAGTATTTCCAGCAAGACATGATAGAAGTCTAGACTTGGCTGGAGCCTTTAAAATGGGGGGAAAATGACCAAATCCAATGTCTTTCAAAGTGGGAGGCGTAATCCCCAACCAGCCCACCTCCCAGGACTGATGTGAACAGCAAGGCCTAGGATTCCCTGGAAAGCGCTCCGTGAGCCACGACAGACCGCCCATGTGGGAAAGGCCGTTTCTGTTACTCTCTCTGTCTAAAGGCAGACACCTCTGGAGGAGGGTAGCAGCTAAAGCCACGGCAGTCATCACAGTTTCATGTAAATTCTTTCATCAGAGCCATTCAGAGAGTCAGTTCTCATAAAAGGGAAGGGGCAGAGCCCGCGAAGGTGCTGGCCAGCCGGAAGTGGACAACATAAATCCGGGAAAATACGACACTGTAGGAGTCCACGGCAGGAATGGGGTGGGGGTAGGGGGCCTGGGCTTGGAGTCAGAAGACCCAGCTCTGCATTTAGTGGGGGTGCAGCCCCTGGCAAGTCCTCATGCTCTCTGGGAATAAATTTCTTTCTTTTTTTTTTTTTTAAGATTTTATTATGAAGAAGTATTTAAAATTTAAACTTAGAGTAGACAGAATAATAAATGCACCCCTATATGCCCATTACTCAGCTTCTACAATTACCAACGCAGGCCCCATCTTATTTCCTCTGTTCTCCATCCACTCGTCCCCAAATTATTTTTAAGCCAATCGCAGACCTCTCCTCACTTCATCCTCAAGCATTCCAGTCTGTGTAAAGATAAGGACACTTTTTCAAAAAACATGGCTACAGGGCCTTTATCACATCTAAGAACATTGATGATGACTCTTTCATTTTTTTATTTTATTTTTTCTCCATCTTTACCAGGAGGCTGGATTCTTTTTTTTTTAAGATTTTATTTGTTTCCTTTTTCTCCCCAAAGCCTCCCCGTACATAGTTGTATATTCTTCGTTGTGGGTCCTTCTAGTTGTGGCATGTGGGACGCTGCCTCAGCGTGGTTTGATGAGCAGTGCCATGTCTGCACCCAGGATCCAAACCAATGAAACACCGGGCCGCCTGCAGCACAGCGCACAGACTTAACCACTCGGCCACGGGGCCAGCCCCAACGATGACTCTTTTATAACAACTATTCACTCAATGTTCAAATTTCCACTTGTCTCATAATTAGCTTTTTTTTTTTTTTTTTTTTAGAATTTGTTTGAATCAGGAACCGAACCAAGTTCCCACCTCAATTAAACATGCCCTTTAAGTTTAGCTATAAATTCCCTCTCCATCTCTCTTTTTTTTCCTTCTTGACAATTTCTCAGTTGAAGAAACTGGGTCATTCGTCCTAGAGAAGTGTCCGCTAGTGTGGATCTTGCTCAGAGAGTCACTGTCTTCCTCTGTGAGGTGGGGGACTCACTCCCTCCAAGGTTTAAGTGAGATAATATCTGTGAGTGGAAACTGACAAGTGAAAGGCCCCCCCAAAATGTCATGTGTTAATATATCTTTTGAGCCTTTCAATACTCTTTTGCTTCTGTTTTTCTGATGATATCACTGAGGTTCAGAGAAGCTTAGGAACCTGCCCATGCTCACACAGCGGGCTAACGGCAGACGGAGGAAACAGCAGCGTGGAACTGAAAGAACTTGGACTTCTGGCAGAGATCCAGCCTCGAATGCTGCCGCTTCCTTCAACAGCTTTGCGGCCTCGGTTTCTGCTCTCTGAGCCTCCGTTTCTTCATTTGAAAAACCTGGCCAGGAGGCCAGACCTGTGTGAGGCTGGAGTGAGTCACATGGGAGAGCTGCTGTCGGGGGGTCTGGTACCGCCAGGGCCTCCCCCATCTCTCTCGCCGTCTGCTCTGCAGCCCTCGCTCCTCCACTCCCATGTCAGGCCCAGCCTGCTTCCTCCCTGAGTGTGGACAGGGCTTGCAGCTCTGGCGGTGATGAAGCTGGACCCTCGGTCCGCCTGGGCCCACTCTCAGGCTGGAGGAGACAGGGTGGGCGGCCCTCGGAAGCTGAGCACGCTCTGTTCTCGGGGCAGCTTGGGCAGGCGGCTGTGACCTCTTGGGCTGTGGGAAACAATCAGCTATTCTGCCTCCTTCCCCTCTGTTCTGTTGCTCATCCTTTGGGCCAAAGGGCCCAGAGGGGAACGCTCCACCCCCAGCAGTGCCCAGCCCTCTGCGCAGCCCACATACACGATCTCCAGGCAGCGGCCTGGGCTCTAACAGGCCTAAGTCATCATGCACACCAGAGCTGACACCGATACTGTGACTTCGCCCCAGGCTCAGCAGATTCACCCCTCCCATAGGCAGCATGCTGGGCTCTGTAAACAGTAACAGTAACAATAATGGCAACAGTGATAACAATAGCCCACACTTAGAGAGCACCCACTGTATGCCAGGCCGGCTTCTAAGCACCATGCAGAAGAGGCAGGCACTACTATTGGCCCCATTTACAGGTGACGACACTGAGCACTGAGTCTGAATATCTTGCCCAGGGTCACGCAGCTCGGCGGCGGCAGAGCTGGGGTTTGAATAAAGGTTTGCCTGCTGAACGACGGACACGACAAAGAAAGGGATTAAGTCCAGCTGTTGGCTGCCACATATGCCCAGCTTCATGCTAGTTGCTTTCAATATATTATCTCATTTAATCCTCACAACAGCTTCCAAATATCGACCTTATTGTCCACACTTGCATGCGAGGAAACAGGCTCAGAGAGGTAGAGCCATGTGCCCAAGTGCACACAGGGGGTCCACTTGACTCCACGCTCATACCCTTCCCACTCTTCCAAGCTGAGAATAAAATATGGATGCGCATCACTAGAATTCAAATGAGGAGGGAGAGATGACCACAGGCTGTAGGAACCAGAGGAGGATGATTTCTCTTCCGAAAGCTTCCTGGACGGGGTGGGGGCCACGTCGTGAGCTGGGCCTTGAACGGATGCCCCCATCACAGCAGGCTTCGAGTGGGGCCCAGTCCTCTGCTGGAAGCTTGAGGCAGTGAGGCTGGCCCCTCCACCCCATTTTATAGTTGTGCAGCCTGCAGCTCTCGGGCATAAGTTGTCTGAGGTACCGCAGTGAGGTGCCGGGCCTCGGGGCACCGTCCCTGAACTGTCTGGAAATGAGGGGCATGAGGGGGCGGCTTGGAAGGGGTGGCTGAGGAGGAAAGACACGCACTCCCCAGATCAGCGTCATTACATAGTCTGAGACTCTGGTCATCGTCTGTCTCCCCAGGAGACTGTAAGAGCTCTGAGGACAGGGCTGGTCTGTCTCGGCAACCTTCCATCTACCAGTTCCAGGGCAGACACTCACGAAAGTTTAGGGCCGGGAGGGAGGGAGGGGGAGAGAGAAGGATGCATAGGATTTTATGCCAAATCCAGGGGCCTTGACTCCAGCCCACCCTAGAACCATCAGGACCCTGTCTGAGTGGCATATTTTAAGAGGAAGAAATTTCTAGAAGAAAGACTGGTGGGACACGGAGAGGTTTCCCTTGAGGAGGGATGTTCATGACCGCGACACTCATGCCTAGGGGCCATCCCACAGCAAGGGGGCAGAACCCAGCGCGCCCCCGCACAAGAATGATGACCGGAGGAGGGAAACACCGGAGAGGCAGCTTTGGGCTGAAAATAAAGGACTTCTCATCAGGCAGTGGCCCACTGCCCCAAGATGCACCAAGACCGCCACAAGAGGTGTGCTGCGTGGGCAGGGACGTCCCCTGCTGAGGCCCCAAAAAAGGGATTTTACACCCAGGGCCCAGGGATGGCTCTAAGGCCCTCCCAGCTCTGTGACCCTGGGACCCTGGAGAGAGTCTGTGGTTCCAGGCCCTGGAGCTCCTCCCGTCCCCAGGTTCTGTTCTGTCCCGACACCACCATCCAAGACCCCGTGAGCTGAGGCAGACCGTGCCAGGCACGTTGCTAGATGCTCTTTCTCATGGAATCCTGGCCACAGTCCATCTGGGGGCTGTTGTTCATTGTTATCCCACTTTACAGGTGAGGAAATTGAGGCTCAGAGAGGCCAAGACGCTTCTCCAGAGTCAGAGCTGGGACACGTGATCTGGCCTTGAAAGCAGGCCTGTGAGACCGCAGGGCCAGCCCCCTCGGCTGGTCAGGCTCCAATATCCTGTGGTCCTGAGATTCTCTTTGTGGCCTGAAACCACAGTTCTTCCCCCAGGAGTGGACCATAGGGCCCCCACAGCCTTGGCCCCACCCAACCGCAGCCCCCACCCTAGCCTTCCCACAGTCAGCTCCGTGGTTTCCCGGAACACACTCAATCAACAGCAGCTTTCACCACAATGATTCCCACGAGGGGCTGTTGGTCAGTTCTCCTTGCTTGCTTCTCAATTTCTTCTAAAAAGGAAGGTGGCTGAGGCCTAAGGGGGGCCGTGGGCTGTCCCTCCCCAAATGATCTCCATGTTTATCTCACACTCTGGCCACAAGACATCGTTTCAGTTTAATTTTATTTCCTCTTATAAATGGGCACAGCACGGGAAGTGTTAAAAAAGAAAAAAACGAACAAAAAACAAAAAAAAACAGTTCCTTCACAAGGTGGGGACAGATGCCTGGGTCTCTTTTTCAGTCTTTTTCCTCTGCTTTTCCTTACTTAAAGTTTTGGCCATGAACTCAGGACAGGTATGGTTAATAAACGGGTTACGGGGAGAGAGAGGGCAGGGAAGGCCTTGGGGAGGGAAGGACAAGTTGCCACCCACCCCAGGCCGGGTTCTTGGAGGGCTCTGTACAGGAGAAAGGATGCACAGGAGGGACACTGTCTTCAGGGGGCTCTCTGGAGCCACGCTGCCTACGAAAAATATTTACATGCATTTACCACGCTGGGACCGGGGGGCATTGAGCTGCCAGGTGGGCACCTGGGAGATGCCAGGGCTGTCAGTCCTCAGACGGCAACTCCGGGGCCCAGTCTCGGCGTCTCTGTAAATCTGTACACAGTCTGTGGGCTTCTATTTACAGGCTGGAGGCCTAGGAAGCAGGTCCAGGGTGGTGGCTGTCAGAAGAAACGCAGGAGAGCCGAGGTGGCGGCCACTCCTGCCCCGAGAAGCAGAGATGAGTCTGCCCCCTGTGCCCAGGGCCCCAGCCCTGGAGGACTGGACAGATGGCTTTGCCAACCCCAGGGGGGTCCAGCCTGGGCACCCCAAGCCACTGCCCGCAGACCCGCCCGGCCCAGCCCTGGCTACCATCCACCCACCTCCAGCGAACAAGGGGACCAGACTTTCAGGATCCGTATCCCCTCCGGCCCCCTGGGGAGACAGCCCGGGTTCCAGAAGTCACAGCTGGGGGTGGGCCCAGCCCCCAACTTCCTAGGCCCCAGCCCACCTCATGCTCTCCCATAGCCGAGGCCCCAGAGATTCACAAGCTATACAAGCTCCTCCTTTGGAATCAGCCGTGCTTCCAGGAAGTGCCAGGGCCCCAGAGGACCCCCTCCCCAGGAGCCCTACGGAGTCTGGGGACCTGCATGGGCAGCCTTGCACACATCACACAACGCGTCAGGCAGGGTGAGGCTCCACACCCACACTGTACCTACGAGAGCGCCAGCTCACCCTTGTAACCGACCTCGCTCTCTTGCATCGCCTTGCCTGAGCTGGGCTGGCCGGACTGTGTTAAACTTCATGAGGATAAAGCCTGGACATTTGTCTTGGGTCCAAAGCTCTATGAACAAGGCCCTCGGCCTCGGCCTCATCTCTCAAATGCTAAGGACACAGACAAGAGGCCAGTGCCAGGAGGCGAAGCCCCAGGCCCCAGGTTAGAAACCAGCCCTCAGGATGCAAGGAGCCAGGCCTGCTGGGGCCAGGCTGGACCCAGGCAGGCCCTTCCAAGCCCACTCCAGCCAGCCTAAACCCAGCTCATCCATCCTGTGCTGGACCCACCCCCATCACAGGCTCCAGCCCCAGACAGAAGCCGCACCCACTGCTGGGTCTCCTACCCTGTCCCAGCATCCCTGGACTGTCCGGGTCCTCTCTCCTCTATGCTCCCTGGTTTCTCAGCCTCGGCCTGCCCAGGCCTTCTCACCTTAGCTGCTGTCCCCACGACAGTAGCCCACCAGGGGGCAGGGGAGAGGGAGGCTGGGACTTTGGTCTCCCCCATGCCCAGCCCTTCTGCTCCAGGAATGACTGAGGCCAGGCCACGCCAACAGATCCTGGGCCCAGGAGGCCTCCTCCCACTCCCTCCCTCCCAAAGGCTCGAACCGGCTAGTCTCAACAGCATCCAGGCCCTGCCAGGAAGGGCGCTGGGCCTGAAAAATGGAGCCCAGCCTAGAAGCAGGACAGGTGGAAGAGGCAGGCCGTGGAAGCTCCCTGGAACCTCCCCCTCACTATCTCAGGCACCCCCGCCCCTTCCCCTGCACAAGTCTGTTGCCAGGGACTCTTAAAAAGGGAACAGAAATAAAACCTGGGTTCCTGACTTTCATGTGGGTTGCGGGTGAGGGGTCAGGGTGAGCCCCAGCCAACCACAACTCAGACCACAGCCCTGGGCTCCAAGGGCCCCTGCTAAGCACTCCCCCACAAAAGAAGATTTGCGACCCCACATTTAAAATATCTACGGAAGTGGCCCCACTTGCAAGGGTAACAAGGAAGGGGGAGGTGGGCCGGGGCCTGTGACCCCCCAACCCCCGCCTGCTGTCGGCCCTCGGCCTGGGGCAGTGCGGCTGGACGGGCTGCAGCCAGGAGAACCAGCAGGTGGTTAGGCCAAACGAGCGGGCAGGTGTCCTCGGGTGGGGCCCGGGGTGACCCCAGGGTGGGCTGAGGTGGGCCTGGGGCCAAGGGGAGAGGGTGCAGAGGGCCCGGCGGCGGGCCCCCCTCACAGGCACTTTGGAGACTTGTGTCCTGGGAGGCAGTCAGCCCCTAGCTCAGAGCCAGAGGGGGATGCAGGGGAACCAGGAGCCAGACCACATCCGCCCTCCCCACCCACGGCCTTTGGTCCTGGGAGGCCCAAGCCCCCTCCCAGCCCAAGGCCAAACTCCAGGCATCAGCCTACAGGGCTCCCAGCTAGTGGGGACTGGCCCCCAACCACCCCTCTGCAGGCTACAGAGGGGAGGAAAGCAGGCAGGGGTGACGCCAGGACGACCGGAGGGCAGTGCCCTGAGGGGGCTTGTGGCAACATCTCCCCACCCACACTTTCCTCCGGAAAGGGTAAGTGCCCCCATCGTCCTCCAGCGTAAGAGCGGGTTGCACGAGGTGAGAGTGTGCATCCACACGGGATTGTGTCTGACACGCTGGGGTTGGTGACAGTGCAGTTGGTGTGGGCGTCATGGTGAGGACTGAGTGTGACAGGGCAGCTCAGGGACCCAATATGGGCTGATTGTTCCGGCCTGACTCCACCCTCCCCAGGAAGCCTGAAAGCTGGAGACGTGTCGGGTGCCCGATGACGTGTGGCGGGGTGGGGGGACAGAGAGGGAAGCAGGCCACACTGTCACCGCTGGGCAACAATCACTAGTGACTTGCACTGTCATGAGCGTTTGGGGTGCGTGAGAAACACATGAGAATAAACATCTTTGGAAGAACGTGTGTGTGTCTGTAACACGTCTTGATTGGCTGGATGGCCAGGATTGAGCATGATTTTGTCACTGCACGCTGCTGTCTGTGTGTGTGACCAAATGTGTGACCGTGTGGGAGATGGTGTCTGTGCAGAGTCCGCTTGCGGGAGGCAGGTCCAAGCAGCCCAGCTCCTCCTCACCGGGGGCTGCCAGGGCACCTCTGGGAAGCAGATGCCTCAGGGGCAGACTGGGAAGGAAGTGAAGCCTGTGGGTGCATGTGTATCAGGGGGGTGAGGGGAGAATGACCCCACAACCCCAGAGAGGCCAGAACAAAACAGGCTGGCAAACAAGGGCTACCCTCTCACCCAGGCAGAGAGGGGCCCTGGGACAGGAACAAGAGGCTGCAGGGTCTCGATTTCACGGGCTGAGCTTGCCAAATGCTTGTCCTGGAAACCAGCCTGAGGCCCTCTCTAGCCCCAAAAGGAGACCTCAGCCAGCCCTGTGGCCCGGGCCAGCTTGGGGCTCAAGCCCCACCCCTTCTTCCACCAGCCAATCAGGAGCTTCCTTCCTCCTGTCCATCTGACATGAGGTCCTGAAGCCCCAGGCTGGTGGGGGGGGATGAGAGATGAGCTCGTAAGGGCACAGTCTGGGGCAGATGGCAGCGCCCTCTGTCCCCTGGGGAAGATCTGTGTGAGGCTGGCAGTCTGGGCAGAACTGGGCAGGCAGGCAGAGATGAACCAGGGCCAGACTCCATCCCTGGCCCCATCCCAGGCCAGGGCTGGTGGGACCGGGCTGGGGACAGGGCAGAGGGGTGGCGCTGAGGCTACGGGGAGGCACAGTGGCTCCACTAGGCGTAGAACTCCTCCTGCTTGTCAGGCTTCTGGTATGTGACGCTCGCCTGCTTGGGCTCCTCCAGCGTATAGCTGCCTTCATCCTTCTTCTTCATGCGGTAGATGAGCAGCGTGACCAGGAAGGCAGCGAAGAGGGCGCCCACCACCCCGCCCACAATCACAGCTGCAGAGGAAGAAGGCAGAGGTCAAGGGCCAGAGGCAGGGTGAGATGAGCTCAGAGCCTGGGGAGAGGGTGGAGGGTCCTGGGGGTGGGGGCAAGAAGGGGGAGAGGGCTGGGGGTCTCGAATCTGAGTCTGGAGTTGGAGTTGATTCAATACTATGGGTACTGGCTGTCATTTATAGTTCCACTGTGGCCTGGCTCCGTTCTAGTTGCATAACGCACGCTAACTCATCAAATTCTCAAACAGTGCTAATAAAGGAGGTGCCGTGGTCCTCACCAAATGCCAGATGCCATCAGTCAGAAGATGCCCCAGTATTTTATACATGTCAGGAAAGAAAAAACTCTAACAACTAAACTATGACACATCCCAACTACAGAAGAGTTAACATACGAACAGATGTGCACTGAGAATTAAGCGCAAAATGATTATCCCCCCAGAGGAGGAAAAGGGAGCCTGAAGAGGGCAAAGCCCTGCCCAAGGCCACACTGCTCCTGAGGGGCGAGTAGGGTTTGGACCACGAGTCCAGAGACTCCTCAGGAGATGCGGCCAGGGCAGGTCCTCAGGCTGGCATCACGGGTGGGGGCAGGTCAAGCCAAAGGATGGGGTCAGAGACTAGGATCCACGGGGTAAGGTCCAGGAGGAGTCAGCCAGCACGGCCCAGAGAAGCAGGCATCAAAGTCAGAGTCTGAGGAGGGGTCAGAGGGCACTGAGGAAAGTACTGGATGTAGGATGAGGTCAAGGTCAGGCCCTGGGATGGGGGAAGGGTAGGGAGGAACCAAAGGGTGGGTCCTGGGGTCACGTCCCCTACTTTCCTTTCCTAGGAAACTAGGCTCCTAGGAACGTCCCCCCGACCCCCCTCCTGGGTTCCTAGAGGACAAACTGAGGCCCAACCAGCTGCCCCACTCTGGGCTCCTCCCAGGCTTACCTACGAGCACCTCCTTCCGCTCCAGGATGCTCTTCTGAGGCAGCTGAGCAGCCGAGCTGCCCGAGTCGATGGCATTGTCCAGGAGGCCAGGGCCCGGGCGGGCACCCTTGGGCAGTGTCCCAGGTGGAGGTGATGGCTTGGCTGCAGCCCCGCCCACAGCCACCACCTCATTGGCTGTGTCTGGTTGCGTCGTCTCTTCCTCCGGTAACTCAAAGTCCCCGCTGGGCCCCCCACTCACTGGCACCTCTGTCTCATCCCGGATGGTGGTCAGGAAGGACTCTGGAGTCGGGGTCTGTAGGGAGGGTAGCATGAGCCCAGGAGCCAGGCCCCAACATCTCCTGCCACAGGGCAGCCACACACACACACACGGCCCCTACCACCACTCCACTTCCCCGGGGGGCTAACACTTACTAAGCACTCACTGTGTGCCAGGCACTGTGCTAAGCACATTAGGGGCATTTTCCCCTCACCGTATCCCCATGAAGGGAGTATTATTACCCCCAATTTACAGAGCAGGAAATAGGCTCAGAGAGGTTATGTGACTTGCCCAAGGACACACACCTAGTAAGTGGTAGAAGCAGAACAAAAATCCAGATCTATCTAACTCCAGTGTCTGTGTTTCTAACCACTACACCACACTGCCTCTATTGTCACATGGCTATGTCCTCTCCCCATCCCATCTCCATCATTTCCCCCTCCAGCTGCTGTTGAGGCACTGCCAGATGCAATGTTACGTACTTGGGCCTGGGATAGAGGTGAGTTCCTAAGCCTGGAGGTCAGTCCAGGAGCACAACCTGAAGAATGTGATGTCCCCTGGGGGCAGGTGCCCAAGGAACCAGCCCCGTGACCACGAATCTCAATGGCTCCCACCAAACGGAGGCAGGACCAGAGCTAGGCTCGGAGCAGGGATGCAGCCACTTCACGGGTAGGCAAGAGCAGGTGGGCCCAGTGTCCGGGCTGAGGAGAGGCCACGCGCAGAGACGGCACCAGCGACCTGGTCTCCACGCCCCAGCCTTGTCTCCCCTTCCTGCTTGGCTAAGGCTGTGCAACGCCAGGCTGCCCCAGCTGCTCAGAGGAGCTGAGGGCTGGGCCTGCGGCCTGCTGGGACTGCTGCGGAGTCAGAGGAGGCGACGCCCACCTGAAGGCGGCTCCACAGCCTGAGGGCCCCCTGCGAGGCCGCCAGTGAGCGC
Source organism: Equus przewalskii (assembly GCF_037783145.1). NCBI lineage: Eukaryota > Metazoa > Chordata > Mammalia > Perissodactyla > Equidae > Equus > Equus przewalskii. The sequence goes on along the minus strand of NC_091832.1, from coordinate 25,472,062 downwards.
TTTCATGCCCCATCACTGTCTCCACGTCCCTCCTGGCCCAGCGTTCCCAGCAGGGACCAGGCTGCTCCTCCCATCTCCTTGATCCCATCCATCCCCAGATGCCTGACATCTCCATCCTCTTCTCTTCCTTCCCCCAACCCCCACCCAGACTACCCCAAAGACACACACGCCCCGGCTCTGGAGTCGACTGCCGGGTTCAAATCCTGAATCTGCCATTGCGGCTGTGAAGCCTCGGAAAGTGGCCTCACCTGTAGAAGGATGACGGCGGTGGTGCCCCCCTGGGGGGGCCTGAGGGAGAGAGGAGATGGCACAGGGAAAGCGCTCGGCACTGACCTGCCACCCGGGCAGCATCTGCAAACTCGAGCTCCCAGAATTCTTCTCCTACAGCCCGCTCTGAGTCACCCTCAGACTAATAATAACAACAACGACAACCACGATGATGATGACGATGACAGCAACGAGAGTGAAACTTTGACTCTCGCCAGGCACTGCTCTAAGTGCTTGGGATGTGTCAGGAAACTGAAATCTCACTATGATTTGTATCCTATTGTTTTCTCCTTTTCACAGGTAAGGAAATGGAGGTATGGAAAGGATCGGTGACTTCCTGAAGTCACATGGCTAAAAAGCAGCAGCGGAAGAAGTCTGCCTGGCTCCTGAGTCTGAACCGGAACACACAAGCCCTGGCCCTCCCCCTACCAACACACACACTCACCCAATTCTTTCTCCATCAGCGTCTTGTCCCAACATCCCAAGGCCCAGGCCTGGTCCCTCTTCCATCCCATCCGTCTCGACCTCTGAACTCGTCCTGTGACTCGCCCCCTGCCTTGGCCCTCCGGCCACATGCCTCTCTCACCCTCCCCAGCCCTGTCTGGCTCATCGGCAGAAGAGCCCGGTCCTCACCCCTGCCCAGCTCCATCCTCCCTAACCCAGCCTCCTCTGCCCCCACTCCCCATCCTCTCCCACCCCACTCACTCACCTGAGCCACCTCCGTGGGTCCAGGGGCAGTGGTCCCCAGGGGCAGGGTGCTCCTCTCAGGAATGTCAGGCTCCTGGGTGGTAGACGGCCTGGGAAGGGCCCGTGGCCTGGAGGTAGCCGTGCTGACCAGCCTGGGTGTTGGTGCCTCTGTGTCCAAGACGGCCACCGTGGTGGGAGGCGAGGGCACTGCTGGGGTGGTGGCCCGGGCCGTGGCTGCCGTGGTCAGTGGAAGAGGCAGAAGCCTCCGAATGCCGGTGGTCCTTACAACAGAGGTGGTGGCCGTGGAAGGGGGAGCCGCGGGGATGCTGGGGGCAGCGGTGGCCACTGTGGCGGGCACTGTGGCGGCTGTCGGGGCCCCTGTGGTGGTGGCAGCAGTGGTAGCCGTGGGAGTGGAGATGGTGGTGGCTCTCTGGCTGGGCTCTTCTGGGACCTCTGTTACCACTGGAGGGCTGGTGGCGGGCTCTGGGGTGGGGCGCTCAGAGGTGAGCTCTTCAAAGGGGGTGCCCACAGGCTGGATGTCCATGGTGGGCAGCACGGCGGGCGTGGTAGACACTGCCAGGGCCGCATCTGGGCTGAACCGCATGGCTGTCTCTATGCCCGACTCCTGCTCGAAGTCTGAGGGGGTGGGGGAGAGGAGAGAGCTGGGGAGCTGGGTGATTGTGGAGGGCATGAGGACCCCAGGTAAGCAACAGCCATCAAGACTGGGGACTCCCAACCCTCACTCTGCACAATTTTCCCAGGACAGGATGAGGGAAAGGAGGAAGGCATAGTCTGGCCAAAGGTCACCAGGTAGCTGATGGCTGATGGATGTTCCCCAGCTCCTCACTGCCTAGCCAAAAACGCTTCTAGGGGGGCCACCTCTTCCAGGAAGTCTGCCCTGACTATTCCAGCCCACTTAGGCTGGAGCTTCTAGCAGGCTGAATCCAGGCAGTGGTAACTGAAGGCCTGGTGGCTACAAATCTCGCTGGAGGTTGAGAGGAGCAGGAAAGTGGCATCCAGGGAAGAGTCAGACCTGGGTGCACCCTCCCATGAGCACAAGGGTTGGGTACATTAAGGTTGCCCCGGAGGCACAGGGAGAGGTCCAGAGGGAGAAGGAGCCCTTCCTCCAGGGGAATGCTTGAGCAATCTGGAGGAGTCAAAGCAGGACAGTGCAGGGACTGGGGAGGAAGAGAGAAGAGAGAGAGAGAGAGAAGCCAGAGCCAGCCCCGGGGCCTGAGACAGGCAGAGGAGGGGTGGGGGAGCCAGGGAGGTCTGAGAGCAGAGACATGACCCATTAGAGATGGATTTTGTGAAGATTAACCCACAAGAGGTTTAAAGGAGTGGCTAAAAGAGGGAGAGTAGAGGCAGGGGCAGGAGGAGGCAGGTGGCCAGTTCCACGACACGTAGACCTCCTCCCACCTCATCAGACCTGTCCTGTCCCCTCACTGGGCTCAACCTCAGCACACACCCCCTTTTTAGAGCTCCCTCTCTGTGCCAGACCCTGATATCTTATGCTGAGGCCGTCCAGAGGCTCTGAGAAGGCACATTTATCACCATTCACAGATAAGAAAAAAGACACTCAGAGAAGGAAAGTGGCTAAAGGTGGCACAGCTGTTAAGTGGAGAGGCTGAGATTCGAACTGGTGCACCTCCCTTGTCTCACTACTCGGCTGGCCTCTCCCAGGACCGGGCAGACCCACGGTCCCAGGCACAACTGGAGGCACCTGCCCTTGTCCATCACTGCCCTAAACCCGCCCTTGGCCACAGCTGATTGGACCAAAGGGGGGGCACCTGACCCAAGCTGGACCAATCAAATTGTCTCTGCTAAGGATCAGCCGCTATGTTGAGAAATGGCTGCTAAGTTCGTCCAAGTGGTCGGAACAGTACTGAAAACTGGGTTCCCCGAACAGGCCAGCGGTCTGCAGGGAGACCGAAGCGGTGCGCACAGAGACGCAGAGACAGAAACCGTGGGGTGCTGGGCGTCCTGGGCTCTGAGGCCTCAAGGCCGGGGTTCCAGCCCCAGGAAGATGCCGGCTCCTGCTCCCTGGGATCGCAGCCCCGGGTGGGGCCCTCGGGCAGACTGGTAGTGCCCACACGACCAACACGCAGGGAGAGGGAAGGGGAGGTACTTACAGCCCGAGCCCGACCCCGAGTAGAGGTCGTCCAGCTCATCATCCGGGAAGGGGTCGTCGTCCCCGGAGCCCTCAAGGTCCACGGGCCTCTCGAAGTTCTCGCTGCGCCAGCGCTGAGCCTGGGGAGGGCAGAGTCGGGCACTGGGCTCAGCGCCTGAGGCCTGCAGCCTGGACAGGCCCGGAGGGAAGACAGACACGCTCACCGGCCGAGTGACAACAGAGGGACGGCATTAGGTGTGGCCTCCAAGTGGGTAAAGAGCCAGGGGGGGCCTGATTACCACCTCCCACCCACCCAGGGGCCAGGGTAGCGGCCCCAGGTTCCTGCTGACAGCCACCACCGCGGACCCCTGGTCACTCCCCCATCCCCTGATCAGAACCGCTGGGAGGCAGAACAGGGTTTAGAGCCAGAATGCTGGGTTTGAGTCCTGGCCCCATCTTTACTAAATGTACAACCTGGGGCAAGTTACTCAGTCCCTCCGTGCCTCAGTCGACTCATTACTCCTAAGCAGATAGTACCGGCCTCACCGGGTTGTTGTGAGCACACGGTGTGTTCATACGTGTACAGTGCTGAGCAAACCCGGCAGGCAGCAGGTGCTCAGCACAGGTCAGCATTCCTCTCCCTGTGGCCAGCGTCATCAGCTCTATTCCACAGGGAGAACTGGGGCCCAGTTGCCCCAGGTCACCAGAGAGCATGTGATGCTTTAAGAGTCAGACTCGGCCAGGGACCCGAAGTGTCACATCTCAAAACCCAAAGGCAGGGCAACTCATCCCACCACACAGACAGGAGTCGGGGGTGGGGGAGGCTCTGGGAGGGAAGCTCCTTGGAGGAGGGGGTGAGGGGAGCAGGCTCCAGGCCCAGCCCTGGGTCCTCCCCAAAACAAAAGTCAGCACCACCCCCCCACCCCGGAAGTATCTCATTGCTGAGTCAGCTGAGGGCCCAGATGCCACTTCCGCTTAGGCCATGAGGGTCTCCAGGGGGGGTCCGCAGGGTGAGAGGGGCTTCTCCCAGGGTCCAGAGTCAGAACCTAGGAGGGCAGGGAGCTGGGGCTCCTGGGTCCAGACTGTCCCTCCCCACTGCAAGTCTGGGCAGAGAGCCAGGACTAAGGACGTCCAAGGTAGGAGTGCAAGCCCCTGGGAGGGGCAGGCACTGCTGGGCCCCCAGCCACACCTTTGACCCTGGCTCCAGACTGAGCCCAGCCACGGTCACTGCCCCCTGAGAGCCTTCTGGAGGAAGGTGATATTCACTCCTGGTGCTCAGATCTGAAGGACTAGCACTTGGGTCTTAATTGAAATAATGAAAGGCATCTCAAAGAGAGGGAACAGAATATGCAAAGGCTCCGAGGTAGGGAAGTGCAGTCTGTGCTCTCAGAGCTGGCCCTGCCTGCCCTCCAGCCTCACCCAGGGTCCCTCTGCACCCCTTCAATTACTGGATTCTAGCCCACTCAGGCCCCTTTCTGTTCCGCCTGGGTCTCTCCTGCCTCGTCCACTCAGGCTGTTCTCTCTGCCGAGAACACTCTCCCCTCCCATCCTTCATCCTCCAAATTTTGCCAGCTACTCCTATTCCTCTCTCACTTCTTTCGAGAAGCTCTCCTATTTTGATCTTTCAGAGCATCTTGTGAGTCTGAATTCACATCGATCACTACCCGTGATCTGTGTGTGCTTAGGCGTGTACTTGGTCAGTGACCGCCCACCCCCACTAGCTCCACCACCACGGAGGCAGGGCCGTGTCTGCACATGGTAGGTATTCAGGAAATATCTGTCAGGGAATGGAGTTGGGGTTGGAAGATGTGAGTAGTTCTGGGCAGGGGCAGGCTGGTGCTGAGGCTGCGGAAGCCCCACTACAGAGGGCTTGCCGTGTCCCACTGCCACTTTATCTCGGAAATTGGTCATTTTTCATCCTGACTGCACATCAGAATATTGTGAAAACTGAGCTCAGCGGTTCAGCAGGTCTGAGGCGGACTCCGAGCATCTGCGCTGTCTGACCGACGCGGGGAGCCATGGAAGGTATGTGAGCAGGAGAGGGACCAGATCGGCATTGCGCTCTGTGCTCAGCTTCTCACACCCCGGCCCCTGACGGGCCGCCTTTTGGAGTCAGCGCTAGAGAGAGGATCCCAATCCTGGCTTCCTGCCCCAGCCTCAACCACCTGCTCCAAAGCCCCACCCAGCCCTGCCAGGGCAGGAGGCCAGGGCAGGGAGCCAGGAGACTCACCCCCCCCCCCCACCCCCGTTACCACACACACAGACACACACACACACACACACACACACACGGTCTCAAAGTAATGAATTAATCAGTATTTACTTGCTACCAGTGAGTCATGGAGTGGAACAATTAGTGTAATTGCTCCCGTGACTAATTGCTGGGTCTTCCTCCCTTTTAGACATTGCAGGAGCTCAGAGCAGCCATCATCCGACTTTCCCCAGCTCCCACCTCTGCCCCTACTACCAAGAAAACTGAATCCCAAGCCCCTGGCGAGGGAGCTCGAAGGCTCCTCATCCTGCCAGCCTCCAGAGCCTGGGCCCGCTGGCGGCCATGGGAGACTTTCTGCTTAGTTCTGAGACAAGCAGCCTGAAGCCAGAGACGTGCAGCTCCTGCTCAGAGCCACACAGCAGGACGGAGACTCAGGCTCCTGCTCCTGGACGGGGCCGTCTTCACGGTCTCGCCATCCTTCTGGGCAGGCCAGAGAGTGACTGGGAGACCTTTATCTGGGAGGAGGAGTTCTAAGAAGTCTGTGGTCCCCGGGGACCCCCAAAGTGGAGTGGACCTGGGGGCCAAAATAGGGAGTCCTCATGATTCGTCAGTGACCAGCGCCACACCCCAGCCCCTAACAGCCTGCTCCCAGAAAGGCCTGTACAAATCCACAACCCCCCAAGCCACACAGAGCCTTGAAATGATGTAACAGAGACTCAGAGAGAACACACACACACACACACACACACTCTGACACACACTCACCTAAAGGCAGCCAGCAAGAGGCCCCCTGGGTTGGCATGCCTTTGGGTGCAAATAGGCACGTGCACTGGGGCGGGCCCTGGGTGGGGGCGCACGCTGTGCAGCTCTGAGGCTCAGAGACGAGCGTGGAGCCTCCTGTGAACCCATCAGCCTCCACTCAGGTAGCTCTCACCTAGATACTATTCATCCCCAGCTCAGTAGCCATCGACATGACAACCGTTACCATGACGACCATCTCCTCCATGCTAAGGACCAGGAGCTCCAGCTCCCCACAGAGATGGGGGGGCAGGAGAGGGAGAGATGGTGGAGGAACAGAGAGGATGAGCCGGAGGGGGGAGGGCAGAGACACAGGATGAAGAGGCAGGGACACAGGGAAGTCAGGGTCAGAGGGGCATGGGGTTGGAGGGGGTGGGTGGAGGGAGGACTTGGTGCGGGAGAAAGGAGAGAATGTGAGAGTAGGAGGCAAAGGGAGAGAATTCTCTCACATCTTAATTTAGCCTACCGCTCATCAAACAAAGCTGGGGAAGGGGCCACCGCAGTGATTTTCCAAACCTGCATCCAAGAGAACATTCTTTCCAAGTAACAAGCAGACCCCAGACGGGGTTGGGGGGGGGAGAGCCAATAACCCAGTCACCCCTCAACTCACCCTGAGAAGCTTAATGCTGGGGACACCTGCGACCTGTGGGGGTGAGGGACGGGGTGTAGAATGCCATCATGCCCAGCACCCCCCAAAGCCGGCTGAATGTTAGCTCTACCCCTCCCTGGGCCAGCTGGGGGGCCAGGGCTCAGTGGCCCCCTCCCAGGAACACAACAGAGGCAGTGCAGCTCCCAGGGGGACAGAGAGGAGAGCAGAGGGAGATGGGGGCAGGGAACTCAGAAGTCACAAAGTGCCAGAGGAGGATGGTGACAAACAGCCTTTGACCCCCAAACGACCTCTCCCATTTGCATAATTCCATGCATAATGAGCATAATTATCCATACCATTCCCTTAAAGGAGAACTGAATCCAAGTGCCCCAGGACCCTGCAGCCTCCCTCTGACCCTCACTGCGTCCCCTCCAGGTAAACTCACACCTTCCCACGCATGATCAACACACCCACACACCCAACACACACACACACACACACACACACACTGCAACTAACAGACAATCCAGCCTGACACCCTCATGCACACACTACATATTCCAGCATACATACAGCCACGCCCTACAAAAACACACACACCCAGCACATACATACACACACCATCACGAGTAACATTTGCCAACCCCAACCTGTGCACCCACCTCAGCTCACAGACAATACAGCCTGGCACAAACTGGCACGTGCTCACCGGTCTACTACACTCCTGGCTGCACACACACACCTAGGGTATGCACAGACCCACAGCTGCACCCTTCTTCTCACCTAACGCCGCCCCCCGCGGCGCCCCAGGCCAATGTCGGCAAAATCTCATAACCACATGGGTGGCACACCCCGACCCATCCCCGTGTCCAAGCGTGTTCCCTAAATCATACCTCACCTACACATTCCCCACGGCAGGGCCACCCCCGGACCTGGATGCAAACCTCACAACTTGTAGACACGCTCTTCTCCCGCCTGCACCCCCGATACCCACCGCACGCAGCCTCGGGGCGCAGGCCAGAGAGCGCACCGACCGCCGAAGCCCCGGAACCTTCCGCTCCCTGCCGCACCCCAGGCCTGGGAGCAGACCCCCAGCTGGAGGCTCCCCGAGCAGCTGCTGAAGAGCTGAGCTCCCCAGGGGAGCCACCGAGGGTCCTCGGGGACCTCTGCCCACCAGGCTGAGGGGCTGCCCAGGTTCCAGCCCCCCACTTTAGTCATCACAGCCTCCCAGGGTTTTATTGCCGCATCTCACAGAGACAGACGCTGAGACAGGAGCACGGGTCCTCAGTCTCCCGAATCCTCACCCTGAGCACTCCAAGGCCGCACCCGACCCGCGGCTCGCCCAGGCCTCCTACACCTGTGACCACGGGCCCCCTCACTCCCTGCATGACCTCAGCTCAGATCTAGCCACAGCCCTCCACACACGCCCAGGGTGCACGCACGCCATACACTCTAGCACATGGCGAACACACCGGGTGCTTCCAAACAGCCACTCCACCCCGTGCCCCTGCACGGGCACCCACCACGTAGTACCACCCTCCCACTCTCGGAAGCCCAACAACGGGCCTCTGACACCTGCATCCCCCAGGCCCCTCCCTCACGCACACCATGCACACGCACCACGCACACTCCCTCCCAGGTACATACAAGCGCACACACAACACCGGAGTGAGACGGGGCATCCTTCCCAGGGGGCCGGCACGCCCCTACCACTGTTCCTCACCACCCCCTCACCACCACCCCAGCTTGAGCTGACCCACAGCCCCACCCCAAAGAGGCACCCCAGGCTCCCACAGGGGTCAGAGAGCCCCCCTCGCCCAGCACCACCCCCAGCTGATCCTCTCCGTAGCGTTTTCAAGCAGCTGGGACGAGTAAGGGACCCAAATCAGCAGGACGTCAGGGAAGTGTCCTCGCTCCCACAGCCCCCACTCGGAGTTGGGGGGGTGCCTGTTGAGGTAGAAAGCCCAGCCCCCACCACCTGCTCTCCCCCATCAGGAGAAACAGGACAGCACAGAGGTTAAGCCAGAATGACTCGGCTCCTCCCCTTATGACCCGTCCCGTCAGACATCAGCCAGGCCACTGAGTTTCTGGGCACCTCAGTCTTCTCATCTGTAAAATGGGGGTGATGACAATAGCATGTAGCTCCTAGAGCCACCACGAGAATCAAATAAGATCACGCAGGTAACTGGCTGAGCGCAGGTCCCAGGCCTTAGAGCTGAATAACTATATGCAGCCACAATGACTAGGAGTTCCATGTTAGTACTCCTATCACTATTCCTGAAGGCTCCATCTCATTTAAGCTTCGCCACCCCCATGAGGGAGGCAGAATCAGGATGATCACACTCACGCTGCAGATGAAGCTATTCATGCCCAGAGAGGCCAAGTGGCATTGCCAAGGCCACACAGCAGGGGAGAGGGCAGAGAGAGAAAAAGAGAGAGGCTGGGGGAGTGGGGAGAAAGGGCGAGTTACAGAAACAGACACAGACACACAAATTAGGTCAGCTGGCAGGGGGCCAGGAGCCTAGCACCCCTGTGCGGTGCTAATCGTGCCGCAAAAGCTAAGAATAAAATCAAGTACAATTAATGCTGCCCGAGCTTCCTTTGCCCATTAGCCAGACTAGGACTCCACTCTCCTGGTCACCAGAGGCAAGGTGAGCAGAGGCTGGGAGCCCAGCTTTAGGTTCAGACAGTCTTGGGTTCAAGTCCAGCTCCGCTTACTTGCTGGGTGACTCTGGGCAAGTTACTTAACCTCTCTGAGCCTCTGTTTGGAAAAATGCAGACAATAATAATACACACTTTATAGAGCCGTTGTGAGAATAAAGTGAGATAATGCACCAGAAGTAGGCAGTTGCCCAGCACACAGGTGGCGCTCCACAGGCATTCATTGGTATTACTGTGGCATGTTTCCCACCTCAGGTCCCACCTTAAGGCAAAACTAGGCCTGAGTGACCACTGAGTTCAACTGTCCCTTCTTACAGATGTGGAAACTGAGGCCCAGGGAGGGGGAAGACTTGCACCATCCCACCCCCCAATAAGAGTGGGCAGTGCCGGGGAATTAGTCTTCCAAGGAACACTCAGAGAGGTAAAGTGATTTACCCAAAGACACACAGCCTCTTAACGACTAGCTCCTGGAAGCAGGGTGGTCTCAGCAGAGCCCTCTGGATCCCTACAGGGCCCATCTCCAAAAGGCCCTCAGGCCTGTGAGAACTCAGTGCCCCTCACGCTCACCAGCTCCAGCCCGGAGACCCAGAGCGTCAGCACAGGAATGTGGGCCGGGGCCAGGCCCTGGGCAGCGGGACAGCCGAGGGGGACACACAATGGGAGCCTGGACCAGGAAGGGGGCCGCCTCGGTCTCCGCCCCCCGCCCGTCCACAGCTGCCCTGGCTGGGAACCCAGGACCCGCCACATTCACTGGCTGCTGGCGGGGTGGGGGGCACGAAGGCTGCATCTGCTGGGGAGGGGGCGGCAGGGCCCGGGGCCCAGAGAGCAGAGGGCCTGGGGGAGGAGGAGGTGAGCAGAGGCAGAGTAGGCCAGGCTGAACTCGACAGACCTCCCCACCACAAATATATCAGCGAGGCCCAGACGCGACACTGGCTGACGTGCCCTCCCACCAGCCTTACTCCACCCGCCCCCAGATCTTCCACAAGGGCAGCCGGGAGGGCAGGAACACCCGGGGCCATCCCATCTCAGCCAACTGCTCTGCCAAGGACATCCCGGCCCCACGCCACACTCCACCCCCAGCCCCAGCCCGGCCCCTCCTGCACCTTCTCCACCCCCAGCCCCGTGCTCCCATCGTCCTGCCCAGAATCCCCATCCCCATGGCGGCACTGCCCCATCCACGCCCGCCCCAGGGTGAGAGCAGGCAGCGTCCCAGCTCATGAGGCCACAGCCTCTGACACCAGACAAGTCCCCTCCCTTCTCCACACTTCGCTGTCCCATTTGTAAGTGAACTGTCGAGCTGGGTGCTGTAAGCGTCTTTCTGACTCTGACTCTGGGCGTCCAAGAATTCAGCCCTCAGGTCAGAGAGGGCTGGGCCGTGTTACTTATGAGAGAGAAAAAGTGGAAATAACCTACAGTCCCAACCCCCGGGCACTAGTGAAATAAGTGAGGTCACACCGTCGCACGGAATATTACACAGCTGTTAATCACTGTGCTCACGAGTCCGCACTGTCTACTCAGGTCGTTGAAAGGCAGAAATGCCCAACCCAAGGCTTTGCTTTTTTTGTTTCAAAGACTGTTTAAGGACATGGAAAAATGAGCACACAGCTGTCAGGAGGCAATAGGGCCCGGCTGCCAATCGGACCATCTCAACGGTTCTGTCTCAGCACCGGGGGGACCCCGGGCAGGTACTCCACCCTCTGGGCCCAGCTTTCCTCATATACCAAGACAACAGTGCCCACGTCATGGGGTTCACGGAGGAGATCCCGAGTGCCCACCCACTGACAAACTGCTCGATAAATGTTGGCTGTTTATACTATTATCATCACTAAGTTTAAAAAATAGGTTACCAAAAAAACTATGTTGAACTTGCTCCTGTTTTAACAAACTCACTTCCAAAGTGAGTTCGAAACACTGAATTCCACGAAACGTTCCAGAGGCTCTCTCTGGGCCGTGGGGCCACAGGGTTTTCATCTTTCTCTCAGGACCTGTCTGTATTTTCCCAACTTTCTACCATAAACTCAGGAAACTTTAATATCAGAAACAGCACATGCTTGCTGAGTCCCCACCCCTGCTGTTCTCCGGCCTGTGAAGCTCCACGGCCCCCCGTTCTGCCGAGACCCCAGTGGGACTGTTCCTGAGGAACCAGAGGAGCACACGGCGACCAACAGAGAGGAGTCTCCGAAGGAGCCAGAGCTGCACACAGCTGCACCTCACCGCAGACGGGCTGGCTCGGCAGGCCCGCTCCCTCCCTGGCCATCAACCGGGCTGGCGGCCACAGTGGCCCACGGCACCCAGATGCCTCACCCGCCCACGTGCTTCTCCCACCCGCCCGGGTCCTAGCACCACCATCCCTGCTGGTCCCAACTGGGGTGCGAGCTGGCCGCCCTACAGCTGCCCACCTGTCACCAGCCTCCTCAACCCAGGGTGGGGACACCGCTGTCACCCCTCCATCACTTCCAGCCACCTGCCCTCTAGCGTCACCCTCTTGGCCACCCTCACACTGCTCATTTATTCCTGTCCCCACGCTCCTGCCTGAGAGCAGGACCACCCACGGAGGCCCCGTTTCCAGACTCAGCGACCTACTCTCCCAGCTGCCCTCCCCCCACACTCCTCCCACACCAAACCCTTTCTGGTTCTGGAACCGGCGGGGCTCGTTTGGGCCTTCCCCTTGCTGTTCCTGCCTTCTGAATACCCTTCCTATCTCTGCCTGGCCAGCACCTACTTGATCGGTCAGGACAAGCAGTATTTGTCAAGCACCTACTGTGTGCTAGGTGCTGTTCCAGGCACTCGGGGTCCCACGATCAGCGGAACAGAGATGTCCTCATGAAGCTCGGTCGGCTCCAACCACACCTCCTCTGCGAGGCCAACCACCTGCCCGGTCTGAATCAGGAGGTCCCTTCTGGGGACTCCACCTCCACCGTGCTGTTTTATGGGGGAGGAGAGGCCCCCAACCATGCTCCTGTCACTCCAACGGGCCCTTCCTACCAGGTCCATGGATCCAGTGGGCCACCTGGGAAGCAGGTGCTCGTGTCCCCATCTGCCCATGAGGAGACTGAGGCTGTTAAGCCACCGGTTGGGGGCGCAGCAGGATTTCAATCCTGGCCTCACTGACCCCAGACCCCGTGCTCGGTGAACTCTTGAACCCCCAAGAACGCATGCGGGGACCCCAGTTTGTGACACGACATTCATTTCACTGGCGCATTTCCAGAGGAGGCCTGGGGCCTTTCTGTCTCTTAACATGAGCAACAGCGAGAGTTACCACGGAGGGAGCACTCACCATGTGCCAGGCCCTTTATAAGCACACTGCCTCATTTTTCCTCACAGACATCTTCCCGGTGAGGGATTATCACCTCCATTTTACAGATGGACAAACCAAAGTTCAGAGAGGGGAAGCAACTGGCCCAAAGTCACACAGCAATGGGCCAGATTTGAACCCAGGATTAGCTGAACCCCAGGACCATGCTCTTTGCACTGTAGTGCACACCTACTCCCAGGCCCCACCAGTCTCCCCCACCAGAAGCCCCTCAAAGGTGCGGCAAGTGTCGGAGTCCACACACCACCCCTGTCCCCCTCAATACCCTGCACAGAGCCAGACAGACAGATGGACTGAATGTCTGGGAGCGAGTAGAAATGGAGGACAGCTCCTGCTCCCATGACAGGTGGCCCAGCTCACATGAGCAGCCCCACCCGCCACCCTGTCCCTCACTAGCAGGTGCCACTGGGACTGAGCCTCCAGGCTCTGCGAGGGTCCCTGTAGCAAGGGCCCGCCCACTCCTGGGGCTGTGAGTCTCCAAGGACGACCTGGGTGGGGGTTAGGTGTTCCAGTGCTGGCTTCCAGAGAGCCCCGCTCAAGCCCTCCACCCGGCGGGCCTCAGTGCGCCTCCTAGAGAATGGGGATAGCGATCCCCAACACAGAGACCAGCTGTGATGGCGCTGTGCAGTTACTAGGCAGCCAGTAGATGCTGGGATGTGACACAGTGTCCCTACTCAAAGCTCACCTCCTCCGAGAGGCCCTCCCTGACCACTAACTGCACCCAAGCGACCTCCCCACCCCCCACCCCTCTGACACACTAGGGTGGTGTCTCACAGCCCCCACAGCCTGGGAGGGGCTTGTTTACTTACTTCCTCATCTACTGTCTGTCTGTCCCCCGCACATGTCCTGGGGGCCGCCATCAATATCCACTCAGTGACTACTGAGAATGGGAACCCCCCTACAGACTCACAGCACCCACCTCCCACCCCCATCACCACGTGATCCTGGGCAGGGCCCGTCCTCTGCCTCAGTCTCCCCGTGTGTAACACCAGGCGGTTGGACAACCATTCCCTCTGGTCCCTCCAAAATCCAGAGAGGACTCCGACGGGAGCTGGGAGGAGGGAAGAGAAACTGAGACTGATCTCAGCATACTCCATCATAAAGACTATGCAAATTATATGCAAAAACATGCAGATTAGCGGGCTCCCAGTGGAGCCTATGATTCTGGCCCTTTATCACCAGGCCGGGGTTGGGAGGAAAGTAGCATGTCCTGAGCACCTACTGAGCACCAGGCCCCTCGCTGATGGAGCCAGGTGAAATGTGCCTCCTTACTCCACTGACCCAGAGAGGCCAAGCGACTTGCTAGAAGTCACAGAGAACCCAGCTAGAGAGTCAGGACGGAGTGGGGGGGGCCAAGGCAGCTGGGAGTAGGGCCTGGGGGGGCAGGGCCGGGAGAGCAGATAGAGGCTCCAGGGCAGCGTGGCTGGTTCTCACCCCCACGGACCTGAGGGAAGGCAAGCTCCAAGGGCACAGCCATCTTTGGCCTGATCGCAGGGGCCACTTGAAGCCAGGTGAGAGGGTTCCAGGGCCCTCACCAGCCCTGAGCCTTGGCTGGGACCCCAGAAAGTGAACAAAGGTGAGACAGCCCCACTCTGCCGGCTGTGCTGGTACATCCTCCCCAAAGCGTCCCCAGGCGCATGCCAGCACACAGCCTGAGGACACACAACATACATACCCCAAACGTCCCCAACTGTGTGCGTGCGGCTGTGTGTGTCCAGGCCCAGCCTCCTGAGGAGTCAGGCTGTGGTCCCCTCGCCCTCCCGTTGGCTGGGTTATTTATAACCAGCACAAACTCACACATGGCAGAGACTCGACGCCCCATCCCCCCGGGACCATCCCACGGGCTTCTGAGCTGCCCCACTTCGAAGCGATGGAACGAGTCAGACTCAGGTAGTATGAGACAGGGGCCTCCAGGGCCACCACCACCATCACCCAGGTGGGAAACTGAGGCACAGAGCAACAAGTCAGACAAAAAACCTGGAGGAGGGGCTGGCAGAGACCCCAGAGGCCTGCCTAGGGCCACACTTGCCTCCAGGGCTGCCTCCAGCCCAAGATGACAGTCTGTGAGACACAGGCGAGGTGGGGAAGGGGCAGAGCAAGGCCGAAGCGCTGACCCTCATCTCCCGAGTCCTGGCAGGCAAGTGGGGCCTCGCCAGGAGCAGGGGCTCTGAAGCTGACTGCTCAGTCCAAACCCCAGCACTGGCCCTCAGCAGCTGTGTGACCCTGGGCAGGTAAGTCCACCTCTCTGAGCCTCAGTTTGTTCTCCAACAAAATGGGCAGAATAATAGTACTGACCTCAAAGCGTTGGGAGAATTAAATGAGATGATACAAGCGGGCTGTTAGCCCAGAGCCTGGTTACCTCTCGGCTGGGTGACCTTGGAGTAAGCTGCCTGGCCTCGGCCTCAGTTCTCCCATCTGCAAATGGGACCACAAGCCTCAGCACACACAGACTCCTCTCTCTTTTCCTCTGTTCACAGGGGGCCCCATGACTCCAGACCACCCCCAGATTACCCCCTGGATCCTCTTTAACCCCCATCACTAAGCACTTGGAGGTTTTCAGACATTGTGCCACTGAATCTTCTAAACCACTCCTCAAGGTGTAAATTCTGCTCCCAGTTTTGTGGTGAGCACCTTGCCTTGTCAAATATAGATGTTCTATAAACATGTGAGGGATGAATGGATGCAAGAACAAATGTGATCAGAAAGTTGGAAAATAACAAGTGTTGGTGAGGATGTGGGGAAATCGGAACCCTTGTGCACCAGCGGTGGGAATGGAAAAGGGGCCGCCCACAGTCTGGCAGCTGCTCAAAAGGCTGAAAACAGACTGATTATGTGACCCAGTCACTCTACTCCTAGGGTATGACCCAAGAGAAGTGAACACGTGAGTCCACACTTTTTCAAAAAACAGCAGTATTCCTAATAGCCAAAAAAGTGGAAATAACCCAAATGTCCATCAACTGATAGATGGATAAATAGAAGGTGGTATGCCCATACAATGGAATATTATTCAACAAAAAAAGGAAATGAGGTACGGACACCTGCTACCACATGGATGACGCTTGAAAACATCCTGCTCAGGGGAAAAAGCCAGACACAAAAGACCACACACTGTGTGACTCCACTTACGTGAAATGTCCACAATCAGCAAATCCACACAGACAGAAAGTGGGTTAGTGATGGTTTCATTGGGAAGAAACGAGGAGTGGCTGCTAATAGATACAGGGCATCTTTCTGGGGTGATGAAAACGTATAAAACTGGTGATGGCTGCACAATTCTAAATATACTAAAAACTATTGAATGAGATACTTTAGATGGGTGAATTGTATGGCATGTGAGTTAAATCTCAATAAAGCCATTGTTTAGGGGGAAAAAAAAGAAGAAAGAATGTGTAATTGAGGCTGGGAGAGGGTGAGAAACTTGCCCAGGGTCACACAGCAGAGCCTGGACTCAAATCCTCAGCCTTATCCCTGCTCACCTCCTCACCAAACCCCAGTGGAGGCGTCCCCAGCCCCCACCCCGGAAGGACAAACACAGACTCCGCAGGCCACAGCGGGCGACGCCTCACACAGTGACTGCCTCCTGTGTGCTTGTCAAACGCCACTTTGTCAGGTGGGACCACTGGAAGGGGGCAGGCTTGGCCCAGAGGGACCCAAGAGAAGGGAGGTAACCCCAGACTCAGGCCGGTTGCCACCTCCATCGCTACGCCCCAGTGTCCCAGCTCCAGCCCTCGGTGGTTCTGAGACACCCCCACCCGAGCCTTCTGTCTGTGTGGTTGGCCCCTGGATGCCCTCAGGAGGAGGCACGAGGACATGTCCCCACCAGGGAAGGAGGTGGGAGGGTGGCAGGCCCAGCAGAGAAGCACATCTGAATCTGAAGACCAGTCCGTCTGTTCCCCGCCCCTGTGGCTGTCTAGGGCAGACTTCAGGACAGACAGGTCCCCGGGGCCCACCCCTCACCGCCTCCACTTGGCTTCTGGGCACCAGCCTCTGCCCAGCCCAGCTGGCAGCCGCAGAGCCTCCGGCTGGTTTCCGTTCTCTATTCTCTGCGAGAGGCCCGTCTGTCCCGAGTGCTGGGCCGGGGCACGAGCTGCCAGGCCAGTCTGACAGGTGCCCAGCACCCCACACGCCCCTGCCAGGCTGCGCCCAGGGATGAAGCCTGCACCCCTGAGCCCCCTGCCTCCAGCCCACCACCTCGGTGAGCTTCCCAGCCCTGGCTCTGGGCCCCACCTGGTCACTAGGAGGGGAAGAGGTGGCCTCTGAGAGCCTTACAGTGCAAACTGCAGGGCACGGCCACCAAGGATCTTGAGGAGGGGAAGCCAAGAACTCCACGAGGACCCACTGGCCCTCAGTCCCAGCCTGGAGGTGGAGGGAGCCAGAGAAAACCCCAGGGCCCCGTGTCCTCTCCCCATCATCAGCCGCCAGCCTCCCGTGGGTCCAGCACATCCTTGTGTCCAGCAGCCGCCCCTCTGCCCACTGCCACGCGCTCTGGCAAAAAGTTGAGCCCTCGCCACTGAGCCCAGAGGCCAACCACCTGCAAGGAACTCAGGGACCCTGAGTGCCCTGCCCCCACGCCCGCACAGCCCAGGGATGAAGTGCACCCTCCTTGACTCCATGTCACTTGAGCACGGCTTTCCGGTCCAAAACCTCCTTCAGGTCTCAGCTGACCCATGACCAGACCCTCCGCAGGCAGCCTCAGGGGCCCCAGCCCTAGGCTCCTGCCATCAGAGCCCCAGTCACACCGGTGTGGCCCCTCTGCATAGGGAGCTCCACCCGGGCTAGCCCCAGCCCCAGGCCAGAGCAGGGCCCCAGGGACATCCAGATAAGCGAGCCCCAAGTGTCCAGCCCAGGAGCAGGAGCAGACAGCAGTGTGGGCAGGAGAACCTGGACTGGAAACGCAGAGCTCCAAGTGGACAGCCAATAAGGGCTGTTACTGGGAGCCAGTCTGTTCCCCAAACCCCAGGACAAGGACAGGGGTGGTGACTGTCACCCCTGTGGTGACAGAGGCCTGTCATTACCCCTGCCCCTTTGTTATCAGTCCTGGTCACCAGCTCTGGGCCCTGCACCATGCTGGACCCTAATCCTCACAACTACCCTGCAGGGCGGTGGTCACCATCCGGCTTTACAGAGGGGGACATGGGCACAGTGAGCTGCCCGAGGTCACCCAGCTGACACAAGGAGGTCATAGTCAGAGCTCAAGTGGGGCTGCTGCCCAAACCACCCCCTTCCCACCATTCATCACAGCCATGCCTTAGAGACACACACATCCATTCTGACATGGGGCGGGGGGACTCGGCCCGCACAATCTCGGGGCACCCCCACAGTGCCCTGGGTAGTATGGCATGTGCCTCCCTCCCATGGTGTGCTGGGGACAGTCTCACCTCTGAGCCACGGTCCACACTGACCCCTCCCAGGGGGAGCACTCTCGCCACGCCTTATTTCTTACCAGGAGGACTGCTGCCATCCGGGCCGGGCAGTTCTCAGGTACGGCAGCCACTTCACAGCCCCAATCGCTCCCCCCACACCCCATAAATGCCAGCAGCATCCTGTTACTGTGACAACCAAAAATGTCCCCGTGCATTTCCAAATGCCCCAGGTGCAGACACCTTCAGTGCCCAGCTCAGGCCTCACTTCCTTCTGGAAGCTTCCCCATCCCCCTCTTGTCTCAGAGACCACCCCCCACCCTGCTCAGGGCCCCAAATTCAGCATCTCCTGGGTGAGCCTCATCTTCCCACTTGGTGCAGAAATGCTCTGCCCGGAAACAGGGTTCCCAGAGATCAGAATCACCGGGACGGCGCCTCACACTGAAGATTCGGAGTCAGGGTCCGCAGCAGCCAGGTGGTTAAAAAAGGGATGGCCGGGGTGAGCCCAGTGGCGCAGCAGTTAAGTTTGCACATTCTTCTTCAGCTGCCCAGGGTTCGCTGGTTTGGATCCTGGGTACGGACATGGCACCGCTTGGCAAAAGCCATGCTGTGGTAGGCGTCCCACATATAAAGTAGAGGAAGATGGGCACAGATGTTAGCTCAGGGCCAGTTCTCCTCGGCAAAAAGAGGAGGATTGGCAGCAGTTAGCTCAGGGCTAATCTTCCTCAAAAAAAAAGAAGGGATGGCCTCCCCGGCCTCTCTGACCCTGGCCGCCACCTTCTTCAGGGACACTCAGTCATCCCCTCCCCCACTCCCCAGCATGTCCGCGCCCAGGATTGGGTAGATTACATAGAATGGAGTGTCTGAAGGAAGCCACATTTTGAGTTTGTGGTGTCCCTGGAGGTCAGGCAGGAGACAGAGCTCTGAGTCCCTCCGCAACGCCCCCCCCCCCCGCCCTCGCCTTAATCACCACTAAGGAGGTCAGATGACCAGCTGCCCCTCTGGCCTGGGCTCCCTAGATGCTGAGATTAAGAGCTGGGATTAAGGACGGACACATTCCTGGTATCTTAGAGCCCCAGCAACGCGTGTGTGTGTGTGTGCGTGTGTGTGCTTGTGTGTGTGCCCCTAGGCACACAAGTGTACACAGGCAAGCGCTTTCAGGGGCATTCCTGGGTGTGCGTGCAGGTACACTCGTGTGAGTACATCTGCAGGTCGTCTCAGGTGCCTGTGTGGGTCTGGGCATGTCTGCATGAGGACATGGGCTAGGTCTCTGTGAATGGTCCATGTGCATGGGGCGGGGGGGGGGGGGAGATGCGTGTCCCTGTCCCTGTGGGCCTGTGTGTGTTCAGGTGTGAACATCGGTCTGTGTCTCCACACGTGTGCACAGGACAAGGGTGTGAGCCCAGGTCTGCGTGCTCCTTCACGGACACAAATGGGTCTGCACATGCGCACATTTCTACGTGTGCATCGACCCTCCTGAGCTAGGGAGAGTGTCTCCCAGCTTCTTCCACTCTCCTTCCAGGGGCTGCTAACATCCACAGCCACCCAAGGTGTTGGGAGCAAGCCCCCTACAGCTGAGAAAGGGGACAGACAGCAATTCGGGGACTCCTGATTCCTCCTG
The DNA here is from genome assembly GCF_037783145.1 of Equus przewalskii. Lineage (NCBI taxonomy): Eukaryota > Metazoa > Chordata > Mammalia > Perissodactyla > Equidae > Equus > Equus przewalskii. The sequence continues at coordinate 25,452,444 of NC_091832.1, read as the reverse complement.
GCCTAGCCTCACACCTGAGCCACTAAAACAGCTGAAGAGAGAGGAACAGGCACAAACGTCCTTCCCTACACGGACACCCCGGCCCCCACGCAGCAGCACAGACCCAGCAACACACCATCACACCCACGTGCACGCACAACCCAGCCCCTCGCACAAACCACAGTCCTCCACAGAAACACGGCCGCAGCTGTCCCCTGGCTCAGCGACAGCCTCGCAGACCATGGGCGAACACAGAGCTGGAGCCCTTCCGGATAGGACATGGCCCCCAACAAGCCTCCCAGCCCCCCGCCTCACAGGAGAACAGGATTCCGCCAAGGCAGGGCTTAGCTTCCGGAGGCCGCCCAGGGCCACAGCCCGCGGAGCTGTTCTGCCTCTCACTGCTGGGGGACCCTGCACAGCCACGCTCTTTGCGCTCAGGGTCCTCATCTGAACACCAGGGTGACGGGCTGACTTCCAGTGGCTCTACAGCCCTCGAAACCACGCTTGAGGAGGAGCAGGTGAAGGGAATGGCAGTTCCGGGCCCAGAGGGCGAGGAGTAAGGAAGAGTCCCTCTAGCCGCGGCCCTAAGCAGCCCCTGGGCCCTTGAGACCCTGTCCCCCAGGGGAGTCCTTGGGTCCTGGCCTCACTAAGTGGCAGCCGGGAAGACGAGATGTTCCAACCAGACAGGGAGTGAGTGAAGCAGAGGCCTCTGGGGAACCCAAGCGGGAGGGAGAGGGAGGGGAGGGTGGGAGCAGGGAGGAGCAAACAAGGAGAGGGGCAGCAAGCAGACAGGGGAGGAGGAGGAGGAGGAGGTGGGGAGGAGGGCTGCCGGGGTGGGAGGTGGATGGCAGAGGGGAGGCTCTCTCATCACCAAGCCTGAGCCTCGGAAAGCCGACAGTCCACCTCCCAGAAAGGTGGAGTCCAAAAGGACCCAGTACATGCCTCGGCTAAACGAGGCAGGCAGGCTGTGTCCCTCACACCCATTGCCCCCCAGCGCCAGCCTCCACTCTCCTTTTCTCCGAGCTTGGGGATCACAGGAGCAGGGGGCTGGGGAGAAAGGACAAGGTGTGACAACAAGGGAGAACTAGAAGTAAAAGAGATTGAGGATGTGCAAAAGCACAAAAAGGAAACAATGCAGCAGCATCAGAATTGGGAAAATGAAACAAAGTAACTAAACTAAAGGGCTAAACAGGGAGATGATGTAATGTGGGCGTAGCTGCTGCAACAATGTATCCAAGTGAGGGCTCCCAGGAGGAGGTAACAATGATCCCGTGGGCAACCAGATACCAGGAAGCACTGTCCGGCAAGGGGTTTAGTAAAGAATCCTAACGTGTAGAAGAAGACAAGTGCCTGAGAATCTAGAAGAGGTAGGCAGGAGAGAAGTTGGGAGCTGGGAGGAGAGGTCGGTAGGTAAAGGGTTCCCAGAGGAGGGGACATCTGTGCTGGGTTTTGGAGGATGAGTAGGAGTTCACGGCGAATGGACCAGCCCATGGAGAGTGAACAGCACGTGGGTAGACATGAAGGCAGGTGAGACAATGGTGTGCTCTGCACCCAGGGAATAGCCAGAAATCTTGGGTGGTAGCGGGGGGGGGGGGGGGTGGGTACAGGGTGAAGGGATGAGGCTGAAGAAGTACCTTGAACGCACTGATGGGAATCAATTTGGCATAGAGTCTTGTGCATGAGGCCAGCTGGGGCTGGGTCAGGGAAGGCTTCCTGGGGGAGGTGGGTGGGAGCTGGGCCTGCAGTCTGGGCAGAAGAGAGACAGGAAAAGAGAAGAAACACGGTACACGGGATGGTGCCCTGCCTAGGAGTCAGGAGACAGAGTTCTTAGTCCCAGCTCAGCCACCAACCTGCTGTTTTACTTTGGGCAAGCACTGTACCTCTCTGAGAGTCCATTTCCTCATATACAAAACAAGAAGGCTGAACTACCAGATCTCAGAAGATCCTCGTTATGACTAGAAATCACTCCTTTGGCCTCAGTTTCCCCTTCAGGACAATGAACAATTTGGATAAGAGTGCTTCCGAGGGTCCTTCTAGCTGAAATCATCTTCTGCCCTCTGATCTTCCCCAGCCTGGGCTGGCCGCAGCCCACGGCCCAACCTGGACAGAAAACACGCTGCAGAGAACAGCTGCTCGTGGAGGCCGAGAGCTGCCAGGCCTGGGCCAGGGCCTCCCTGACGGCAGCCACAAAGGTCCAGGCACCTAGCAAGACCTGACTGGCCTTAAAGGCATCCTCTCAGGGCACCACACTTTACAGTTTGCAATGCACGAGGCAGCACGGAGCAGTCTCGTGTACCAGACAGGACTCTGAGGCCAGGCTGCAGGGGTTCAAATCCTAGTGTACCACTTACTAGCTCTGTGACCTTGGACAAGCTATTTAACTGCTCTGTGCCTCAATCTTCTCTTTTGTGAAATCAAGGTAATAATGACGTCTCCTTCATAAAGCTGTTGTGAGGATTACCTGAGTTTTTATATATAAGGCATCTAGCAGAGTATCGTGCACAAGGCAGGCAGAATTCAACATTAACGTCATTGCGTTCATGCTCTCATTAGCATCCCATGCCAGCCCCTCAGGGCAGCGGGGCCACACTCACTTTACAGACCAACATCCTCTTCCTGTAGAGTGGAACCCAAATGCCTTGGTCTGGACTCAAAGCCCACCTTGTGAGCCACTGGGCTCTTCCACGCCGAGGCTCTGTGGCGTTCATGTTCAGCCCCAGGGCACCCCATGGCACAGGCCAGGCACCCAGGAGGTGCCCATGAAAGTCTGTTAAATGCAAGAAACAATACATTCCCATTAGAAACAGTGACCCCTACAGCGATGGCTCTTCCAGCCCAAAGGGAGGCATGTTCCCCCTCCACACACGGCTCCCTCCCCTGGTTGGGAATGCTGCTTTGGACCACACGTGAGTTCCAACATACCATGACCTTTCACCTCTGAGCCTCTGTCCACCCTGGTCCCTCTGCCTATCAATGTGCTGTCATCCTTTAAGGCCTGGTACAAAAGCCTCCTCCTCCACGGAGCCCTCCCTAATTCTCCAGAGCCAAAACCAACCTCTCACTCCCCCGACTCACTCCCTTGGCCCTTCTCCTGTGCTGGCTCTCTCACCCAACCGGGAGCTGCCTGAGGTCAGAGATGGGGTTGAGGCCCCTCAGGGGTCCCGAATACCTAGGAAAGGCCAGACACAGAGGGGGCATCAGTCCACAGTGGCTGAAGTGACTGGCAGCCCGTCAGTAGCACAGGAGGGACAAGGACAGGGTTCTGTACTGCCTGCCCAATGCTTCCTCCACCCACGACACCAGACTCCGGGTCCCGCCCCCAGCGGCCCAGATTTGACTGATCACGTCCCCGCCTCTGGGAAGAGAAGTGGTGCTCAGCGTGATGGGCAAGGAAAGGGATACCCCCACCCTGGCCCGAGAGGAACCAAAGACAGGCCACGTGAAGGTCACAGGCCCCCCAACTTCCCCAGCCCTGCAGGCCTGCCCCCTCCCAGCGGGGCCACCCCAGCTCAGGCCCTGTCTCTCTGGCCTCAGGTCTTTCTGAGAGTTCCTCAAATATGAAAACCATGGGGGCCTCTGGGTCACCGGGTCCAACCTCCCCATTTTACAGATGTGCAAGTGGAGGCCCAGAGGGAGAAAAGCTGCCCACGGTCACTCGACAAGCCAACAGCAGACTCACCTCTGAGACATGACAATCCTACGGAAAGTCTAAGAACTCAAACAAGCAAAATAAAGGCAGCCACCCAGCAGCAGCGTCCTTGGAACCAGCTGCTCCTCCCCCCACTACTCCTCACCCCAGCTAGTAAGTGAGGCGTCACTGGCCAGTGGACAGAGGAGGAGTGAGGCCGAGTCAAGGAGGCACTGGCCCAGGCTCACCCCGCGTCTGTGGGAGACCTGGGATTCGAACCCACCCCGGAGCGGCCAGCAGGGCTTCCCTTCCTGCTTCTCTTCAGTGCCCCCCCAGAAACGTCACACAGGCACAACACACCCACCATGAACACCCCCCCCCCCCACCCAAGCGAGGCTCACTGACAAGACGCAGGACACACGCAAGATGCACCTGCACACCCACAGCTCCCAGCACGGGGCCCTGCATACTGCTGGTGCTCAATAAATGTTTGCAGAATGAATGAGTCAAGCGAAAGACAGACCTCCGTGCACGAGCAGACAGAGCCACATTCCTCTGCCAAAAGCCCCCGACAACACGGCATCTCAAGAAGCACAGGCTCCAGCTGCTGCGCACCGCCCCACCCGGGGCACGCAACCTCATCACCTGGGCCTCTGCGTCCCCATCTGTAAAATGGGGTAACAACACCTGCCTCATGGGGCCATGGGAGGAGCAACTGGAACCAAGCATGTTAAGCAGCTAGAAGTGTGCCTGATCCACAGCACATGCTCTGGAAGTACTGGTCGTCACCATCATCGTCATTGTCATCGTCTGTGCCTGGCTCCCCAGCCCAGGGAGCCTCTTGAGGGCAGGAGCCAGGTGGAATTCAGCTGCAGACTCCCCCACCACCCCCTCAACAGGAGCCTGGCCCTAGAGGGTGGCAGTAAACACAGGGTGGGGCAGTGAAGGCCTGGGACAGACGTGGGCCACCACGCCCCAGCCGTGGGCGCTGGAGAGGGTGGCAGGCTATGGGTTCCACCAGGCGCCCCGAGAAGCAAGACTATCCTTTACTCCCAGCATAGCAGCCCCCAGCTCCCTGGAAGCCTTGCCCGCTGAGTCCCTGCAGCCCCACATGGCCCCCCAAACCCCAGCCTGGGGGGTGGGGAGACAGGCCTAATGAGCCACCACAGCCCCCTGGTGCCCGCAGTCAAATTGGCAATCAGTTTGCTGCAATTAATTTCCCAGATCTCGCTAGTGATTGATTCTAAATTACCCTTATTAAAGTCTGGGCTGGCAAGCAGGGCTGGGGGGTGGAGGGGAGTAGGGAGGATAAGTAGTGGACCTGGCTGGCAGTGCAGGGGTGTACAGAGCTCTAGGAGGGCCTGGGCGGAGGCTGACCCCAGGGGGAAGCAAGCCCATACCCAGTCCAGAAGCAGGATGCAGGCCCTAATCAGCATGATCCCCCCCCCCCAAAAAAAACACCTTGGCCCTGAAGGGGTGGGATGATGAGGTCAGCAATGGGGTACACAGAACTCCAAAGCGGGCAAACGGGCAAGTGAACACGCAGCTCCACCAGCACCCGGCTGTGTGAGCTCTGGCAGGTGGCTTAACATCTCTGAGCCTTCTTCTAAATGAGGGGAATGCCACAGCCTCCGACAGGGGTCAGAAGGCACAATGAGACGCCTAAGGCAGGAGAACCAGCCCCAATCCTCAGGCATGGCCCCGGACCGCCTCTGGGCTTCAGGGTTCCCATCTGGGAGACGGCAGACGGTGCGGCTGATCCTCTCCTTGGCTCTCCCACCCTGGAGGTTCTGTGCAAACAACAACCTGCTCAGGGCCACGACCCGTGTGAGGAAGAGAACACAGCCGGGGGCTGCCCCGCTGGGAAGAAAATGGAAAGAACCTGGTGTCACCATGTCCTGGGCTGAGGCTGCGAACAGCGAGATCTCTCCAGGGTCCCAGGACTGGAAGGGCCTAAGGGTCATCGGGTCCAACCCTCTGCCTCCAGACTGGCCTGCAGGCTGCCCAGGGCTCCAGACCACCAAATTCCCCACAACCTCTGCACATGAGGCCCCGGGAGGTGCTTCCTGTGATCTGGCCCCAATCCTGCCTGCTCCAGCTGGGACTCTTGGCCAGCGTTCTCCCTTGTAGGGAACCCCCCACCCAGAATCTGCTCTGGGTCATTCACGATCTTTCAAACTTGATTCCCACACTCTCCGAGGGAAAGCCCTATCCCCATTCCCAAAAAGCCATTCCTCAGTGAGACGGAGCGAGGAGCGGGAAAAGAGCGAAACCGAAGCAGGTGAACAGAGACATTGACGTTTGCAGGAGCAGCCACTCCCTCCCAGCCACTCTGTTATCTCATCTTGTTGGATCCCAAACAACTCTGAGGCAGAGGGATTCTCAGCTCATGTGAAAGGAGAGGAGACTGAGGCTCAGAGAGGTGAAGCGAACTTGCCAAGATCACACAGCAAGAAACTGGCGGAACCAGGATTTCAACCCTGGTCCAGTTGGCTCCAAGGCCCCTGCTCCTTCTCCGACCTCAAGTTGCACTCTCAGGTTTGGAAACCCCAAAACAGACATAGTACCAAGGTCTGGGTGGGGACCCAGGGTGGGAAGAAAGAGGGCAGACCTCAGCCAGCTGGGGCATGGAGGCTGCATGACCCTCCCCACCTGGTATAAAAGGCCAGCGGAGGCGGTCCCTGCCCCCTACCCTCACCAGCAAGGTAGCAAAGGGGCCAGACCATTTGTCAGGGGCCACCCCGCCCCCATCCCCCAGCTGGGCCCTCAGCCACTGGCGCTCAGACTCCCCCTGCAATCACGGCTTCCTGTTTGGCGCTGAGACTGGGCCTGGTCAGTGGGGGAGGGGAGCGGCCGCCCCTCTGGCCAGGGCCTGCTCTGGAAGGAGGGGGGCCGGAAGTGAAGGCCACCCGGCCTCCTGGGATCCTGGGAGGCTGGGAGCCAAAGCAAGGGAGGGCAGTCAACAAATATTTACCAGGCGCTGGCCTCGTGTCCCCGGGATGTGGGGGAACGTTAGGGAACAGCAAGCCAAGCCAGGTGGTCCAGGACCCGCCCAGACCCTGCTCCCCGCTGGGGTGGGCATGGGGGGGTGTAGCAAGGGGCAGGGCCCCGGGACAGCTCCAGGCTCTGGCCACCCTGCCCCCCCACGCCCCAGACACAAAATCACAGGGCTCCAAGCAGCTGGGCCGGAGCCCAGGCCACAGGGCCTCCTTCCCACCCAGACGTGGTGGCCGCGCCTCGGCACTCAGACCGCAGGCCCGCCCCACGCGGCCCCCTGGCGCCTCCCGCCCACGGGCACACGCCTGGGACCTGGCAGGACTCTGCCAGCCTCACTGTCCCCTCAGCCCACCTCCACAGCAGAGAACACAAAGCCCCAGCCTGGGCTCCAAAGCTCACAGTCCTGGCTTCCCTCCTTCCTCCGTTCCTTCACCCTTCATTCACTCACATCATTCATTCACACCATTCTGTTCTGAGCCAGGCACAAAGGCGGCCTTGGGGGTTCAGCAAAGAACAAGGCATCCACAGAGCCTGCCCTGGGGCCTCATGGCCTATCAAGAATGCATTTGGACACTTCTGCTGACTGCTGTGTGACCTCCACCAAGTCACTCCCCCTCTCTGAGCCTCAGTCACTCAGACCAGAGAGAACTTGAGGTGCAAAGGGACCAGGACTCAGGAATGGGGCGAGATGTAGATGTGGGCTCCACACGACAACTTCAGGGGGGATTAAAGGCAGGCCCAGTCACCTACACAGAGAGTGAGCCCCAACACTGGGGGCCTCCCGCACGTGTCCAGGGGGAATTGCGGCTGTTCAGACCCCTCTCATCCTGGGCTTCTAAACCTTTCCCTTCTCCTGCGCCATGATCACGTGACCCAGACACAAGCTCCTGCTGCCCCCCAATCCTGCTGACAGCCCTGCAGTTCACAAGGCTCTCCTGCCATCCATCCCCAGGGGCCCCCAGAACAGGCCGCCGGACAGACGACAGGCGCTGAGGCAGCATGGGAGCAAGGGCTCCAGGGCCAGGCCCCTTCCCAGACCTGCAACATGTGGTGGCCACCCACCTCCAAGGCTACCTGAGAATTAAATAAAAGATAAGGGACACGCCCACCACAGAGCCTGGCACAGAGCAGGCGCTTACGAAACAGCAGGTGATGGGGGCATAAGAGGGGGAATTGGGAGGCCCCGAGAGGTGAAGTAATTTGCCCGAGATCACACAGCAAGAGGGAGTGAAGTCAGGGCTGCAGCCCAGTTCCATTAGCTGCCAGGCCCTGGCTCAACCCAGCTCTGTCACTTCCAGCTGTGTGACCTTGCACAAGTCAGTCAGCCTCTCTGTGCCTCAGTTTCCTCACCTGTAAAATGGGGGTTCCAATCATCCTACCTCCAAGGATTATCACGAGGATTCAATGAGCCAACGCGGATCAAGCACCTCGGGCCTGGCTCTCGGCTGGCCTGCGGCTTCCATCACCCGGCTCTCAGAGGGGCGGCGCCTGCTTCCAAAGGACAGCCGCACCCCTGTAGGCTGGCGGGGCAAGACTCCAGCGCTCGCCGCCCCAGGGCCTCGGCCTCGGCCTCGGCCTGCGCCAGCCTCTTGGACTCCTGGTGCAGCCCCTTCTAGAACGACCCATCCCTCGCCCACAGCAGCCCTGGGGGAAGGTCCCAGCTCCACCGGGAGGGGCAGGCGGGACAGCCCGGCTTCTGGGGGGGAGCTCTGTCGAGACCCCCTTCCCTTCCGGAGGCCCCCTCCACCCACCTCGCTGCCACCTCAGCATCTTCCAGAGCCCAGGCCCATGGCTCCCCATCCCAGGGACCCCAGACCCCAAACCCATGAAGTGGGAGGAGCCATTTGTTTTCAAAAGGCCGGACGAACAGCTGCTTTCTCCAGCAGAGCCCACCCCCACAGCAAGCCCAACGGGGCAGGGGTGGGGCAAGAAGCACTGAATTTGCAGCTGGAGGCACTGTGCTGCTCCCCAGGGAGCAGAGGGCACCAGGTTCAACCCCAACCCTGCCATGAGGGTGCTGTCACCCCCAATTACAGTCCTGGAAGTCAAGTATTTGTCCCCAGTGGACAGGTAAGAAAGCTGAGGGACGGGGCAGGCTACAGCTTGCTCAGTGTCACACGGTGACCACTGTTATAGCTTAGCTCAAAACCTCCTCCTCCAGGCAGCCTTCCCTGAGCCCTCCAGGCTCCCTTCTGGAAAGGCCCTATCTCCCGGGAGCTCACTCCAAGGCGGGCTCGGTCTACCAGGGAGCTCATTTTCTCATCACAACATCCCTGTGAGGCTGGCCCCGTCACTGCTCCCATCTGACAGGGGAGGAAGTTGAAACAGAGAAGTTCCCTACCCAAAGGCACACAGCAGGTGTTGGTCCCCGGAGCCCACCCTGGGGGCTAACAGGCAGCAGAGCCCCATGGTGTCCCTGTGTCAGGGCCTGGCCTGGAACCGCCTAGGGGTCCCCAACTTTTCATTTCTACAGTGAAGATAATCGTGCCCTGGGAACCCAACGTTCCCAGTCAACTGGAATGGCTGGAGGGCAGAGGAGGAGGGAGTTCCTGGATGCTGGAAATCGTGGGGGTGGGGAGAGAGCAGGAACCAGCAGGCCTGGGGGTCCCTCACCCTTCCACTCCCCAGCCCTACGTTCCCAACCACAGAATGGCAACCCTGTAAAGGAACAAGAAATCAGCCTTCCTTGAGTGCTGACTATGTGCCAGGCATCGTGCTAAAAGCTTTCCATATTAACCCCTTTTGCTCTCCTATTCTCCCCATTTTACAGAGATAAGAACGAAGGCACAGAGAGGTTAAGCCACTTTCACAAGGTCACACAGTGACAAAGCAGCGAACTCCCATCATTGGGAGAATGTAAACAAGACTAAGTGACACCTAAAATCTCTCCCAGCCCTGAGCTTTCAAAGAATATGTGCCAGAGCTAAAGTTTCCAGGAGCTCCACACTCCAAGCCTTTCTGGGCGGTGACATAAGTACAGCAGCTGAGGTGGCCCCAAGGGCAGGTGTCCCTCAGAGTTGTAGTCCCATACTGTCTCAGGAGGGAGGACTCCCCAGAGCAGACGCCAGACACACCCCCCCCCCCAACTTACCAGCCACAGCACGAATGAGACCTGCCACCCCCACTGAGGCCACTCCCACACACGCACTGCCTTTCCAGCGGGTGGGCAGACCTACGGGTCAGCCTGTCCCTCCCCTGCCCTGAGCCAGCCACTGCCCATCCCAGTGATGTCCTTACAGGACCCCTGCACAGAGGCCATTCCTGGAGCCATCCTGGCTGGGGCTCTTCTGCTCTAACCTCTGTCCTCCTTGCTCTGGTGTGGCACCGCTGGCGTTAACCCTCCACACCCCAGGCCAGACGAGGTGATGCCCCTCCTGGACAGCCTGCCCCTGGGAAGGTGTGAGGCCTGGAGATGACTCCCCCGCCTCCCCTGAGCCCCACCTCTCCTCTCTGCCACGTCAGCCGGCCATCTCAGCCTCCAAGCTCAGATCCCAGGGGTTTATCTGCCACCCAGGACTAGGGGTGAGCCACACCCACGCTCCCTCGCCCTGAGATGGGGGGCACACTGCCTCCCTGAGGCCCCACGGTGCACCTGGGCGGCACGTCTCGTGCTCTCATTTAATTCCTCCCACCCCCTCAGGAGCAGAAATTCTGAGCCTTGTTTTATGCAGTTCAGTGAGGGACGTGACTTGCCCAGGGTCACACAGCTCAGGACCCCTGTCTGGCTGCCAAGTGGAAAGCATCTTATCCCCAGCCCCTTTCACTCATCTGCACACCGGTTACTGAGTTCCTTCTGTGTATGGGCGCCCACATGGCCTTGTTCCATCCCTGAGGAGGGTGTCATGAGCCCCATTCTGCAGGCTCAGCAGGGTGCCACGACCTGCCCAAGCTCACATCACAAATTAGTGGCAGTCGCAGCATTTGAACCCAAGGCTGTGTGATTTCTGAGCCTTTGATTTCAAAGATGGTCTTGCAGAAATGTGGCTGAGAAAGTGACCCAGCTGCTAGGATGAGCTGGGTCCCTGTCCCTCCCAGGGACCTACTCTCCTCACTCCACCGGGGCGAGAACCAGGGACAAGGCATCCAGCCCACCAGGCCCGGCACTCCCCCGTCCCCCGGCTCACAGCCTCCAGGTGGAGAAGGCTGATGTCAAGAAGCAACCTCGGAGGCGCCTGTCCGCCTCCCATTGTACAGACTGGCCGGCTGAGGCCCAAGGAGGCCTGCACGGTGGGCACCTGGTCCTTTCCAGCCTGGGGAATGGGGGACAGGCATAGCTCCTAGAACCAACCAGGGAGATTGGGCCTAGAAACCCGCAGCTCAGCCCCAGTCCAGGCTCCGGGCACGTGCCCACTAGGGAACTCCCTTGGGCCCTGGGTCCCTCAAAGGTGGGAGGTGGCCCTGCCTCCCTGTACCCTCCTCCTCCTGCTGCCCTGATGGAGCTGGGACTCAACTCAACCCCATGGCTGCTTCGGTCACTCAAAGGGACACTCAGGGGTCACTTCACACACACACACACTCACCTCTGTCTGCACACACTCGGCCCCCTAGGGGGTACATGCCCCCTGCACAGGATTCCCCATGTGGCTGCATGCACATGCATGCCCACGCCTGCGCGCGCGCACACACACACACACACACACTCTCCCATGGGTCCCAGCACACGCCCACCACAGAGGTCTCTCCCACACACACACTCACCCCTGCAGGCACACACAGCCATGGCCAGCAGTCACCCAGCCCCATTGCTGGTACCCACCATGCACAATGGGTCACTCTCCACACAGGTAGGGATGGTGGTACCCACCCATGTGGTGGACTGACCTCATCCCTCATCCTTCACAGGTACATACCCCACAGGACCCCACAGCCTTCGCTGAGGTGGAGACACACACACACACAGGGTCACCCTCACTCACCCCCTCAGGTCACCTTCACACAAGTCAACCTCACCCCTCCCCCGCTCCGGGCCCCCATGCTGCCCTCCCCACAGCGACCCTCGGAGGAAGCAAACGCACACCCTCCCCCAGCAGAAGGAACCGACCCAATTCCCTAGAAGTGGCCACGGGCTGGGCACACCCACGAAGCCAAAACCACGTTCACTCCGGACCCAAGACACACCCAGCCCGGGCCCCGCGCCGGCGACCCCCAGCCGGCCGGCAGGGCCTCCCCGCGCCTCTCAGCCAGGGCAGCGGACCCCGCTCGGCCCGGGGACACGGATTCCCGGAGCCACGGGGGAGGGGAGCGCCGTGCTGACGACCGCCCGGGCCTCCCTCCGGGGAGGGGTCCCAAAAGGAAGGGGAAATGAACCCCCAGAAGGCGACAGCGGCGGGGGCGGCCTTCCCCACCGATGCCAGCAAGGGGGGGCGCCCCAGAGGGCAGGGCACGGAGGAGGGGCGCCCGGGGAGGGCCGGGGAGGCAGTGGAGGAGGGGCCCCAGGATGGAGCGGGGGTCCCGGGGCCGGGGAAGGCGCCCCGTGCCGGGAGGGAGCGGGGTCCCGGCGCGCGACACTCACCCCCGCGGCGCGCCCCGCCAGCAGCAGCAGCAGCAGCGGAGGCAGGAGCAGCCCGCGGGCCCCGGGCCCGGCCGCGCTCCCGGCCCCGGCGGAGGCTCCAGGGGCGGCCCGGGCGCGGCGCGGTGGCCCCGGCTTCATGGCGGCGGCGGCGGCGGTGGGCGCCTTTGTTCCAAGGGCGGCCAGGGGGCTGCTTGGTGGCGGCGGGCCCGGCGGCTGGAGCGCGCTCGGCTCGGGGCTCCCGGCACGGCGGCCGGCTCCGCCTCGCAGCTCCGCGCCCACAGCGGCCGCGCCCGCAGGAAGCGTGCGCCCCCGCCGCCGAGCGGCCGCCCCCGGCGCGGGGGGCGGGGCGAGCGCGGGCCCGCCCCCGACACCGCCCCCGCGCCCCCCCCCCCCCGACACCAAGCCCTCCCCACCCCCGCGCGCCCTCCCACCCCCGGACACCGACCCCCGACCCCGCGTCCCGCGACCCCCCCCCCGGCCCCGCCCCGCCCCGCCCAGCCCGGAGCCCCCCGCGCGCCCCCTTGACACTGACCTCCCCGCCCCCGCGCTGCCCCCCAACGCAGCCCCGCCGCAGTGGGCGCAGCCGGCACAGCGCGCCCAGCCCGCCGCCGGGCGACCCGGGACAAGTGGCCTGCCTCGCGGAGCCTCCGTCTGGAGACAGGGATCCCGCCGCACGTGCCTCCTCGGGCAGTCGCCAGTCGCGGGAGAATCCGTGGAGGGGGCGCGGGGGGACACGGGCTCTTTGAGGGTCTGAGCAGGTGGGTCCCATTCGTGTGATCGTTAGTAGCCCCCCACCCCGCGAAGGGCCCTGTTCTCCTGGCGCTTCCGGGACTGTCACCCCGCCACTGCCCAGCCAGGCTACGGAGGGGGCCACAGGTCACCCAAGTCCACAGGCCTTGATGTCTCCACGACACGGAGGGGCTGTGTGACCTCAAACCAGGCGCAGACCTCTCTGGGCCTCCGTCTCCCCTCTGCACACTGGGGGTGTCGACTTCTGGGCCCTGTCACTGGGTCTGGCGAGGAAAAGCTGGGCAGACCTGGAGTGGTGCTGCATACCCACCAGCTGTGTGACGTCAGGCAAGGCGCCCAGCTCTCTGAGACCCAGACTCCTCACGGTAGGATGGAGCCCCCAGCATCCAGTGCAGGCAGGTGCAGAGGTGTGTCCCCAAGTGGCGGTGTCCTGCCCTGGCCAGCTTCACCTCGTGGTCATCGTGCCTTTGCCTCTATTGCCGTGACTTGACTTGTTCCGAGTCTCCCGCCACCAGCGCCTGACCTCCAGGAGGGCCGGAGTTTGGGTCAAATTGTTCAGGGCTGTGTCCCCAGCGCTAGCACAGGGCCTGGCGCAGAGTGGGTGCTCGAGACAGACTTGTTGAATCAGTGAATGTGTCTCCCAGTCACCTGAGCTCAGCCCCCTCCCAGGTGTTTTGAGGGGAGAAGGGGTGAATATTTGGGGCATGGCGCCAAGTGCTGGCTGATTCTCTCATTCCAGCCTCTCAGCGACCCCAGGAAGCAGGTTCTGTCAATATCTCCACTTCCTAGGTGGGAAACTGAGGCCCCAAGAGGGGAGATTATTTGCGGATGACGGCAGGCTGGAAGTCTGTGCCCTCAGCCCCTGTGTCCCGCACCCAGCGCAGGGCCTGCCGTCAGCAAATGGGAACTGAAATGAGCTGAAGCTGGTACAAATCCCCAAGGGAAAGGGAACCGAAACCAGGACGAATGGCGCCAACAGGGGAGAGTGCTGGGGTGGGCCCCGAGGAGCAGACTCTGGGGCACCAGCCATGGTTTGGGGGTGAGGGGGGCCCAGACTTGTCCTTCCGGGCCCTTGAGAAGAGGCCCAGAGGACAAACGTCAGCTCAGCATAAGATGGAGCTGAATTAGAAGGTGTTTCCTGAGAAGGAGTGAGGGCCCCGTCCCTAAAGGGTATGTAAAGCCAGGCCAGCTGCCCTTTGGCAGAGCTCCTGGAGAGGAAGGGACAGAAGCTTTCCAACTCTGATATTCAAAAATCTCTAGGAATTCTGAGGTCCCAGCCTCTGGAAATCCCATTCCCAAATCTTTAGGAATTCCAACCCTTGGGTACCGCGGAGAGATGGGTGGAGGGGGCCGACGGGGCCTGGGAGACGGGGAGCTGGTTCTAGCTGAGGAAGCACAGCTTGGAGTTGGAGAGCTCCGGCTCTGGGTTGGGCAAATACCTGGGTTCAAATCTGGGTTCTGCCAGTTAGGAGCTGTGTGACATTGGATGAATAACTTTACCTCTCTGAGTCTCAGTTTCCCAACTGTAATATGGAAATAATGACCACACAGGGTCATTCATTCGTTCATTCATTCAGTCATTCTCCAGATATAAATTGAGTACCTGTGTGTGCCAGGCCCAGTGCCAGGTGCCCGGTTGAGAAGACTAAATGAGCTCTTCCTTGCCACTGTACCGGGGGTTCAGTAAAGGTGGCTGGGGTGATGCTTGCAAGGTAAGGGACCTGTATGTAGGGACGGCTGCCTCCCAGAGGGGCTGCCATAGGCCCAGGGAACAGATGGTTGTTTGGAGCTCCCAAAGGCAGAGTTAGGGCCAACAGGGTTAGGGTGGGGGTTACAAGAAGCCAGATGTCAGCTCAGTGTGAGGAAGGACTTTTGAACTTTTGACCACAGATGGCAGTGGCTACTCTGATAGGTAGTGAGTACTCTGTCTTGGGAAGCATGCAAGGCTCAGAAAACTAGCTCTCAGCAAGGCCATTAAGACAGTCTCTGTGCAGCAGGGGGACAGTGAGCAGGGCCCATCTTCAGCAGTTCCGGCCAGTTCTGAGCCTTCTGGAAGCAACAGCCCCTCTTCCCTGACATCTGAGGAGATGGGGGGCGCGGGCAGGATCTGTGGGCTGGGCAGGCCGGGAGCGCCACCTGCTGCTCCTGGAAGATACTGATCACAGCTGGAACGGAGGCTGGTCTGGGCCCCGCGGGTCACAGAGGCCTGCGCTCCCCAGCACCTCCCCTGCCCACCTGTGCCACATGCTGGTCTCTCAGGGTCTCCCCACACCTGCCGTCACACTCCCCTCGGAGCACAATCCCCATGGCCCACTTGGCCCCTCTGGGGAGCCTTCCCGACTCCCTCGGGCGGGGCTGACCCCACCCCTGCCCAGCCCCCTGGAAAAGCCCCATCCTTGCGCCCCCGCCCTGCTTTCGGTCTCCACTGTCTGTCCCCCAGAAATGGGGCCCCTCAGTATCCCCAGGCGACAATAATGACACCCCAGCAGAGCTGACTCTGTGCCGGGCTCTGCTCTACGAAGCGCGCACTGACATTATCCCCATTTCACCAAGGACAAACCAAGGCACAAGAGGAGTGAGGAGCATGCCCGAGGTCACACAGCTTTGTAAGTGAGACCTCAGATCCTGACACAGGCTCTTAAGAGTTCAGTGTCATGCCAGGTGCAGAGGTGTGTCGGGAAGCGGTTGATGAATGAATTAAAGAGTCAGGAAGGGCATACATACTGTCACATGGACATGACCAATCCGGGGACACAGATGAGCCTGGAGCCAACCCGGCCCAGAAGGCATGCCTCACCACCCCACTGACTGCCCTGCCCCATCAGGCCTTTCTCTGCCCTTGGCTGTTCTCCTGGTCCAATAAGTCAGCCAAGCGGCCAGCATCTCTGAGCTCCACGCTGGAGCCGCCCTATTCAGAGGTGCAGCTTGGGACCCGGCACACAGTAGGGGCTAGTAATCATTCCCCGACTCCACCCGCCCTGAGAGTTTGGACTGACCAGACTGGCTCTTTAGAACACAACGTTGCCACGTAGCAAGGACAGCCAGGGTCCACGGAGGGCTTACCTTTGCCAGGCACGATTCTGAGCACTTACTGGAACCGCTCTCTTCTACTCTCCCCACAATCCCGTGACCTGGGGACAGCAAACCCGCTCACTCCCAGGGTTGTTGCTGTGAAGGCCAAATGCACTGACACTGGGAAGCCCTCCAGGAGGAGCCTGGCACACGAGGGGCACTACGCATGTGTTTGCTCCTCATTCGTCCCCATTTCACAATCGGGGGCCTGGGCTCTGAGAAGTAGGTGACTTGCCCGGGGTCACACAGCCAGGAAGTGGTTGAGCCAAGATGCAGCCCCAGCCAGGTGGGCCGTCCTCTGTGGACATCCGCAGGGGGCCCTTGGGATCCTGGCTGGACCTCCAGCTCAAGGCTGGCAGAGGGCTTGGAAAACAAGTCCTGTCTCCCCGACCCAGCCTCCACCCTGCCCCTCCTCACACACCTGCTCCCATCATGACCTCCAGTCTTGCTCAGGATTCGCGATGAAGGCCAGAGCCCAGCCTCGCTCGTGAGAAATCCGAGTGACTGCAGTCCTGGAGGTCAGGGACAGACTCAGGGACAGAGACAGGATTCTGGCCAGAGGGCTCCTGGTCTAGAGCCCACAGAGGGGACTTAGGGAGATGCGGAGGGCGGGGCTGGCGGCGGGGGCGCTGGGCCTCCATCTGCGGGGAGCCCCTTGCCCATCCAAGGGGTGCAGCCATGTGAGGCTCTCAAAGGACCAAGGACTGTGCCGCGAGCTTATCGTGAGCCCCCCTGTGTGCTGGGCAGGTCCTTTGGAGAGGAAGCGTGGGTCATGCCCCTGGGCATGCAGCTGCCAGGCACCAGGCTGGGATTCGAAACCAGGCTTCTCCTCGTCTGTGAGCTGGGAGTTTGCCAACTGCGCAGCCGCAGGGCTCCCCGGGGCCCTCAGGGCCGGCGTGACTGAGGGGAGGGAGGAAGTCCCATTTTGTCTGAGCTGCGGCCCCTCGGGCTGGCCTTGCAGGAGGGAGAGCGGAGGCCCCGGAGACCCCGAGCAGGGCCCCTGGGTGCAGAAACGCTGCAGGGGGAGGGAGACGAGGGGTGGGCACCACTGGAGGGGAGACGAGGGCTCTGGGATCTCCAGCTGGGTGGGCATGAAAACAGGGGTAGGTCCCAGCTCTTTGGGGCCTGAAGCTGACACAATTTGAGGGGAATCACAAATACAAGATTAGCAACAAAGCCTGGGAAGGGGGTTGTGGAGGGGAGGGGCCCTGAAGCTTGAGTTTCATTAATTTTACAGTAAATTTGCCTCTGCGTGGAAGCCCACAGCCCAGCCACCTACCAACAACTGAGTCCGGCAAAGTCAGCCCAGGGACTGGACAGGGAGGGGTTAACACCACTCTGAGGGGTTGGGTGTCCTGGAGGGAACCTAGGAAGGCTTCCTGGTGGAGGTGACATCTCCACGGAGCCATGGCAGGCAGGCATTGGAGAGTGGGTGCTCTGACTTCAGTGGTCACCCTGAGGCTGCGCCCCGCCCAGGAAGAGGGTCTCTGAGGTCTCAAGCTCCAGCAGAGGCTTGGATGAGGCCAAGAACATTCTGGGGGCTTGTTCACTATGACCTAGAATGGACAGAGCATGCGAGGCCTTGTGCTGCTCTCCCCACTGCTCCCACTTCATCTGCCCATTTCCCAAGGGAGGCCCAAGAAGGGGAAGAGACTGGCCCGAGGTTGCACAGTCAGTCTAGAAGCAGACTGGGAAGTAGGAGCCAGGCTGCGTCCTCACCGCCCTGGGGGCTCTTCCCTGCCCACCCCCTTCTCCCAGACCCATTGCCCTATTGTTTGCAGAAGCTCTAGGGGGAGGGCCTGCCCCACAACCAAGACCTCACTCGAGTCCAAGACCCAACCGTGTGGCCCACTCTGGCCAGTCCAAGGTCACGGGCTAAGAAATGGCTGTGGCGGGGAATTGGGGGGCGTCCCGGCCCAGGAGCGGAGTTTGCACACGTGCCTCTTCCCTGTGGCAGCAGGAGGGAAGGGGGACAGGGAGGGGCCGCAGGGATGTGAAGGAGGAGAGGGCAGGGGGAGGATGGAGAGAGGAGGACGCGGAGGGCGCTGCCGGTCCAGGAGCCCCTCCACCGATACAGCCCCGTGCCTGGGAACAAATTGCACGTTTGGAGTCATTTTCCCGGAAGAAAAAAAAGCCTCTCTAAAAATATTCTTTCTTTCTCACCTCATCCTGGGACTGGAGCAGCCCAGCTGGGTGACAACCACGGAAGGGAGCGGAGCACAGGAGAGTGACCTGGAGGTGGGGGTGAGCAAAAGGACTGAGGGGGCGGGGAGGTCCCTTTGCCCCGAGACCTCAGAATCTGAGCAGCATGGCTGTCACTTAGATATTTCACGTGTCCCGCAGCACAGTGACCAGCAGTCTACCCCCACCCTCTAGTTCCAAGGCCCAGCGATGGTCAGGCCACACAGACCCAGGCTCCTCGGGACCTGGCACCCCACTGCGGGAGGTGGCCTTGAGCAAGTAACTGCATTCACGTGGGGCGGGCGCCTGCTCTGTCCCTCCCTGTCCGTGTGGCCCTGAGCAGGTACCTTCCCTCACCCTGGCCTCAGCCTCCTCGTCTGTAAGTGGAGCAGATCTGGGAGGCCCAGCTTCCCTCCCTGCACTGGGCAGGCAGCCCTGGGACGGGGCAGGAGCCAGCAGAGAGTCTGGCCGCCTGGGTCTGCCACTCCCTGGTCGGGGACCTGGGGCCACTTTCCTCCCATGGAAGTTAGAGTGAGTGGCCGCTCCCCCTCCCGGGGTCAAGGGAGGTGAACAACCAGGGCGCACCCAGCTCAGAGCGGGACCCACGGTCACAAGGCAAGTGGCCACCACAGTCGTTCCCTGCTCTGTAGGCTCCAGGCCTGAGGTGAGCGGCCAGGGGACCCTCCGCTGGGACTGACAGTCAGAGGCTGAGCCACCTCTGGAACAGGACAGCTGCGGCCTCCTGGGCGTCCCTGGTCCAGCCCCACATCTCCACCTGGGCTCTGAGGAGCACCCAAAGTCTTCTGGAGCCCTGGGGGGGCGTGGCTTGGGGGCTGGGGGCACAGGGGCAGAAACAGGCTCCCCCAGGCCAGCACTGGCTGGGGCCACACGCGCCCCCAGGAGAAATGAGAAACAGGCCCCCCGCTTTCCCGGGGCCGTCCTGGGCTACCCCAGTTCTGTGCTGCGCATTAGTTATCTGTTGAACATAACAGGTTACCCCCAAACACAGCGGCTTCAAACAACAGTAAACTCGGTGACGTCCGCTGGTTTCTGTGGGAGGAGCCGGGACAGCCGACCTGCTGGTTCTCAGGAGGCGGCGGTCAGACGTGAGCCAGGGTGCGGCCACCAACGGCTTGATGGCGCCTGGGGACTCTGCTTGCAACCTGCTGAGGAGGACGAGCAAGTTAATTCTGGCCAACGGCAGGAGACCTCATTCCTCGCCGTGGGGACCTGGTCCTAGCGGGTCCCAGAGGGTCATCAAGGATCCTCGCAGGACCAGCCGGAGGCCCAGCCTCGGAAGCCCCCCCTCCACGCTTTTCACAATATCCTATTGTCTCCACGGGTTAGCCCTGTTCCCCGGGGGAGGGGACAACCCAAGGGAGAGAACACCAGGAAGGAGGCCGCTGGGAGGCCGGCTCCACATGCAGGAATAATTCCGCGCAGCCGCTTTCCTGCTTGAGAGTCCCCATCTGGAGGGTAAATTAGTCCCACCCCAGTGAAAATTCCAAGGGCCCCAACGTAGCAGGGAAAAGCCAGAGGCGATAGTAATAACGGTAAGCGCAACTCCTCCTTATGGCTTGCTGTGTGCCCAGCCCTGTGCCAAGTGCTTCCAGGGCACCCTGAGAAGTAGGACCACTACTGCCCCCGTTTTCCAGATGAGGAAAGGCAGCAATGAGATGGCCAATGACTTACGAAGGTCACGTGGGGCAGGAGGAGCTGGGATTTGAAGCTCAGCAGGATTGGTCATAAAAGACCTGGAGGTTTTAGTTGTCTGAAAGAGGCACCAGGGCCTCAGGCCCCACTGATAGGCATAGGGCTGCCCCCTTGGCCCCGACCATCTGACCTCATACCAGCCCTGACAGGGCTGCAGGGCTGGGCTATCACTCCAGGTGACAGTCAGAGAAACCGAGGCCCAGAGAAGTCAGTGATTTGCCAGAGGTAACACAGCGAGTTGAAGGCAAAGCTGGGGACCTGTGAGCCAGATCAGTGACCATACCCAGCCATCCCAAGCCAGAGTAAGGGACCAGCCTTATGCCCAGGAGAAGCTTGGGAGGGAGGGAAGAGAGGGGAAGCTTAGTCTTAGGGTAGATGCCAGCCCTCTGGTCTCTGAGTGGGACTCCGCTCCCGAGTCCCTAAGGCAGGGGGAAGCCATCCCAGCCCCGAACTTAGAGCCTTGAGCCCGTGGGTCTCTAACGCTTTCTTGTGGCAGCAGCGCCCTCGTGTGGCTACAGCTGGTAACTACACGAAGTCGCAGGTTTCCGCTCCAGGGCCTCCCCCTTGTCCTGAAACCCAACTCAGAGCCTCGGAAAGAGAGCAGCCAGCCGTTCCCGAGGCTGACGCAAGGCGGCAGGAGCAGGACGGCAAGGACAGGGCACCGGACTTGGAGTCGGGAAACCAGATAAAATCCTGACTTGGTTTTGACTCAATGTGTGGCTTGGGTCTCAAATCCTACCCCACCTTCCTCCCTAAGACCTGCGTGAGGATCAAACGCATCACAAATACGCACGGGCTCTGTAAACTGGAAGCAACGTGACCAGGCGAAGGATCGTGATGGAAACTGCGTGAGGAATCCGCAATGGAGGGACTCTGGAAGGGAGGCCAAGAATGCAGGTGTCTAGTTGGTGGCAGCCCGGCACGTGACATCCTTGGGCAGCCTTGTAGCAGTGGGCAGTGGTGGCCAGGCAAATGAGGAGGTGGCCGCTGAGCCCAGGACTGAAACTCAGTCCTGCAGAGGTCGGGGTCCGCCCCAGACCACCTCAAGAGGAAAGCCTCAGGCCCGGAGCTGGTCTGACCCAGACTCGCATCAGAACGCAGACCCCGTTTCTGTGCCTCGGGGAGGGGGTAACAGTCCTCGCGGGGCTGGTGTGGAGCGAGCTGGTGACCGGCTCTTACGCGCCCGCACACGGTGGGCCACAACAAACGACTTTATGTAAACGTCTTACGTGATGGACAAGGACTGTTTTGTTCACCAAAACCTGTGACAGCTGTTGGATGAGTGATCTTACAGGAAAAAATGAGACCATCCGTCTCTTATCCAGTGTGCCAGGCCGTGCCGGACTACGTCATCTCACTCACTCCGTCACAACCAACCTCTGCCTTGGGTCCTCTTATCTCCCGCATTTCACAGAGGAGGAAATGGCCTCAGAGATGACCTGGGTCACAGAAGGGACGATCGTGTGACTGAAAAGCGTCCCCAGGCCTCAAAGACACAGGCTCGAAATGAGAGGTAAGCACAGTTCTAACCTGGATCTTTGCTGTGTTACCACTAAAAACGCAAACACAAGACATTTCACTCAACGCTAAGAGGGAGGGAGAGAAAAGACCCCAAAGTATGAGCCTAAATATAAATAGTCCAGGTGGAAAAGAAGGAAATGAACACGTGAGGGCCCAGCCTGCGCCAGGCAGACGGGTGTCATCAGCTATTCCGTCTTCCTCCCCGGCCCACAGAAGAGGACAGTGGGCTCAACCAGGCTCGACTCCTTCCCCAGCTCACAGACAGCAGGCAAACGAAGAGAGGGACACAAGCTCCTCCCTTGCCCGCGGCCTCCGCGAGGTCTAGTGAAACCACAGCCGTCCAAGAGCTGTACCTCTCCATATGAGCGAGCTGTGGGGACCACTTCACAGATCCGGGTTATCACCTTCAATCCACTCCCAGTGAGAACTTTGGTTAAAGATGAGGTGATGGGACCCTCAAGTGCACACAGCGAGGGTGGGACCCACATTTGGAGGCCGGTCTGTCCGACTCGAGAGCCATGATGTTCGGTCGCACACGCAGCAACCGCTCACAGCACACCCTCCCTGGCAGGCCTGGAGTGACGCTGCAGTGGGGGATCGCTGAGCAGGGACTGACAACAGCCACGGAAGCAAAATCGGGCTGGACTGCAGCCCTGCATGACCTCGGCTTCCTTTCCCTCCCTTTATTCCCGGGCCCACAGGGCCTGCAGTAACCGTCCTTTAGCCCTGGGAGGGGACCACACAAAGCGTCTGCGGCAGCCACTGAGGCTCCACCTCCAGACAGGAACCTGTGGGGCTCACCCTGGCTCCCCGGCTGGGCCCATCCTGCAGTCGCCAACACTGAGCTGAGTTTCAGTGGCGGTTTTTGCCGAAGCCGCTTCTGGAGCAGAGGTGAAGAAGAGAAGGTGGGCATGCTCAGGCACAGGTGACAGAGCCAGACCCCTTGTACTAAAAGCTGGAGGAGGTCCCCAATCTGAGGATAAGATGAGCAAACTGGGAAACAGGGCCAGCCTGGGCCAGCCTCCGGCTGTGGGCACGGGTGGGTGGGGCGAAGACAGGAGCAGCCCAATCAGAGGAAAGGGAAGGGGGCCCCGACAGAGCGGGCAGCAATCCAGATGCCTCAGAGAACGAGGCGCCCCAACACTCAGCTGGGAGACGTTTGTAACTGACTGGGTTCTAATCTGGACCTCGGGCCCACAAACGCCGCAGGGCCAGAGCGCCAACGAAGAGCAGAGACGAGAACAGGCCCTCTGCGGATGTGCCCCGCCATGAGGGCGCAGACTCGGGGCCAGGGCAGCGAAGATACTGAGCCTTCAATAGAAACTGGAAATGTGGATTAATGTGGAATGTCTTGGATTTGAAAGCACTGGGCATGCTAAACCCAACATCTTAGGGTCAAATTGGGCTCAAGAGCCATCAGTTTGACACCCCAGCCCTATTCCAATTCTGTCCCCTCGCCCACCCTCCTCACAAACAGAAACAAAGCAAGCAGAAAGAGGCACAAACAAGGAAAGGGCTGTCCTGGGGCACTATAATAGGGGGTAAAAAAGCTAAAATAAAGCGCAAACTCAGATTCCAAAGTTCTGTATTTTTCAAAATAAAGATCACACATTGTTTAGAGACAATCTACACAAGAGTTACAAAAAATAGTTGCCCAGGCATAAGCATACACAGGTTTGTTAATTATACACATATGGTTACAAGTGTGCTTGCAAAAAAGTTCATTGGAAATATACACAAGGCTCTGGAAATGTACACCGTGTAGTGTTACAATTCTATATTCAAACAAGGAAAATTGACAGTATGTTACATTCACTTACAAGTAGACAAAATGCAAAATACAGTTCATCTTCTGTACAAAAAGGAGGGCAATTCACACTTTACAAGGGGACAGGGCTCGGACTGTAAGGGAAGCTGGGGCGGGGCTGGACTTTGCACGTCCTTTTGACTGTCACAAAATAAGCAAAACGTTACTTTTTAGGGTAAAAAAAACACTACTGTGAACTGAATCATCTTGAATAACATTTAGAAAGGATTTCGCTACTGTCTGACTAGATGACAAATAAAACCAAGCTATTTTTTCTTTTTAAACATTAACTAGGCTGTATAAAGAACATTTATTCCTTCAAAAGAAAAAAAAATTTACTTCTGGTTGAAATTACAATTTACAATATACAACACTATAGGCTACGACCATAAAAGGTGTGAATATACACTGAATGCACAGGGCTGGCTAATTCTCTTTTCTTACCAAAAAACGTGTTTATGTTGATTCAAACTTCTCCACATTTACATTACAGGTATACAAATGTACAATTGTACAATCAAAAGTATGTTCGACTACTAGGGTACATTATAGATACAGATTAGACATCAAAACAAGAAAATACTACAAATTTGTATATATGCAAAGTCTACACCAAGTATACACTATATATTTATAGAAGCAAGACCAAAAGCAGAGTTGGATTTTTTTTTTCTCATGCTAAATAATCAGATTTTGCCTTTCAATGTGAACAGAAAAAACTCCAGTAGGCAGTAAACAATTCCACCTGCCCGGCCTTCAGAGACGCCCGGGTGCTCGCGTCCCCTCCTCACGACGCAGGCCGCACCATGCCCTCAGCGTCAGTCTCCAAAAAGGCAAGCTGACAAGCGCCATAAACTTCAGGTCATCAACTGAAGCTCTAGCAACTCTGAAACAATGTTCATTATATATATATTTATATATATATTTTTTATAAACAGCGTTAAATGCCAGTTTGGGGTCATTTAACTGAAATTCAAACTTCTCAGGTTTTTTTATTTGTTTTTGTTTTTTACTAAAATGAGGAGGTGGGAAAGAGCTATTTGCAAAACTTGCCAGTAAGGCAAATGAGTTAAAAACCTTTTTTCTTTTTTTTTTTTAACTTTTTTTAACCAACCACCCTGAAAGTTTCCGCACGTGGAATATAGATACAGCGTTGAACAAAATATGCGGCCTCCATGTACACTGGTTACCTATGTACAAGTCTCCTATACACCGGTAAAACTGCAGGGCAATCAGTCAATTAAAAAAAATAATTAGTACATGTTATGCGTAATAAAATTAAACAAATTTACAAAGGCTTTTCCACTTGTGGATTTGATTCCTTTTTCGGAGGAGAGGATAACCCTGGAGCAACCGTGACCCATTTCAGATTCTGCACTAGAACATCTCTGGTTGCTGGTTGGATCCGCCAGTGGGCCAGTGAGGTCAGTGGGAATGAGGGGGCAGGGCAACACTGACTCAGATGATACCATTAGGGGGGCCGCAGATGGGCCCTAAGTCAACGCCATTCTTCATGTAGTACTTCTCCAACTTGGCCAGAATGTGCTTGCCATAGGTGTACTTGCGAAGAGTTGCGATGTGGGGCCGGATCTGGGGAGGAAGCACAGCTGTGTTACTCCGGCCTGAAAACAGACCTGGGCAGGCTCCCGGTGTGCTCCCAGACGCTGCCTCCAGAGCACCAGCAGACGAGCAGGGCAGTCCTGCCCGGAGTGCTGACG
This sequence comes from Equus przewalskii, assembly GCF_037783145.1. Lineage (NCBI taxonomy): Eukaryota > Metazoa > Chordata > Mammalia > Perissodactyla > Equidae > Equus > Equus przewalskii. Next base: position 25,427,566 of record NC_091832.1, on the reverse strand, counting down.
CAGGACGGGAGGGCTCCAGGGGCCGGACGGCCACAGAGCACATCCAGGACAGAATGTAGAGACAGTGCATCCTGACCGAAGATCGCACGGTTCCCACCACCACCTCACAGCGCCTTCCAGGGGCATGCGCTTAGCCTCTCTGGGCCCACAAGGCACCTCAGCTCCCTGAGGAGTGGAGGCTTCCTTTCCGGGCACCATGAATCCTGAGCTCACCCCCAGACCCTGTCCTCCAGTTCACAGAAGCTACTAATGACAAGAAAAACGACCAATGTGAGCCAGGCACTGCTCGTTTAAGCCTCATATGGAAGGCTGTGCCCACTTTACTGATGAGAAAATGAAGGCACAGGGGTTAAGTCAAATGGCTAATAAGGAATAGCACAGTACTTGAGCCTGACTGTCTGGCTCCTCCAGAAATTCCTGTTCTCCCCACCGCGCTCTCACGGCACTGCCTACTGCGCCGCCCCCACCCTCTCCCACCCAGGCTCGGCTCAGCTCCAGCAGCCTTCTCTTCCGCTCTCCCCTCCCCGGGTGGATCCACGTTGAGCAGTCCGGTGCATCCTCGACGAGGAGAGGCGTCTGCTCTCTGGAACCACCTTCCTGTTCCATGAGTTCATGGGGCTTTCTGCACGCCTCAGCTACAGCATGCAACACACTGCGTGTAACAATCATCTGCTTGTCTATCCATCATTCCACAGACAGTGAAGGAACATGGCTTATCAACCTGCTTCCCCATCCAGACTCACAGTGCACACTCAAACACACTGGACAACGGGCCGGGGCAGATGGACGCCCTCCAGACTGAAAGCTCCATGCGGGCAACAAGTTTCGTCTGTTTAGCTGTGTCCTCAAAGCAAGGAAGAGACAAGTAGTTCTAGACACCACTTCTGCACCCCACACAGGACACAAACCCACATCAGCTATCACATTCTCATGGAAGAGCCTACGTGGTAAACTATTAACAGTCCTTGGCTCAAATTCTGAGCTGTGTGACCCAGACCTTGCCTAACTTCTCTAAACGCATCTGTAAAAAGGATGCGATTAGGCTACACCTCGGCTTGGGTTGCAGTGAGGACTATGGATGTGGCTGGTGTGTTTGTCATGAGAACTCAGGAGCCCTCCTTCTAGAAACTGAGATTCAGTCATTCTCCTCTCCGTCCCTGGGCCTGGCTCACATGAGTCCAGCCACTTCACATCTCTCCTCCTCCAGACAAAACTCTAACCACCCACACGCGTGCGTGTGCACTGTGGCTGAACCCCATTTATTCCTTGATTGAATGGGAGATGAAAGTAATCAACTTGCTCCACTCTCAATGTTTCCTCTGGCTAAAAAGGACGCTGCCTGGATGTGAAAGAGCTGAAAAACTCTTACTTTCTTAGATTCTTGGGACGACTCCTCCTCTCAACTCCCTCACTAAACCAACTGCTAAGCCCCATTCTATCCACTTCTCTTCAACCGCAAAGCCACCAGCATCTCCGGGCCTCCTCTCCTGCTGCCCCCCTTCCTCCAGGTTACTCATCAGCCAGCACAACTGTCCGACAGGCAAACGCGACTGTGGCGCCACAGCCCTGTCCTCCTGGACGTGCTCCACTCCTTCAAACACACCGTCTTGTCCTGCTTCCGAGCCTTCACTCACCAGCTTCCCCCTGCCCAGAATGACTCAGGGCTTTATTCAAACGTCACTATCCTGGGAGCCTTCTCTGTACCCCCATATTAGAAGAGGCACTCTGCCACACTCTTACACAGCCCTCCCCACTGCTCACCCAGCATCACCGAACTGTCTGTGCACACACCATCACGTGCACCGACACAGCAGCCCATGTGAAAGGAGGGCCTGCCATGGAGTATGCACACTTATTAATAAGGATTTGTGAATGAATGAATGAAAGGCCATGCTTTCAACTTCTGCATATCTCCAACACTCCCTCTGCCAGCACTGGTGTCTCAACACGCACATCTGTGCGTCTCACAACCTAAGGACTCTGGACTCTCCCAGCCTTCAACTGCCATCACCGTCACTGGTGCGGGGTTGTCTCGTGTCTTGTTTCGAACTGGAGGTGCCGGGTGCCTCGTCTGGCTCAGAACTTGAGTCCATAACACAGATTCTCATTACCGAACCTTGTTCTCAGTGAGGGCAAGTGGCTCATCATTGCCAGACCACGGCCATGCCTCCAGTGAGGAGAGCTGAGGGAGTTCAGAGTCCCCAGGCCGAGGGGTCAGGTCAGCAGCCCGAGGCTCGCAGCACTGCCTGGCACAAGCATGGCTGCAGCACACCCGCCCGCGGCTTGGTTTTGCTCCTGGGCCCTGCGGCCTGGGTGGGGCCGGCTGGACCTGCTCTGTGACTGTCCCTGAAGCCGTGGGCTTCTCCAGGTGCTGCGTCAGCTCCCACTCACAGCACCTGGGGACAGTTCAGATTTCTGCCCCTCTTTTCCTAACTCCTCTTCAGCCTGGACTTCTCCCGCAAACCTCCCTTCAAAGACTCGGGGCACGCGCTCCCCCTGCTCTCCCACACAATGCTCTGTGGGCAGGAATCAGTCTCCGTCGTCTCTGTGCTGGTGTCTGGCAGAGAGCGGGCCTAAGGTCAATGTGCCAGAGCAGGCCCTGCAGTGGGCAGGCAGGCACTCAGTAAATGGCGGTGGAAGGAAGGGAGGAGGAGGAGGAGGAGGAAGTGAAGGAAATAAGGTGAGCAGGTGGATTCGCGGGACTGAGAAGCTGGTCTCCTAGGAGCAGGGGGTAGAAGCACGGCCTGAGGATGAGGGAGGGAAACCCCTCAAAAGACCAAGGGAGTTAGTGATCGAGGAGGGCTGGCAAACGTGGGGACAATGGACACTCTGGATGAAAGGGAAAAGCACAGCATGAGACACAGTCTAGTGACAAACTCTGCAAGCAGCAAGATGTTCCCCTCCTTCGCATTCACGTGAAGAACCCAAGGCCTTGCTCACTCCCTGAGTGACATCTACCAACACGCCTACCTTGTGCATGACGATCTTGCGCTGGGCGGGCTCCGCCACATCAATCATCTTCTGGACCACGTAGTTAGCATACTGGTCCTTCATCATGGTGTATAAGGCACTGTGGGGACCATCGTTCATGGTGCACACCTCATCGATAAGCACAGCGCGCTCTGTACGGGAGGCATGAGTGACACACTTCTCCACAACATTGCTGTAATGAGACAAACCCAGGGACAACTCTGAGAAGACGGAACCTGTTAGGATGAGCTTGCCTGGCCTCCGCCCTGAACACAGGACCAGTAGCAAAAGAGATCTGAACATTTCTGGAAGATTAATTCATCAAGCGTTCAGCTCTATGAAACTCTGCGCCTTTCCCACCTGTGGCTTCCCATGTGAACCAGGGTGAGACCAGGTCTTGGAGGGTACCACACCCAACCCTCTGACAGGTGAGGTTAACAAGCCCAGGTAAGTGAAGGGACTTAAACGCAAGGCTCACAAGACTGGTTACTAGCTGAACTGGTTAACGAGCATAATTTCAACACAAGCAAAATCGACGAATCCTTTCCTCACTCTGTGAGCTCGCTGAGGCCAAGCGCAAGCCTGCCTTATGTCTGTACCGCTGGTGCCGGGCACAGAGCGCGGCCTGGAGAGGCTCCAGGGGCTTACTGAGTGAAGAAACAGACGAGCAGGAAGCACACCACTCGATCAGCTACCTCATGCTGCCTCCTAAAGCGTCTAAAAGCAAGAAGAACCTTACAGGTCTGTCCACACTGCTAAACGCTTCGCAAATAGATCATCTTGCGAAAGGAAAAAGAAATGTGGCTACATTAAATCAGTTTTTCTACAGGCCAGAGGGACTGTAGAGAGTGATGAAATTACACACCAAGCCATGCCCATGGCTGTTTCCATCCAGGGGGACTGACTGCTCATTAATGTTTGGTTTATAAGTCAATACTACTTTGAATCTGCGGTTCGGGGAGTATGGGGAAGTCGTGTGGGGTGGACGAGCAATGCATATGATCTGCATTTGTATTGCTGGAGCCGACACCTGACAGAGAGAACCTGTGGTGAGCGGGCAGTGGCTGGCTGTGCAGAGTTCACAACTGCGGGAGGTGCTCTGGACCACAGAGCACTCAAGTAGAAAAGGAAAAGAGTTCAGACCTGGCTAACGCAGAAAGCTCTTTTCTGACAATCCTGAAGGATGGCCGTTTAGCCTGCTTGGGAATTCCCAATGACGTGGAAGCAAGTACTTCCTAGGGCACCCTACCATCCAGGTGAATGGCTCCTTACACACGCACCCTACCATCCAGGTGAATGGCTCCTTACACACGCAGCAAAGCAGCCTTCCCTGAAATTGCACCGTTCACCTATTTTACCTTCAGGGGCTGGAAAGGACACGTGTGCCTACTCCAGGAGCACCTGAAGGCAGGGACGGCATCTTATTTCTTCTTCCAAAAGCCAGCTCTCTGGCTATTTGAACACTCATCACAAATAACCGTCAGCAGAATAATTCCCTATTCCAGAGGTTTTCAAACCATAAGAAGGTGTCTGTTGTTTCACGGAGCTCTGGAAGCATCTTCCCGCTGTTAGCTGGTTTTGCACATTGAGCTTATGCATGTGCTTTTACTTAGAAAACAAAATTCTCAAGCTGAAATGTTCAAGAACTACCATCCTACCAGACATTTCTTCAATCTTTCTTCCTAAGATATACAGTGTATATCAAATCTAGTGAGCTAATCCATCAAATCTAATTAAGACAACAGGCTCTCCCCTCCGGGGCGGAGATATGAGAAAACTTTTTTTCCCCACCTTCCTTTCAGAGTACCATGCAATTCTAGCATGAGCTGAAGGTGTGGCCCTGTGGACGTGACTCTCCTAATACCCACTGGCTTCTCCCTTAGCAGAAAAGAGTTAAGATATTACTGATCTGGGTCAGAGAGCACAAAGCCAGTCATGACCTCCCAATGTCCAGACAAAGAATTCAAGTCTTCTCGGCCCTGCTTGGCTGGGTTGCCCCTTCAGCCAGTCCAGGCCAGCATCCCCCACAAAGTGGTCGGGATTAGAGCAGGACTTTCTGCTAAACTGGGCTGAGGACAGGACACTCAGCACTGACCCGGCTTCCAGGAAAGCAAGCAGGGAGAGCAGCTACCGGCACAGCATCCGACTTGACTGACGCCTCCCCCCCCCAACACACCATCGACGTCGTCTCAGTCTTTAAAGTTTATTCTAGTGTTTCAGAAACTGTGGTGACCACCTCATTTGTGGGCAGTGAAATCCACTTAGTGATTTGTGACCGGCTTTTTTCTTTAATGAAACAGAACAGTAAGCACGGGAATGAGTCACGGGCAGCACAGTTTCAGTCGCGTGTGTGCAAGTGCCTTTGCACGCAAAGTCGATGACAACTTACTCTCTATTCTGGGTCACCGTCAAAAATGTCAGAAAGTAACTAATCTGTTTTATTGGTATATTTCTTTTGATTTATTTTCAAGTTTACTGGCTCCTTTTCCATTATTTACTATTCAGGCCATACAGATGATTTTATTTCAGGTGATATATTTTTTTCTATTCTAGAACTTCCATTTTGTTCTTTTTCTAAGTTTCTAATTTTCTACTAACATTTCTTATCTTTTCACTCATTACAAGTATATTCTCCTTTACGTCCTTGAGTTTAACTAAAATAGCCGCCTTATCATCCTTCTCTGTGGACATCTGGATGGTGGTCTGGAACTATGCATTCGTTGTTTTTTTTTCTTTTTTCTTGAGTATAGGTCACATTTTCCTGTTACCTAGACACAAGCGAGTGATACACTGCTGAAAGTGAGTTCCATTATGTTCCTCCAAAGAGTGTTACTCCCACATCCCCTTCTTCTAGTGCAGTTAACTTGACTGAACTCAAACAGCAAACATCTCCCATTCAGCAGGCAGCAGCAGAAATCTCAGTTCAATTACTTGGGCTGCCTCAAGTCTGTCCCATGCAAGCGTGGTTCAGGAGTCAACCAGATACTTGGGAAGTTTAAATTTGGGCCTCCCCCCTCTGGTTCTCTTCCTTTCCAGGACTTCTCCCGTTACTTTGTCCTTCCTATTGTCATGGGTGCCCCAAACTATGCCTTGTGGGAACCCTGGAGATTTTCTATTCCAACTTTAGGAGCCCAGCCTGGAGCAGACTGGGAAGTACCTACAGAATAAAAGTTATTAAAAATGGGAAATTTCCTGATTAGAGTCGACAATACTGTATATTATACGCTTCAAAGTTGCTAAGAGACTAGATCTTAACAGTTCTCAACACACACACAAAAATGTTAATCATGTGACATGGCAAAGGTGTTAACTAAGGCTACTGTAGTAATCATGTGGCAACATATAAACATATCACAGCAACATACTGTCCACCTCAAACTTACACAACGCTCTATGTCAAGAATAGCACAAAAAGAAAAAAAAGATTTTTTTAAGGGGCCAAGGAATTTTCCCCAGTGCAATTACCTTCCTCCAAGTATCAACAGCCACCCAACTCCCCTCTCCCCCCTTACCTACCTGCTCTTGGTCACTCTCTAATATCTTCAGGTAGTTTTTTTGCCATTTTGTCCACAAGTCTTTTTTTTTTCTTTTGAGGAAAATTAGCCCTGAGCTAACTGCTGCCAATCCTCCTCTTTTTGCTGAGGAAGACTGGCCCTGAGCTAACATCTATGCCCATCTTCCTCTACTTTATATGTGGGACACCAGCCACAGCATGGCTTGCCAAGTGGTGCCATATCTGCACCCAGGATCCTAACCAGCGAACCCTGGGCCACCAAATCGGAATGTGCGAACTTAACCACTGCGCCACCAGGCTGGCCCCCACAATTTATACTACTTCTCTGTGGGAGGGTTGGGCCCACAGTGGTTATTTGGTCATTACCAAACCACAAGTCTACTGTAATATTAATACTTACTCTATATCCAAGGGTGAGATATTAAACACACTGGACAAAAAAGTAAACAGGCCAGTGACCCAAGAAGAAACCTCACAGACTCTGACCCTTCCTCCCTGGTGCTGGCAAATGTCCCAAAAAAAAGCAACACAAGGTCCAGGAGATGAGCCTGACACGGTTAGACTACTGCAGCACTGGCTCTACGAGTGCTTTCCTTTCTTTGCTCTATTTTCCATGCTGTAATAAGATTTCACAAATTAAAACTAAACAAGTTAAAAACATCAAGTTTGTATGAGTCCCACCTGCCTTGCAATTTATCCTACACACCAGATAAGAAAAACAGTCCAAAAATACAAATGTACTGTGTACATTAGAAGACCATACCACTGAGCCACTGGAGGGCCATCAGTGTCTTCTCCAACCTCTGCCACTTATAAGCTACCTAAAACATCTTTCACAACCTGGGAAGAACTAGTGCGTTTTATTCTTGAGCTGGGACCATATGAAGAATGGAAAGGAAATTCTAAGAATAAGACCCGCACAGAGATAAGGTATACTGCCTCTCAGTTGAAGAGACAGAGGAGTAAAGGCCAGAAGAGGAAACGGAGGAAAGAACACTTCACAATTCCAAACAAAAAAGTTAACGAAATGTTCAGTTTATCAAAGTATAAAACATATTCTTTAGAAACATATCCCCCAGATTTCACAGTGGCTGACTAGGGAAGTGAGCCCACGAAGGGACTTTTCAGGTTTTATATTTGTAGAAGAACTATTTGACTTTTAAGATATGTATACTTAAAGAAAAACAAACATTTTTTAAAAAAAGAAGAAATTTCATTTTTGCTCTCTAGACCTGAAAATACTTTTTGATCCTCTCTTACGGAAAGCAGAGTGTGTGTGATTCAAAGCACATACCTCGCAAATTTGTGCTGACTCAGTACAAGCACATTGCCTCGGATTTCTGCCACGATTTTACTTTTATCCTCAGGACGACCGTGCTCCAGTACATGCTGGATTACATAATTTCCGTATTGATCCTGTTTGAGAAACAACAAGAGAAATGAAATTTGTGTACAAACAAGCTCCGTGGGCTGCCCACGTCCATCTACTCGACACCCATCTTCCCGCAGCGCCACGACGGCTCACCTGCACCCAGACCAACACACAATTTTACAAACGGACAGGCAGTGACACTCCTTCCCTATCAGTACAACACAGGAACACGCTACCACCAAACGATGGAATGTTTCTCTACACGCTTATGCCCAAAGGTCCCAGTTGGGCCCTTAATAAAGCAGCCTACACCCTACACACTCTACACCTACACCCTACACAAAAACATAGACATCCTCTCATTAAAAAAGAATTTTAAGGGAGGGGAGGTGGGAATAAAGAGCTATTTTTCCTCCAAAGAGAAATGTACAAATGGTTCACTGAACCTATCTAAAAAAACAAAAACTGGAAACAATGTTTATGTACAACAAAACAGGCAACAGCTAATTAAATAAGATCACAAGCATATAATGGCTGTGCTCGGCCGTCTAAAGTGTAAGATACTTTGAGAGGATAAACGTGTGCAAATAAGGAATTCCAGAGGCAAAAATATTCATTTGTAAGATGTAAAGAAGAGTGTACAAATAGCTTTTTTTCAGTGCCAATGCCAAACGTGTGCTTCTGGACGGTAAGATTATGGTTTGTTTCTTTTGTTCTGCTTCTACTTTCTGCACTTGCAAATTTGTCTACAATGAATATTTAATACATTGATGATCTCACAACTCCTACCAAAACAAACAAGAAATGTTAACAAAAAAACTTCCTTCAGTACAACACTACATATAGAAAGTGTTCAAATGGTCAGTGTGGGCGAAATTTTTAGTGGTAGAAGCAAGACAAAGTTTCAAAGCCAGAAAGAAGAAATCAACTAATCCCTTTAGTTCATTTGAAATGATGACACTGAGACCCAGGAGATGAAGCGGCCTGTGGTGACACAGCGAGCTAGGCCAGCACAGAGCTCAGGTAGGCGGAGGTCTCCGCGCCCAGGCCCAGGCCCAGGTTCCAGTCATCACCCACATGGAGAAAACACGAATTGGGCTGGTGTAAATGAAAACTTGCCCAGAACTTCAGCGGCATGTTAAACACATCAACATGACCCCTTCCAGAACGGATCCCCGCGCTGAGCAGACGTGGGCCGCGCGAGCCCACGGGTGTCTGCAGTTGCTCTACTGGCAACTCCACTACCTGTACAAGCTGCTCTGTATGCTGGTGAAGCTCCTCTAAGATGGGGAGTGTCTGGTCAGGGAGGCAGTGCTCCAGGATCCTCTGAATCACTCGGCAGCCATAAGGATGTGTGGACAAAGCAAATACCTAGGGCAGACACACACACATAAGAAAGCCAAAAATGACAGCCGCCACTTTCAGCACTTCAGCATTGTTTATATATATTATCCCGTTAATCTTCACACCAACCCTGAGACAGAGTCAGGAGTATTCTCAGCATCCAGATGAGAAAACTGCAGCTCCTAGAAGTCTGCATAATGTGCCCAGTCATACAGGAGTAAATGACAGAGCCAGGATCGTTTCCTAGGCCGACTCAAAAGCCCAATTTTAAATATGGCATTTACGTTCTCTCTACAAACAATAAGGGGGGGGGGGGGGGCGCCATTTCTTAACTATTCTAGGAAATCATAGATGTACATAAATTCAGAGCTGAAAATGACTTTCCCAAGGAGCCTAGAAAGGAAGGGAGAATTAGTCAAGGTCAAGAAAAACACAAGAGTCCACAGAGTCAAAAGTGAGAGCTAAAAACAAGAAGACAAAGGCTGGGATCAAATCCTGAAGGCTTCACAGAACCGCACTGCAACGCTGTGAATTGAACCGGGGTGTGTTCCAACATAAACAAGAGCTTCCTCTTTTGTTGGGTCTGGAGCAAGACAAGCACATGGGCTTCAGACCCAAACCACTCAATCTCAAGTCTGCCCTTCCTAGTTGAGTGACATGGGGCAACCTGCACCTCAGATCTGTTATCAAGAGCAATGACAGTAACGATAAGAACAGCAGCAACAGCTAACACTTATCGGACGTTTACCAAGCGACAGTCACTGCACAAGCACTTCATACACAGCTTTAGATACGCGGCTGTCTGTGGACACCTGCATACTCAAGCAGTGTAGTGCACGATTCTCCTTGACTTTAGCTTTATAAAAATGCTAAACACTCAGTCTGGAATAACTGACTGGTTACACACCTAGGCCAGGAGCGCTGGATCACGGGAAACATAAATGTTGAACTTTCAAAGAGGACACTAAATGATTTTCCAAGAAGGTTGTGCTAGTATCTCTTCCCACCAGCAGCATAGCAGATTCCACATTCCCGCCAGTACGCAGTAACCAATAGGGAGAAAATGGTCTATCACCCGGGACCTTATTTTGCATTTTCTTGACTACTAATGGAATTATTTTTTCATATGACTACTGGCAATTTGTGTTTCTTCTGTCTATTCACGCTTCTGGCCCATTTTTGCATTAGCTGGTATTGTTCTCTTTGAATACAGAGTTCTTTACATATTCTGGTTATCAATTGTTTGGCAGTTCACCTTCAAAATATTCTCTCCCACTTGGTGGCTTAATCTTTTTACTTTCTTGTTGTATATTTCGATAAACATAAGATCTTAATTTTAAAGTAAACAGGTCTACTTTTTTTCATTAACTCAGAAAACCCCAATAACACCCTGGGTTAATGTCTGTAATGTACTTAACCAATGCCAGAATTAAACAAACCCCAAAACCTAAACAACTCTAAAATTCTATTTCCATATAGGCTTCACAGGATACATGACTACACTTGAAAATCTACTTGGTATTTCCATTCTTTTTTCCCTTTCCTAAAAAAAAAACCAGAAGACAATTCACACACCCAAGAAGGAGATGTGCTTTACTCTCTTGTCCCACCTTAGCTTAGGAAGATGTGAGGATGTTGTTTTTTTTGGCAAAAGACATTGATAACAATAGCCAATTAAGTGGCAATTCTGGAAAAACCAAGGCATAAGAAGACATCAACTCTGTTTGGAAGCCGGTCCTAACAGCACACGGGCTCTTGCGACGCACAGGTAAACGGGAGAAATTAGAAGCTTTAGATGCTTTCTCTGGTTGTGTGGCCACTTAACAGAGTTCAAACCAATCTGATCACTGCCCCGCCCCACCCCCCAAAATTCAGCAAGAAGCACCTTGTTATTTAAAAAATTTATTCACACATGACCTGCAAGATTAGTTCTGTAAGTGATTTGAATTTTAAAATGCAATTAAACTTTTGAACATCAAGATGAATAGCACTTAACCAAAGCAAAAAATTTCTTCTTCAAACATGGGATTTAATCCTAACAATTCTAGTGACAGTATGTCATCCCACACGAACAGAACGTGTATTAACGATGGATAGAAGCCCCATGGACAGTTAAGGCAGAGACGTGGGTACACAGAGCTGGGTATCTGACACCACTGAACAGGACTGCTATTTCCTGCGGTCTAAGACAGTAAGCACCAGAGAACACCCCACAAATCCTACCCCGCTCTCTGCACACAATGGAAATACCCATCCACTGTTTCCCGTATTTCTTTCCTAAGTCACTTACCTGCCCCTTAAATGCATCGATGATAAACTGCAAAGACTGGGGCTGCACACACTCAATGCATTTCTGAACCACGTGGTTGCCGTTCTGGTCCTTCACACACTTCAGGACGTGGCCATCTAGTTCCCGAACCATCTCATTCTATTGGAGACAAGGAAAGAAAGCACCACCAGAATCACAGCGAGCAAACACCTGGACAATCAACGCTCATTCCCAGACACAACCGCAGCGAATTCATGATAATCAAAGTCAAACAACTCAGCTGTGGCACTATGACAAACTGGCAACAAATGAGGACTAGAGTGTTTCCCAGGTTAGCAAATTTCCTCTAACAGTTGCCAGTCTAAAAAAGGTCTCTAACTTGCAAAAGACCTCTGGGAGTTTTAAAAAATGTAGACATCTTCAAATAGAAAGGACCCTATAAAAGTACAGCGTATTGGAGAATTTCACATCCGAGTCATCATGTTTCTATCAGGACGACACTATGAGGTCGTCTGATCAACAAGGACAGCGTTTCCTCTACAGCGCACTCCAGTCGAGGCAGAGCTCAAAGTGCCTCACATCTCTCGACTCAACGAATTCTTACAAGAATCTCAGGCAATGGACACTATTATAGATGAGGAAATCGAGGCACAGACAAACTAAATGACTTATTAAAATCACACACCTACACTGCAAAGATTCAAATCTAAGCAATCTGGCTACTGTGGTGTTGTTTTAAGACAGTGTCAGCAAACCACCTGTCAGTTATCTATTATCCTGCACGCCCCCTCCACCCATATATATGAGGAAATTAAGTCTGAGAGGAGCTAACCAATGTACTTCAGACTATAGATAGAAAGTGACTGAATCAGAACTTTAGCCCATGTCTGTGACTCCGACATGATCTTTCTGCCAGTCCACAGTGACTGCCATGTCAGCAGGAACAATACTCAGTTAAGTAATGACAAGTGTCCATACTCAGGGAATCTAGAGGAAGGTCAGATATTGAGAGAGAGAGAGTGTGTGTGTAGGGAACGGGTGGAGGGGACAAGGGTGCAGGCAGAGAGATGCTGGGATTTTGACTGGCCTCGCTCCCCAAAGCTCTGCCGCGCCAGCGCTGGCTGTCTGGAAGCTGAGCACCCGCATCGAGCCTGGGCCCTGGTACCCGCTGCCCCGTTTCCTGGCTGTACCCACTCTCTGTTTATTAGTTCCACTGCGTTACTCTACATTTATGGTGGAAGACCGTAGGCCAGTTTAAGATGGTGACACTTCTGAATGCAATGTCTTAAATCCCTGAGATGTTGAATATGTCAAAACAACTAAGAGATTTTCTAATTGAAGAAGTTCAAGATTACAATGCCAGGAAGTAAAACAAGTAAAAGGCAACACTCAGGAAAGTTTCCTAAAGCACTTCATCAAATGTCAGAAAAGAATGATTTATTCTAGAAATATAATTATGGGAATAAGTAGAGAATGATGCATATGTAAAGGCAAGGAAGACTTGAAATCAAAATGAAGCACAAGCGGATCCCTGGAATACTTTCTTGAACCCAAAAGAGGTAAAAACTCCCCCAGAGATGAGTTACTCTCACCTTAAAATAATAAAGTTGCATCAGGAAAACAGTAAATTATCCATAGCAGGAAGAGTAGTTGAGGCCCAGAACAAGACAAAAGAAACCAGACCAGAAACAGATACACAGAAATATAGCACAGAAAGAACAAGAGCCTGAGGGGAAGGGAAGGGAGGTGAAAAGCTACTACAATGTAGTCATCCAGTCAGAAAACAGAAAACGGTAAAATCTGAAAAGCTGGAGACAAAATCAACAATTTACCACAATCAAGAGAGAGGTCAAAGATGAGAAAAATACCTGGGAACCTGAAATATTCCTGCTTTCTTTCAGCAAGTGGGCATTACGGTCAAAAAAAAAAGAGGAAGAAACTTCCATGTTCAAAAGAAATAAGAAACTTTTTATATAAGTAAGAATCTCAGGGAAACTTAAAACTGATAATGATTCGAACAGCCGAGGAAACTGCCAGCAGCAGCCTCCCCCCTGCTTCTAACCACTCACACACAAACCCCTTCCACTGCCGCCTCTCCAGCACTGAACACTGCAGAGCAAACCGCAAACCTGCCGCGTGGCCAACGCTCCCTCTGCCGGCACTGGTGTCTCGACACGCACATCTGTGCGTCTCACAACCTAAGGACTCTGGACTCTCCCAGCCTTCAACTGCCATCACCATCGCCGGTGCGGTGTTGTCTCGTGTCTTGTTTCGAACTGGAGGTGCCGGGTGTCTCGTCTGGCTCAGAACTTGAGTCCATAACACAGATTCTCATTACCGAACCTTGTTCTCAGTGAGGGCAAGTGGCTCATCATTGCCAGACCACGGCCATGCCTCCAGTGAGGAGAGCTGAGGGAGTTCAGAGTCCCCAGGCCGAGGGGTCAGGTCAGCAGCCCGAGGCTCGCAGCACTGCCTTGCCTGGCACAAGCACGGCTGCAGCACACCCGCCCGCGGCTTGGTTTTGCTCCTGGGCCCTGCGGCCTGGGTGGGGCCGGCTGGACCTGCTCTGTGACTGTCCCTGAAGCCGTGGGCTTCTCCAGGTGCTGTGTCAGCTCCCACTCACAGCGCCTGGGGACAGTTCAGATTTCTGCCCCTCTTCTCCTAACTCCTCTTCAGCCTGGACTTCTCCCGCAAACCTCCCTTCAAAGACTCGGGGCACGCGCTCCCCCTGCTCTCCCACACCATGCTCTGTGGGCAGGAATCAGTCTCCGTCGTCTCTGTGCTGGTGTCTGGCAGAGAGCGGGCCTCAGGCCAATGTGCCAGAGCAGGCCCTGCAGTGGGCAGGCAGGCACTCAGTAAATGGCGGTGGAAGGAAGGAATAAGAGGGAGGAAGTGAAGGAAAATGGAAGGTGGGTTGGATAAAAGTATGGTTTATTGGAGCGGTCAATTCAGGTTGCAGAAAAGGACAACTTACTAGTGTTTTATCTGATTCAGTTCTTACCAAACAAAAACCCACCTATAAAATTGCACCCACTAAGCACTAAGTTGTAATCAAAGAGAAGAGTGTTTGAAACCACTAGTTTTAACACAAGACACTTGATCCATTATAAATTTACAAAATGAATTGCACAGTTCATGCTGGCCATGCACAGAAAGGCAGCCAAAAGCACCAAAGAAAAACAAAACTGAAACTAAAACTAAAGAGTGACAAATTTACAGGGTTTACTATATGTACCATGGAGAAACATTAAACACCAAGAAAAAAGTTAAAGGGGAAACTTACAATTACCTGCTGGTCTGCAGGAATAAATTCGAGAGCTTTCTGGATAACACGGCAGCCATACATCTGCAATGCCAATGACAGGACGTGGCCTCGAATCCGTTCTGCCAAAGCCAGCTTCTGCTCAAGGCTGCCAAACTAGACACAACGTGTGAGTGAATACCACGACTTAGGTAGAAGGAAAGAAACCAGAGAAAGCACAGCATCACTATTCTCCATCTGCCGCTGGCATGCCTCTTTCAGCCCTGTCACCTATGATTAACTATACCTTCTGTTTAGAAAGTCTTTGTTTCTTCAAGTCAGTAGTTCTCAGCCTCTGATTATGAAAAACTCTTTTTAATGTTAAGAAATTTCTCAGATATCCAATAGTAGTAGTTTCACTAATATGTGCTAAACAAATATGTAATTCCTCAAAGCTGCCATTAATCCATTAATATTATTAAGTGAATCCATACTCTAGTAATTACAGGAGCATTTATATTTATTCTAAAATAACAATACATGTGGGAAACATGATTTATTAGGGCTTCAGACGCTGTCTGGGGAAGATTCAGACTTGTTGCAGCAAACCTATGGCCTACCCGGTGCCTGCGGCCCACGGACTGGAAAGCTCCTCTCTCATCTACGCGGAGTCTGAGCCGACGCTCAGGGGGACACTGTTTGGGATTAGCGCTCTAAATCACTCCAAGAGTAGATATCGTCACTTACACAAGGCAACCGAGTCAGAGGAAAAAGTGAGTAGAATCGAGACGTAAGGCCTCACCACGTTAAATTCTTCCCAGAATGACTTTCCATCCCTGGTTTTTTATTTGCTTTTGAAGAGCATGATCGTGAGACTGGAGGAAACTTTAGAATAATTAGCTTGCCCAATCCACTCATTTTCCATACAAGGGAACTATGGTCCAGGAAAGTTCTCTAGCTTGCTCCAAATCATGTGGCTATCATCCACTGTTCACTCTGCCACCTCTAGCTGCACTACCTCTGGAGCTGGAGATCTCTGTATTTTTATATCTGTGACAAAATAGCAGTGAAAAGACATTCTAAACTCAAAAATCTAAGAGTCATGTTTAGGCTGGCTTCTCAGCCCATAGCTGGAGAATTCAGTGTCAAAGAACTTGAGTCTATGAGAGAAGCTGGGACGGAAGGGGCTGTGAGTCATTCTTTAATCTACACACACATCAAACAAACTAAGATGTAAGAAGTTTTCCAATTCCTTTGGTTGGGGGTAGGTAATGAGCAGTGTTCCAGTATTTTCCCCCTGAACCAGATTCTTCATCTCAAGGTTTCATTCCCTTCTGAAGTGATAACTTGAGGTGGTTGACACCAGAGCAACAGGGCTACAACGGTAAGCAAAAACTCCCTGTCGTTCTGACATTTTAGTTTAGGGGGGAAACAGACATTAATCCAACAATCTCATTAATCCTTTCTAAAGACAACGGTAACAAGGGTGGACGTTATTCACATTAATGGAGGAAAAACAAGGAACCAAGGCCAAAGGAGAACCCAAGAAGAAGCATTGATCAATTCTCACGACTGTAGTTTATGATGAAAAACACTACAGTTGGTGTCCAAAGATAATTCTCTAGGAATCCTAAAAAAAAGTAATTCCTTTCTCAGAACATTTTATTTGTGATCAGCTAAAATTATCTTACAAGGATTATTTCCTCCAAAACTGACATGTTGAGTGAAACTATTGAAACAATCAGAAATAATGTGCTGGATCCTAAATGCGGACAATGGTTTTCCAAAACAGACTGGCATCATCTGCCTGGGTATTTAAATGACATCCTGCTGCGGCTGAATCAGAGACCACTGAAAAGCTCTTCAAAAAAACCACACACTTCATTGTGAGGACTGGAATGGGAATGCAGTTCTAAAAACAGCTAATAAAAATCAAAATGCTCTGGAGATTCTCTAAAGCCACAGGCTAGAGAGAACAAAGGCTTACTTCAAAGAACTTCTGAATGACGTAGTTTCCAAACACATCCACCATCAGCTGGTAGGCGGCCTGCAGGATCTCGTTGAAGACAAGCTGGCGCTCAGTCGGTGTGGCACGCTCGAGTTTCAGCTGAATGAATCTGAAGCACAGAGTTAAAAGGGCAATTACAGCATTTCAGGAAGACTTGGAAATAAATAAGAATTAGCTCAATTTATATAATGTATCAGTTTTGAAACTATATGTATGTGTGTGTATGTGTGCACACACGCACAATGGTGTTATTTAAATAAAGCACTTGAGCTCACTTAATTGAAGAACTTACGAAGAAAAAAATTTTATAGTATGAAGTACCCCCTAACTTACCTGAGCTTTTAGAAGTATCCTTAAATTTCAATGTCTTTCCTTACAGCAGGACATATGTACAAAATTTTATTTATGTATGGAGTTGAGGGGGAGACGGGAAGGGGGGCAAGAAAAGAGAGGAGGGGGTGAAGGCAGGCATAACCCAGGGGAAACTCTACCTGACTTCTTCCCTTAGAAACCAGACCCACGCCAACAAACTCAAAGCCCACGGCTCTTCCTGCATTCTTTCACTCGTACTCATAGGAAGTGGTATTCATTAATGGTGTGGAACAGGCGTTACAAATGTCTGCAGTGTCTTCTGAAGTAGCTGCTACTCATTTTATCTTTTTTAATGCAGGTGACTAAACCAGAAAAACCAGTAGCAAGCTGGCAGAACTTAAAAAGGAGGTAGGTTCTTTAGAAGCCGTTTCAGTGGGCACGGCCAAAGAGACACAGGGACAAACAGGAAAGAAGGGCGGGTAGTGTCACCAGAACTACGCTTTCTCCCCAGCACCACAGTCCCTTTTTGTGAAACCCACTGCAACAGCCAGACAGAGAGGGCAACTCAAGCTCAATTCTGTGTGTCTTAAAAGCTTCTTCTCTCTCACGTCTGCGGAGCAAAACAACAAAGAGAGGTGGTCGAGCTGTCTGACTCCTGAGCACCAGAGATCCACACCTGTATCTGAATAGCGTCTCTGAGAGCAAGATTCTTAGCAGTGACTGAAGGAGCAAAGTGTGCACGTCTCTGTGTTAGAGCTTCTGTTTCTTAAACTGCAGACATTCTGTGAGGTTCTCATGAAGAAGCCACACCCGGCTAATCACGCAGAAAGGCAAAATGGTTTGTTGTAAGCATGCGATCCAGACTACTAACTGGCTCTGTTCCATCACTTGCATATCTGGTGACACCCATATCCATGTCCCTCTGAAGTAAAGAATGGGAAACATACCGGGAGGCAAACTCTGTTTCAATTATTTTACGGCAATTTACTTAGTGTATACTTTATCTGAAGCACGGAATTTAAGGCATTAAAATTTCAGTTACCTTCAATGCCAAAGCCAAGTCCTCACCTGGACCCATGCTGGTCTTGGGAAAATTCCATTATATGCCCAGCAATCTCCCGCAGTTGTAAATTGGGGTACCGGTTATTTCGAAAATCTTCCAAAAGCCTGCTCCTGCCAGAGGGCATGACATCAGACATTCCATACCGCAAACGGGAGGAAGAAAAAAGGGTGCTGCTGGGGCTGAAGAGGCTGGAGGCACTGCTCGCGCTGCGGTACTTGGCTTCAGCGCCTGGAGCAGCAGAGATGTATCTTCCACTGCCATTTGTGAGTCCTCCTGTTGGTTACAGAACAGGAGAACTCAAGACTCATTCTTAAGGAACCTTGTTCAAGAGAGGAAAAAGCATCCCACACATGAAAGCCTGCATCATCTCTGATTTCTTTTTAGTTGGTGCTTTTGTGTTAAGATTCAATTCTATTGGTGCCAAGACTTTCACAAGGCCAACTCACCCAGCTGGAAGGAAACTCTTGCACAAAGACTGAGAGGGGAATGCTTTAACCAGTGATAAGAGACTGCAGGCAATAATAGAGCAATAGTTAGTGTAGCTCTTAGTAAGTAAAACGTCGGGGGCGGTGGCTGCCGTGTGAACCAGCTCCTGAGCACCAGAAAATACAACAATCCATGGAGACTTCACCGGTTTTCCACTCTGAGCTCTGTGGAGATTCCTGCCATTGGTGAGTGATTCCCACTCCCATTTGAAACCCTTCCTTGAAAAAAATTCAGGGTACCCAGATTGGTCTGTTTTATACAGGGAGCCGCCAAAAGAACTTTGAAGAGATGGTTGTGCCACTAAATAGAAGTTTGAAAAACACTAAGGCACCCCAGGCCGAAGACAGACACAGGGATAGAAAAAGAAGGACCGAAGCTTGGAAACGGAAGGTTTTCAAGTTCTTCATCAAGAACAGGCAGCTGGTAACACCTTCTATTGGGACAGAGCTGAAATGATTGCAATAGCAACAACTTTTGGGCTACTGACATTGCTGTTTTGAATGATGACAAGGGAATAGTAACTGTGAATCCCTAGACAGATAAAATAGAGATAGGACCAAAAGGCTTATCAAAACATAGAGTAGAGTAGTAATTACAATGAGTATGTATTTTCAAGATTCTTATTTTGTTACAATGGTTTTTTTTAACTTTAGATTATACTATGAAAAGGATGTGAAGCCTTTTTTCTTTTATTCCCCCCACTTTTAAACAAAAAAGCAAAGCAGGTAAGTACCACACGAGCCACACAGTGTAGATGAATAACAATGCAGGACCCACGAGGAAAGCCACCCAGCATGAACTGCCCAGCAACTTATTCCTGAGTTCCAATGAATGAGTTTAATGGCAGCTATAAAATGATACCCAGCTTGGACTTCTCCACAGAATTCTAAGGCCCAGCTTCAAAGGTCTGGGTCTCAATGAAAGTGACAGATCCAAAAGGAAATGGCTCAGTGTTAAAATCCGTACATTTACCAAGCCTTTGTCCTATGCCAGCCAGGCTCTATGCTAGAAGTATTTCATATAAACTTTCTACTGAATCCTCACTGGCATTTTGGAAAAGGAATTTCTAATTCCCATTTATGTAACACAAAATTAAGACCCAAAGAGGTGAAAAGCTGTCCAAAGATACAAAACCCAAAATTATGGCCAGAATTTGTCACAGGACTCTTGACTCCAGAGTTAGTGCCCTCGCAACTACACGAGACTCATTTTCAGACTTAGTTATATCAAATTTTCTTGTTCTAAAGAACACTGTTATTGTTGTAAAATTCCACAATATTTCTTAATCCAAACAGAAAACATTTCTTTAAAGAAGAGAGGAGGTTTACAAGAAAAGAGAACAGTAGCCATATGGCTGCTCCTATATCCCACTTCAGAAACAATTCTTTCTTCCCTGACCCAAGATTGTGGAGAAGCGTGCAGAGGCGGTAATCTAGCAGGTCAGCAGGTACTGGGAGAGTGTGATAGCAAGGAACATGCTTAAGGAGAAAGAAGAGCACGAACGCACAAAGTTTTGAGAACAATCTAAAGGTTTTTAAGAACCTGCTCACTAAGAAAGGCATTTAGGGAAAGGTAACAATCAAGAGAGAATCAGAAACCAAATTCCTAACCAAACATCCATATCAATACAGAGGGCAGCCAGGTCCTTGGTGACAAAACTGAATGACAGGACCACTCTGAACACTGTCCTACCTCTATACTTCCAGTTATGTGGGCAAATACACGCACTTATCATTTAAGCCACTATTAGATGGATTCTGTTACTGTGGCCAAAAGCATACTGACTGATTCATACCACAAAGGGCAGGAGTGAGTAACAGGGAAAACCTCCAATAAAGCTTCATACATGTGCCTTGCAGTTTTGATTTTTGGCTCTAGTCTCCTTGGGTACCAGACAGCATACACACACAAAGCACACACATACACACACATAGGCACACAGTTTTTATTACTGACAAAGGAAGTATACAAATCCGAAAAAAGAAAAGAAATTTCCCCAGGTACTATATTGTAAATGGCAAACTGAAAGTTAACAGGAGTATTTTGCCTAGGCCAAGTAATTTTTCTTTAAACATTACACCAGTGTTTAAAGTAGAAATTTTTGCTTAAAATTGTAGTTTTCTGGTTGTTTTTGAAAAGGCACCTGGCAAATAGCAGGCCATCAGTATGTATTTGTTGAGTGAAACTCCTTTAGATGGGGAATATGCAGAAACGGTATTTTCCAGTTAATTATAGTTTACACACCTACATGCACTTGTGTCCAAACACCCGTGCCCCTGGAGGCGGCCCCTGAAAGCGTCTGAATTCACAACCCTTGTTTTAAAAGGAACATTTCATATAGGGGCTCAAAGGGAGTCCCTTAGTGATTTCACAGTTTTCTACAGTATTTTGACATCACAGAGCTGTGTCTTACGACAACATTCCACAGAAATTATGGGCTTAAATGTTTTCTTTACACTAGTATTTGCATGTTTCCAGTTCCACACGTAAGGGGCTTGGAAGTCACCATTCCATCCTAACAACAAGTAAAAAGCTGAAGAGATTGAAAAATCAACAGTTCTTCTTGGATCCATAGAGAGGGGAGGACACACAGCAAACCACTGCCCCAAGACTGGACAGGCGAATAAAGACCAGCACAGCTACCAGAGCAGGGACCGGTGGAAACTACGGCCAGAACCAGTAAGGACCAGAATAGGAAAACCTGAACTGTAATTGACAAATTGCTAGAGGCTCAGTGTGGACAACTCTGAGAGTTGAAACTCCAGGGGGAACCAGTCATAGGAAGCCCCCACAATATTGTAAGATTTACCTCCAGGAGCCAAACCAGGTCCCTCAATAAATATCAGAAAAAAATTTCCTCAGGCTTCCAGCAAGGTGAAGAGAAAAGGAACAATTCTGAAATAGGCCAGAGCACTTATTAACAAAGTCTGCCCCCCTCAAGGGAAACTAGTTAACGAGAACCTAATCGGCCGGGTTATTATCAGAGACTGAGCTGACACTGACCAGGGGAAATACACAACTCCAGCCTACTCAAACCATCCTGTCCTACCAAAAGGAGGATAAAGAAAAAACCTAAAAAACACTTGTGTAGGGGACAGTCCAGAGGCAAAGGCTCACTAAAAAACTAAGACCTAATCCCAGGACTATAGAACACCCCCCCTCCCCCACACCCTACCCTATCACTAAAAGCCTACTTACAACAGTTCCTTTTACCCAGGATATCAGGCATGGCTGTCATCAGTAAACAGCAAGGCATACTCAAAGGCAAAAACCACAATTTGAAGAGAAAAACCAAGTATCAGAAACATACATGGCAGGGATGTTGGAATCATCAGACCAGGAATTTAAAATGACTGTGACTAATATGCTAAGGGCTCTAATGGATAAAGTAGACAGCTTGCAAGAATAGACGGGCAACGTAAACAGATAGAAGGAAATCCTAAGAAAGAACCAAAAAGAAATGCTAGAGATTAAAAACACTGTAACCGAAATGAAGAATGCCTTTGACGGACTTATTGGCAGACTGGACACAGATGAAGAAAGAATCTCTGAGCTAGAGGATCTGTCAGCAGAATCCTCGAACCCCCAAAATGGAGAACAAAGACTCAGACAGAACATCCAAGGACCGTGCGACAACTACAAAGATATCACACCCACATGATGGGAATACCAGAGAAGAGAAAAAGGAACAGAAGTATCTGAAAAAAATAATGGCTGAGAATTTCTCCCAATTAATGTCAGACACCAAACCACAGATCCAGGAAGCTCTGGGAACAGCAAGCAGGATAAATGCCAAAAAAATACACCTCCACACATCATTTCAAATTACAGGAAATTAAACATAAAGAAAAAATAAAGAAGCCAGGGGAGGAAAAAATCTTACCTATGGAGGAACAAAGATAAGAATTGCATCTGACTTCTCCTCAAAAAGCATGCAAGCCAAGAAGAGAGTGGAGTGTATTTAACATTTTGAGAGAAAAGAAAACACCAACCTAGAATTCTGTATCCTGTGAATTATCCTCACAAGTGAAGGAGAAATAAAGATTTTCTCTGGCAAACGAAAATTGAGGTAATTTGTTGCCAGTAGACCTGTCTTGCAAGAAATGTTAAAAGTGCTTCAGAGAGAAGCAAAAACAATACAGGTCGAAAACTGTGATCTATATAAAGAAAAGAGCTTCAAAAAAGGAATAAGTGAGGGTAAAATAAAAAATTTTATTTCTTATTCTTTTTTTTCTTTTTGCTGAGGAAGACTGGCCTGAGCTAACATCCGTGCCCATCTTCCTCTACTTTATATGTGGGACGTCTGCCACAGCACGGCTTGATAAGTGCGTGTGGGTCTGTGCCTGGGATCCAAACGGGCGAACCCCAGGCTGCCAAAGTGGAGTACACAAACTTAACTGCTACACCACAGGGCTGGCCCCTATTTCTCTTACTCTTAATTGATCTCAAAGACAAACAGTTTGTTCAAAATAATAATAGCAACAACGTATTCAATTACACATGTTTATGCTTGTATCATTTTATATATGCTTACGTATGCTTACAGGTAAGTGAAATCAATGACAGCAATGATACAAGGGACAGGAGGAAAGAATTAGAATTATTTATTTTAAAGTACTCACACTACTCGTGAAGTGGTATCATCTAATTTGAAAAGTGAATCTGGATTAGCTGTAATGTATGATGCAAACTAGGACAACGACCAAAAGGTAAAAAAAAAAAAAAAAAGTAACATATGTTAAGAAAGGAGAAAAAATAGAATCATAAAATGTTCAATTAAAACCACAAAAGGAAGGAAAACAGTAGAAGAAAAAGACAAGAACAAAGGCTACAAATAGAAAACAGTAAGTAACAAATACGATAGATACTAGTCCAACTACATCAATAATCACTTTGAATGTCAATGGTGTAAACGTATCGATTAAAAGACACTGTCAGAGTAGGTCAAAAAATCTGACCCAACTATATCTTGTCTACAAGAAACCCACTTTAAAAACAAAGACAAACGTAGGTTAAAAGTAAAAGGGTGAGGGGCTGCCCGGAAAGTTCCACGTGCTCGGCTTGGCGGATCTGGATCCAGGTGCGGACCTGCTCCACTCATCAGCTGCACTGTGGAGGCACCCCACACACAAAATAGAGGAAGACCGGCACAGATGTTATCTCAGGGCCAATATTCCACAAACACACACACACGTAAGTGGATGAACAAAAAATATACGGTGCTAAATTAACACGGCCTTCAGCTGTTTTACGTAAGTCTATGAAAGGATTTTCTGCCAGTAGCCATCTAGTATTCCAACCTCTTGCTACAGGGAATGTTTTGGTTCCTTTGCTTTTTGTACTCATAGATCTTTGCCTAATGGGCAAAGCCCTGCCGTATTTGCCTTTAAAGATAAATTCCCCAACATCTGTCTCTGTATTTAACACAGGCAGAGGCAATACTGCTCACGGAAATGTTTATAAAGTAAGTTCTCCCCAATCTACCCCCAATACCATAGCCAGGTAGGTCTAAATTGAAATAAACTAAGAGATAAATTGTCTTTAGTATGTAATACTGAGTCCAAACTAAGTTAACTTTCACGTGGTTAGTTTTACAGACGACAGGTCACTTTCAGAGAACCAGGTGAGCAACCACAAATACTGCGTCTCCCTTCAGAAAGGACAAGCACCTAAAGGCATACGTGACTAGTTAGCCTGAAATCAGTACCGCTTACTGAACGATAAATTAGAATCACCTACCGCTGCTCAGGCTGGGACAGAGAAAACCTATTTGTGTTTGAATTTTGTTTTTCTTAAAGGACTAAGAACACATACAACCTTGAATTTAAGGGACAGGAAGAATCAATTTTAAGAAGAAAGGAATTCTATCATGACAATAAAACTAAACACTTGCATTCTTTCGCCCTGAACAGATGATGAACATTAGAGCTCACTTCTACTGTATTTCAACACTGTGGGAATCAACAGGCACAATACTTTTCTCCCAGGGAACATAAAAAGGCTGGGAAGTTCTCAACCATGTACCTGATAATAAATTACACCTGCTGCTTCTTGATGTTTAGCGTTTAAAAACGGCACAATCTGGGGATTGTGGAGAAAATCATAAGCATGGAGAAGCATTTCAGGAAGTGGGGAGGGGGTGGGTAGAGGATGGAGAGATCCATGGGTAGGCAGGACATGAAAATGTAAAGTAAGAACTAGACTTTTGGGTTACTCATATCCACATCCTTTACTTTTCCTTGTTGAGGTAAAAGGTGGAATTTATTAGAGATGGATGCTTTAGGTACAGGTGAGAGCCTCAAGGCCTCAGGAACCCACATGTAAACCACAAATGAGGATTACAGACCTAGTTGTTAGTAATATTAATTAAATAGTAATATTACTAATTACAAAAACAATACTTTTAAATTGAGAAATATAACACATACTTAGGCCAAACAAAATAAATACTTGCAAAACCTGCCTTGCTTGGGGTCATAAAAAACTATTCTAAATATGCATATGCATGTGTGTATATTTATGTATGCGAGAGATGGGAGGGGGACTGAGAGAGGGAAAACGGGAGGGAGATTTCACTTTGTAAAAATTTACCACCCAAAGGGCCGGTCCCGTGGCTGAGTGGTTAAGTTCATGCGCTCCGCTTTGCTGGCCCAGGTTTTCGCTAGGTGGAATCCTGGGCGCGGACATGGCACTGCTTGTCAAGCCATGCTGAGGCGGCGTCCCACATGCCACAACTAGGAGGACCCACAACTGAAAATACACAACTGTGTACCAGGGGCTTTGGGGAGAAAAAGAAAAAATAAAAAAATAAAAATAAAAATTTACTACCCTACGCCATCAAATTTGACACCTTATATAAAATGGAGAAATTCCTGGAAAGTCACAAATTACCAAAACTGACTCAAGAAGAAATGGAAACTCTAAACCTGTAAGACATAAAGAAACTGAACTAGTAATTAAAAATCTTTCCACAAATAACACCAAGCCAGGATGGCTTCACCGTTGAATTTTATCAAATGTTTAAAATAATACCAATACTTCACAAACTCTTCCAATAAATAGAGGGGGATGGTCCATTTCCAACCTATTTCATAAGGTCAGTATCACCATGATAATGAATCAAAGAAAGACATCACAAGACAAGAAAATGATAAATATCCTTCATGAACATAGATGCAAAAACCCTCGACACGCATATTAACAAACCAAATCCAACATGACCAAATGGGATTTATCCCTGGAATGCAAGGTTAGATTAACATCCAAAAAGCAATTAATGTAACATAACATATTCAAAGGATAAACACCATATAATCATCAACAAATGCAGAAAAAGCATTTAACAAAATCCAAAACCCATTCATGACAAAACTCTTAAACTTGGAATATAAGGGGAACTTAACCTGATCAACTGCATCTATGAAAAACCTACAATGATCATACTTCAAGGTAAAAGAGGAACATTTTATCCCCAAGATCAAGAATAAAGCCAGGATGTCTGCTCTCATCTGTTCCTTAACGCAGTGCTACAAGCTCTGGCCTGTGCAATCGGGTAAGAAAAAGAAAGAAAAGGCATCCAGATAGGAGAGCTGGCTTTACTGCAGGTAACATGATCTTAAGGAATCCACCCAAAATTATCAGAATTAAGTAATAGGAACTAATTAATTAGAAGTAATAAGTACAGCAAATTTGTAGAATACAAGATCAACATACAAAAATCAATTATAGTTCTATGTTCAACCAACAGACAATCCAAAAATAAAACCGTAATTCCATTCACAAAACCATAGAGAAAAATAAATACGTAGGAACAAAATTTAACAGAAGACGTGTAAGACCTGTACGCTGAAAATTTCAAAACTTTGCTGGGGAAAATGAGGCATGCATGAAGATGAACTATCACCTCACACAATACATAAAATTAACTCAAAATGGACCACAGGCTTAAACATAAGAGCTAAAACAATCAACCTTTTAGAATAAAGCATGGTAGAAAATCCTTAAGAGCCTGAGCTGGGCAAAGATATCTATACCAGAAAGCATGATAAATTGGACTTCATCAAAACTAAAAGCTATTGCATTTCAAAAGATACCACTGAAAAAACGAAAAGACCAGAAGAAAATACAGTCATATGTCACCTAACAACAGGGATACATTCTGAGAAATGTGTTGTTAGGCAATTTTGTCATTGTGCAAACATCATACAGTGTTCTTACAGAAACACAGATGGTACAGCCTACCACACGCTTCAGCTATACGGTACTAATCTTACGGAAGCACTGTCTCACACACAACCCTTCGTGGACCAAAACGTCATTATGCGGCCCAGGACTGCATATCCAAAGCCATATCTGATTAAAGACTTGTATCCAGAATCTACAAAGAACTCTTACAATTCAATAAGACAATCTAAATCAAAAGATGCACAAAAAAAGTGAGCAGACATTTCATCAAAGACATATGAACGGTTAATGAGCACATGAAAAGATGTTCAACACCATCAGTCATTAAGGAAAAAACTATTAAAACCCACCAGAATAGCTGTATTAAATAAGACAAATAAAAGAAATGTTGGTGAGGATGTAGAGAATTGGAACCCTCATACATTGCTGAAGGGAGTGGAAAATGGCACACGAACTTGGAAAACAGTTCGGCAGTTTCTCAAAACGTAACAAAACTAACATAAAATTCAGCAATTCTACCCCTAGAGAAATGGAAACGTGTCCACAGAAAGACTTACATGCAAATGTTCATAGCAGCGTTATTTCTAATAGCCAAAAACAGTAATCAAGAGACATCTTCAACTGTAAGTAGTTGACAAAATGTGGTATACCCACCAAATGGAAGACAACTCAGCAACCAAAAGGAACAAACTACTGACACACATTACGCTACGGATGAAATCGCCAAAACATGAGATGGAAAGATGCCAAACCAAAGAGATCACACACTGTATGGTCCCATTTATATGAAACGTCCAGAAAAGGCAAATTTAAAAACAGAAAGTCAGTCAGTGGTTGACTGGGGCCTAGGGTGTGAATGGGGATTAACTGTAAATGGTCATGAGGAGTCTTACTGAGGGGATGAAAATATTCTAAAACCAACTCATCAGGATGGTGGCACAACTCAGAAAGTTACTAAGAATCACTGAATTGTACACCTGAAATGGGTGAATTTCATGATATGGAACATATAAATCAATAAAGTTGTTTAAAAAAGAAAGAAGTTTGGTCTTTAAACAAGAGGTAACAGGAAAAGCATTGAAGAGTCTTAAGCAGGCATCCAAGAAGTGACTGCTGAACAAATAATGAGAAAAATAACTAAACTGATTTTTTTTAGAGTATCATAACACATCTGATTACTGGGAGGAAGCGTGGAAATTATATCATGGAGAAAAGATCCACACTGGGATATCAGAGACATATGCTGGAATGTGCATTCAAATACTTACTAGCTGTGTAGTACTACAAATGTCATTAAACCATGCTGAGTTTAAGTGTCCCTGTGTGAAACAGTTATTTCATTATTTAACACATGAACGAACACAGGGAACGAAGGCTTAAGAGGGTTGTTAGTGATCCAAGAACGGAACCCATGGCTGGTGGCAGCAGTGAAGTAGCATTAATGATAGAAGCTATGTTAGGGGTGGCCAATACATATTTGGGAAAGGAATAAATTTCTTGCACCAAAACGTCTTTAGGGTTTTCGTAGACACTCTCAGAAACGAAGTACCAAACTTCTATTTTCTCTAGGTTAAAACTAAAGCATACAAGAACACTTTTCTCAAGGAAACAGACTGAGCTGAGGCAAAGCTCTACCGATCAAGACACAAGGTTCCTCAGAAATGACGTGCATGAGTTACGTACTACATGCAACAAAGCAAGTCCAATGTAAACACTTAAAACTAAATCGCTTAAACAAGGTTGATGTTTTTTTAAAAGGGAAGATACGTTAAAACTAGGCAAACAGCAAGAGTAATTAAAACAAGAAATAACTCGCACGGATAGTTATTTCCTACTTTACAGGGAAGCATGAATTGAGGAAGGAGGAAGTATTTCATTAAATTGCTGACATACTTATTGGAAAGAGGAAAGGCACTATGCATGCAAGTAACGTTTCCAGCTCCATTTTCAAACACCAAAAACCACAGCATTTAGTTCAGGGGTTGACAAGCTACAGCCCACAGGACAAATCTGGCCTGCCAACTACTTTTGTAAATCAAGTTTTGGTGGAAGATAGCTACGCATTCATTTACATTTGTCTGTGGCTGCTGTCCCACTTCAAGAGCAGAGTTGAATATTCACTACAGAGACCATCTGACCTGCAAACCTAAAAAATTTACTCTCCGGCTCTTTACAAAAAACATTTTGCAGATTTAGTTTGTTCAGTACTCAGTATGAGCTGACACAGTTCAAATGTTTAGACCAAGGAATTACAAGGTAAGATTTCTGGATTTGATAATGCACGGGTTTAAAAGATACGCTGGGCACATCATGTGACAGGATGCACACTGACACTGCATGCTTTGGAGTCAAAAAGGTTTGACTGTACATCTGTTCATATATGAGAAGACTCGGGCAAGATATTTAAGTCAGTAATACCTCGCTTCTGGATCAGGGCACAACACCTATACCTTCCAGAGTTATATGTACAGCACCCAAAACAATTAAGAGTAGCACATAATAACAATTCAATAAACATTAGGTCCTTCCATCTACACAGTAAACTAGCACTTTCACCCATCCCTTATAATTCTGCAGCAACCCTCAGTCTTCAAAGCCAGGCATTCTGTCACTAGGAAACAACGTTGTGCAATGTGCACCCATTCCCTTATCTATTCAATATGGACTGATTTACCAACCTGGAATGTCTCTACAACTTTTCTAAAGTAATGTCCATAGATAACCTGAGACAATGAATTCCACCACTATAGATTTCACTGCGTGACATTTTAAGATACACACACAAATGTATATGTAAATATATAGATACATAGTTTTGCCTTAAAACTAATCTCTGAAACTCAGAGATAGCACTCTTAGTTCTAGAATAATAACTTTATTATCCTACCCCCTTCAAGACTTCTTTCGATTTTTATAATCATTTCCCAGCCTTTGTCTTTCCCAATGAAAGCATCCTATTCGTTTTTAGTCAGTCCTCATTTTTGAGCCCATAAAGCCATTTTTAATCTTGCTGGTTAAAAACTGGGAAAAGTCCATGTAAACTATGGACTTTGGATGATAATGATGTGTCAGTATAGGTTCATCAATTGTAACAAAGGTACCACTCTGGTGAGGGATACTGATAATGTGGGAGGCTATGCATGTGTGGGGCAGTGGGTATATGGGAAATCTCTGTACTTTCGCTTCCATTTTGCTGTAAACCTAAAACTACTCTAAAAAAATAAAGCCTTACTTAAAAAAAAATAATAATAATACTAAATAGAGGATTTAAAAAACCCAGACTCTTCTTAGGCAAAGTGGCCATTCATGATGATTTTTACCAGGACAGTCCTGATTTAGGTCTGTCACCACAGAGTAATTATTAATAGCACCCCCATTCACTCTCAGAAGTGTCCTGGGTTGCATGATAAATTATATGGTCACTCTACTTCTATGCCTCAACTTTCTCCATCCAAAAAATAAATCAGTACTTCACAATCCAAACTTGATAAATAACTGGGGGAAGGGAGAATGCACCATCTCCCATCTCTGCAAAGGTTTAGAAATATGCCATCCGCAGTGTTAGTACAAGTTTTCGGTCTTACAGCCTGCTGCCTAGGATCCTCTTTTCCCTCCTCGTTTTCCAGGATCTAGATGATAACATTTTTAAAATCCCATAGACATAACAACCTAACCATGTAATCCGGAAACACATTTCTATACTCATTAGCATACGATTCAGTTTAAAAAGTATATACAATTTTTTTTAAGAATCTAGGAAAATGATTCAAATAAAATGTTTTATGTGAAAAAGATATTAAATGTATACATGGAGGGAGAGTCTGAAAAATAAGGCAAAATACTAATTATGGTGATATTTCAGTGGTGATACATTCTTTTTCTCTATGTCTCTGTGTTTTCCAGCTTTACTTAAAATGAGTCTGTACTGTGCTTACAATGGAAGTTTCTCACATGTAGCCAAAGAACAAGACGTTCACACTAAAGCTGAAGTGAATATCCAGGGGGTGCACCCAACTTTAATAAATCCAGAACGGCTACGCTATCTAGGTACAGCCTAAACAACATGAGGTACTTAAGGAAGGCAACACCCAGGACACTTCTGGGATAAAGGGATTGTCCTTTGCTTATGCAAAGTACTTCTAATGTCATCAGTGGCAAGAGATTTCTCGAGTTCAAGGTGGGGTTAGAGTAATGGTTCTTACCCAGGTTTAAGCTTGAAGAGGATCCGTGTGAAGAGAGGGAAGGAGGTGGTGTCTGTGAATGTCCTGGTCCCTGACTAGGGAGAGGCATGCCCACGGGTCCAGGAGAGGAGGAAAAGCTAAGGCCGTTATAAAAACTGTGTCCAATGGGGGTCAAGCTGCTCGATGTCCTCTTATAAAGGTCACTGCTGCCAGTCAGGGAGTCACGGCGGGAGCCACTGCCAGTGTTGGAGTTTGCAACTAAAATGGAATTAAAACAATGCAGATAAGAACAGGCCTGTTCTTCGAAGAACAAGCCCAGTGATCTGTTCCTAACGCTCTGATACAGACTCCTTACCACCGCAAATTTGTCAGCAGAGACGGCCTAACCGTTCAGGTGGCAGTTCTAGGGGCAGGTAAAGTAATAAAGAGGACATGGCTTAAGTTAACAAGAAACTTCTGTTCAAACCATCACACGTATGCTAAATTGACCTTCCTTTTGTGTCACATATTATGGGGTGGGCGTGGGTTTAAAAGCTCTGACGGCCACATAAGCTATGGAAAAGGTGAAAGAAAATGGGCTGGAAAGAATGCCTTTCATCAACCCAAAGGTTCTAGTAGAAAAATGGAGTAGAGAAAAAAGATATGTCAATGGGGTATTGCCCCACTACATAAGAATTATATATGAAAGCCTGTTTTCTCAATGGGTTCAATCAAGAGTTATTACTAGGCCCCAATTCCAATTTAAGATACTTTCTCCCAAACATGCCCTTCTCTTTTGAGACTACACTATTTTACAAACACCACAATATACCATTATTTACCTTACTACTTCCTGCTTTTTTCTCCCATCAAAACATTAAAGATATCTTGGTCTAATTTCCTTCCTCCCACTTTTCCATAATATCCACCTTAATACTTCTCGCAAGACTAGAGAAACCCCATGACTCTCTAAGGCCTGCAGACTGTGGAGTTCACTAACCCGTGATCTTTGCTAAGTCCTCCTCCTTCACTTTTTGACATCTACGTTTTTATGCTTCCCTCCACGTTCTTCCCAATGCCTATAAAAGTCTCCCTTGCTTTTCTAATCCCTGAAACAAACTGACTATGAGAATATAAATAAGTAGCAACATGAGCATAAACCTAGAACAGGCCCCAACTGTATCACATGATTTTAACAGTCCATCATCTCAAAGATACGTGAGACGGCTGGATTCCCACGGGGCTCGGTCCAGATCTGCCTGTGGTATCTGTCCAGGGTTCCATGCATTGTCAGTGTTTTGTAAAGATTATAAACATAATTAAAACTCAGTTTTAACAGCACATCAGTCTGATTTCTACCTGCTGTTCCAAACCCTCCCAGGGCCGATCCCAGGGTGGCGCCGAGAGAACTGCTGCTTCCAAATCCCAAGGACGTGCTGGCGGGCTGGGCCGAGCCCTGGGAGAAGAGGGAGCTGCTCTGCGAACTGCTGCTCAGAGAGTTGTTGCCATAGAAAGAGCTGGATGCCAGGTTGTTACTGGGCTGCTGCTGGGGCTGGGGCTGAGGCTGCTGGGTTCCTAAAGGGCGAAATGGTCCATTTGTTGTTCCAGCAAGACCACCGGCTGCTCCATTTGCTGAAGCTGCGGCCGCTGCAACAGCTATGAAGAAGAAAGCAAACCATCTGGCTGTTAAAGGAGCCGGCCATATTTCCAAACTACACTGTTATCCTTTAGAAAACCTTTTAATGCTGCCATATCTTTTCAAAGCAGACGGAAACCTTGTAAAGAACTATACAAATCTGTCTTTGATCCCTTCATCTGAAGCTTCTATTTTCTATTTCAACTGTCAATTTGAAGTCAAAATACCACTGGAGCCAAGTTCACGATGGTGGTAGCTTTAAAGGGTCTGAGTTTAAAACAGGTACAGAGATCAAATGTACTCATTTTAAATACAACCACTTCCTAAAATCTCAAGTTTCACAAATACCTACGTTAAGGACATTTTTCAAGAACCACTGGCGACCAAATACTAGAGTCCCTCCAGCTCCTAAGACACTTGAGCACGTTGCTCTCTTCAAGATGTTCCCGCAATGGTTCCTCACTTTCAAATACACATAAAGCTTAAAATAAAGCCTATTACCCCTCAACCAAAATTTATGCTCTGCCACTCCTTACTACTCCTCCCTCCCACTTTCTCCATCCCTGCCCCAGCGCAAAAGAAAACCACCAAAAAAAAAAAACCAACAAGAAAAACACACATTATCTTAAAACGATGACATGGATTACTGTAAAATTAGCCTTGGACTTCTGCCAAGGGTGCCATCTTCAATGAGTAATCCAACTTCTGACGCCCGCACTGGAGCAAGTCCTTGCTGCTAACCAGCTGGTACTTGCTGTCAACAGAACCAGAATTGAGGTCACTTGCTGCTTTGGACTCTCTGTCTGAAATATTACTGTGTAGAATTGCTACACTGAGAATTGTCAAAGTATTTTATTTTCAACGTATTTTAAAAGTATCATCTGGGGCCAGCCCAGTGGTACAGCAGTTAACTTTGCATGTTCCGCTTCAGCGGCCCTGGGTTCACCAGTTCGGATCCCAGGTGTGGACCTACACATTGCTTGTCAAGCCACGTTGTGGCAGGTGCCCCACGTATAAAAAGCAAAGGAAGATGGGCACGGATGGTAACTCAGGGCCATTCTTCCTTAGCAAAAGGAGGACTGGCGGCAGATCTTAGCTCAGAGCTAACCTTCCTCAAAAAAGGATATCATCTGTCACCCCCTTTAGATCTCTGACATGAGTCCACTAGGATCTAAGCTCACCTGCTTGTGCAGCTGAAGAACTAATAATGACTGGGGCGGGAGCTACAAGTCGAACAGGAGCGCCGAGACCATTTCTCGCTCCTGCGTTCACCACAAGGGCACCAGTTTGGTCATAGTAGGCAGCAGGAGCCAAGACCGGATAACCTGGGAATATCAAGCCAACATATAAGTATATATGAAACTAACAAATGCCTCCTGAGCACCAGCATATTGTAAATAGTCACAAACTCAGCTTTGGGGACAGACAGACCTAGATTTATATCCTGGCTTCACCACTTAGACAGCTGTATGACCCTCAATCACTGGGTATCCATTTCCCCATCTGTGAAATGAAGATAATACCTGCCTCATAAAAGTTCTTGTATAGATGAAAGGGCGAATGTGAAAGACCTAGCATGACATCTAACACAATAAGAGGCAGTGTTATTTACCACCCACTACCTGTTAGAAAAGGAACTTGGCGGAACAGGGAATACCTCTGGCTCTTCAAAGTGCTAACCAAAGTCATCAGCAGCAATCATACACTGGCAATTGTTTTTTTTTTCCTTGACTACACAAATAACAGAGGGTACAAATGATTACAATCATAGTACTTTCATGCCACATAATAATCTCAGTACAAATATCCTGCAAGTTAGCAGGAAAAACCTAAACGAGCTTCCCAACAGGATCTTTCAATACCCTATGAGATGGAATCTCCAAATCCCATTGAGTCATAGAAGAAACCACAGGTGACTTTCCAATAAAACAGAAGTGTTCAGTAATTAACAAAACACAGTATGCAAGTTAAAGTTACTCACTGAATTCATAAACAGATCAGTTAATTAGGCTATGCTCCATGGTCACTAAGAATCCATAAACTCAGGCTGAGGTCTCACAAGGACCTGTTTCAAAGGAAGCACCTCAGACTACATCCAATCCATGAAAAGAACAGGACCAGGTGACATTGAGCCCAGAATAACATATATTCAAGATATATACATATCTCAATTGTAGGCAGGCAGCTACAAAGCACCTCTACTGTTGGTTTGGGAGAAAACCTAGAAACGTCAGGGATGACCCTATGAAGGAATGCTAAGAATTTCTTCCTAAAAATGCTGTTCAAAGACATCAGCATAAAAACTAAAGCTCTGGAGTGATGCTAAAGTAGCCTGGCCACTGCTTTTATCCCTGATCGTCACTCAAGGAAAACAGCATATTCCAAGCTGTGTGTGGAGATCACAGATCTCCAACATACAAGGTTAAGACTGGCTCAGAACAACTAGGTGCTCTCATCAATGAACTAGGGTCTAGGTGAGGGCAAGGGTGTCACCCTTGCCAGTCTCCAAATCACAACAAGCCTAAGCAAGCCGAAAGTACTGCCGATTCTCCTCTCCATCTCCCCCAATGACAGAGTTTCTTCTTAAGGTATTAGGACAAACAACGCAGCCTCACCTGGCATGCCCGCAGCCAGTCCTTGTCCAAAAGCAAGAGCAGAATTCACTGCTGCAGCTGCCACTAGTGGATCTGTTTGCTGTCCCTGCTGGTTCTGATTCGGGGTCAAAGGACGCTGGCTGGCTCCTCCACGGAGAACCTGGGAGACAGAAATAAATCAATTACTTTTTTCTCACTGGCAATACCTAACACCTACCATGTGCTCTACGTCTGGTTGACTTTTAAAAATTAATAGTTGTAAACCATTTTTCTTATAGTGGTTTTATATGGCATGGCTATTAGGATGAAAATTCAATTAACATCTCATATAATGAAATTTCCTTCTACAATTCTTAAACATATTATCTTTATAAGCTGTCAAAAGCATATAAAAGTGTTGATTCATTCATTAATCACATACTTAATGCCTACCATCTGGCAGGTACTAGGGATAAAGCAATGAACAAGACAAAGCCCTTGCCCTCTTGGAGCTTCTGATCTAGTGAATGAGACAGACAACCAACAGTAACTATAACAGACGTCAGTGCTCTGACAAACAGAGGGTGACGAAGGAAGAGTACGATGGAGTGGGGGAGGGGGTCTAGACAGGACGAACAAGGATAATTTACCCACATAATTAAGATAAAATACCTGTGTCTTTAAAAAACACACACACACACAAAAGAAGTTATATTTTCTTTATGGAATATGAGAGCATTTTCTCTACCCTATGATACTATTCCCATTCATCAAGGCCCAAATGGCCCCAAATGAGCTCCAGATTTGATGTAGGAGGCTTCTGACCTGTTTCTATTTCTCCTGCCATAACATTCCACAAACACGCAGCAGTCTAAATGGAGACAAGTATTTGTCAAGAACACTGACACGTGAGCGCAGAAAACTAGTTCTGCGACTGTGATAAAGGATCTACTTTTTATTAAACAGGTATAAAGATGCTGGTAAACACTCCGAATTCTCGAAGAATCTACTCCAGAAGATCTATATACTCCAGGAAGTAAAAACGCAAAACCCAAAGACCAAGGCTAAAAATTTCCAAAGTTTATGGACGACGCATTGTGCAATGTCTTCAAAGACAGAGTTCTTAGATCGTTTTCACTATCGCTTTGCTATTTATAAAAGACACGTGGTCAGAACGTGGGTACAGATTATTCTTGGTAAAAAATGTAAAAGACAAACACACCAACAATCAAATATTTATTACATGAGCATAAAGTGGACAACACTGTCCTTAGTGGCAAGAAGAGATGCTAGACACTTAATTTACCCAAAGACTCTTATTTCCTTATCTATAAAACTACTGAGAGTAACAGCTCATCTTGCAGACGTGTTGGGAGTATTAGAACTAACGTCTGCAAGGCACAATGCCTGGTACCCCAGAGACAATCGATAACCAACAGCTAACTGCCATCAACATATTAGGCAATTTATTTCTGTTTATGACCTAAAGAATCTAACAGACTTTACAAGAGAAGGAGTGCTTCAATCTACAACGATAGAAGAGTGAAGGGAGGCTGCCTAGGGGAGTGTTTGGGCCAAGACTTAGCAGATGCCTAACCAATAACCCAGAAGACCTCTCACTCTAAGAAAAGTAAACAGCATGTACAGAGATATGGCAAATACTAAGAGCTCAAGAACTAATAAAACATCAATGAGGGGCCAGCCCAGTGGCACAGTGCTTAAGTTCACACGCTCTGCTTCGGAGGCCTACAGTTCACAGGTTCAGATCCAAGGTGTGCACCTACACACTGCTCATCAAGCCATGCTGTGGCTCCATCCCACATACAAAACAGAGGAAGACTGGCACAGATGTTAGTTAAGGGCCTATCTTCCTCACCCCCCCACCCAAAAAAAAAACTCAGTGAAAGGTTCGTTTTCACAGGACATAATCAACTAGGCTTGTGTGTGATTAGAAATTGTGTGGAAAGGTCAGGGGATAGGGGAAGGGACAAGGTGCCAGAATAAAGGGGTGGTCCAGACTATTGAGTGTTGTTGTAATGAAGACAGTGACATGCTTCCTTTTTGCCCACTCTCCAGAAATCTGTGTGCTACCTTGATGAAACATCACAGTTCTTAAGTCAGCTGCCAAAGTTCATATATTTCAATTTCATCAAGAGCCACTGGGTCTGGATTTTACGGAAACAAATACATAAAATTTCACAAGTAACATTTTAACATCTAACAAAATCAAGAAAAATGACTCAATATCTATTTGTAAAGCACTATCCTAGGAGTAGGTTTACTACCTATCTTCACAACGCAAAAGCTGTTAAATTCAAACTTCTCGCCAAAGGTGCTGAGCTAAACTCAGTAAAACCTACCTGTACTTAACAGGCAAGCAGATGCTCCATGGGGATATTTTAATTAATAACCATCCATCCTTCTGTTCACCATGCTCACTAGATCAT
Organism: Equus przewalskii; assembly: GCF_037783145.1. NCBI lineage: Eukaryota > Metazoa > Chordata > Mammalia > Perissodactyla > Equidae > Equus > Equus przewalskii. The sequence goes on along the minus strand of NC_091832.1, from coordinate 25,389,987 downwards.
CATCCACAGTCTCCCCCAGTCAAGACAGTGCAGAAGCCATTCTAAACTCTGCTCTCTCACAACGCAATCTCCAACACCAAATCACCACCAAGTTTACCACCTGTGCTTGGGTTCAACCCAACACCTAGGATTTTTTCTTTAACAAACATTTTGAAATAGAAGAGAATTCAATTTTATCAAGTGTCAAAGGAACCTTCAAAAAGGATGAAAGAGGAATCAGAAGTAAGATGGAATGGCTGGAATGTCACTGAGTCTGCTGAAAGTTCCAGCAATTAGATTTGGAATACTTGGCGTGCCTAGAACATAACAAATGCTTTCTGATAAAATGTAAAGGCCAAAAAGGCAAAAAGCAAAGTTTAAAAGGGTCTCCCATTTCAATGACTACGACAAAGGAGTTCACCAAGAAAATTCTATTCTCCTAAAATAACTTGAGAGAAATCGGCAAAAATAACACAAACTAAAATTTGCCACCCTATTAAAAAGTAATGCTAATAACATTTCCATAGTAGGGTTTGTAACTGTGGGTGACAGAAAACTCTGAAATGCAAATTATCATGATTATTTTCTAGCTAAGGAATCTACATTTGAAGAAGTTATGCAACTTGCCCTAGCTGCGACCTGGTAAGAGACAGAACAAACCCAGATCTGAGGTTTTCTATAACTGCAGACATCACAATATGGTCAGAAAACAGCACAGGTTGGGAAATTATAGATTTGTGTTCAAATCTTAACAACTTAATATTTGTGTGACCCTGAGTAGACAAATGCCATTTCCTCAATCTTAGGATGGGAAGTCATATATTTATCAGTATCAGAATAAGTAAAAGAGGGGCTGGCTCAGTGGCATAGTAGTTAAGTTTGCACTCTCCACTTTGGTGACCCAGGTCACAGGTTCAGATCCCAGGCATAGACCTACATACTGCTCATCAAGTCACACTGTGGCAGCATCCCACATACAAAACAGAGGAAGATCGGCAACAGATGTTAGCTCAGGGCCAATCTTCCTCACCAAGAAAAAAAATAATAATAAGTAAAGGAAATTATATGTGGAACACTTAGCTTTAAACAGAAAGTCTTCAATAAGAAGTACTGTACTATTGCTATTTTTCTTGTTTACTCTATTAGACCTAATTTTAAAACATGGTAATTACTTCTGTCCTCCAAATCCACAATAACTCGGCAGCCATTTAAACACAAAGATGATCACACAAATAAATACCGACTGACCACAAAGAGTAGCTACTGTAGTTATTATTGATACACACCACTGATTCTCTCAAGAAATTATCTGCTGAATTCCTTAGATACCTCACACTATTGCAAGGAAAATCACACAGCAGCTTCCAATATCTTACTATAAAAATACTGACCTAGGACAAACTAGCTAGAATTTCAAGACCTGTGTTTGTCCTATAATTTTGTGGAATCTAAAAAATTAAACATATACTCTTTTACTGAGATTGATAAAAAGCAAAGAACTCTTGTCTGGATCATATCATATGTGCATATACGAGCATGGTGTTTTGTCTCAAAAAACACATTTAATTTGCGACGCATATCAAAAGCCTAAATCTAAGTGCTCATTTTATTTGCTTGAAAAAAATTCCATTTCTAGGAATGTATTCCATGGAAATAATCCCAGACTTATGCAAAAGGATATTGATCAGTCTATTTATAACACAAAATACTGCTAAGTTAAATACCAAATAATAGTGGACTGGTGAAAATAAAGTATGGAATAGTCTTTGATGGATTTAATACAGCCAGCAAACATTAGGTAACATGGAAAAGTGTAAAAACAGGAGGCAAAACCATGTGGAAAGCATAATCCCAATTTTAGAAGGCAGAAATTAAATAATGAGGCTAGAATGACAGATACTAAACATTAATATTGTTTTTTTCTGACATGAAGACTTAGGGTGATTTTTTTTCTTTGAGTTTTCCAATTCACCACAATTTTCAGGAATAAATAGGTGTTATTCTAATAAGCAGGAGAAAATGGCCTATTAAAAATAAAAAGACACACAGTCATGTGTCCCTTAACAACGGAGATGCCTTCTGAGAAATGCATCATTAGGCAACTGCATCACTGTGCACACATCCGAGTGCGCTTACATAAGCCCAGATGGCACAGCATGCTACACACCCAGGCTCTATGGTACTAATCTCAGGGGACCACCATTGTCTATCTGGTCCGCTACTGACCAAAATGTCGTCTCATGGGGCACATGACTATATTTAGTTTTGCAGTTATTATCCTTTCCCAACTCAATTAAAAAGCTCTTATTCCTATAAGTTAAAACAGATATAACAGGTTTAAGATTTATAACCAATTCAACAGATGTTATAAATAAGCAGTCTGAAGAACTAGTACCTCCCCTTTGATGGCAACTTAACTGGTAAGAGAGCCAGAAGTGATCTGAGAACGGTGCTTAGCAGGTTAACTATAGTATGGCAGAAAGAAAATTTTACTGTCAGTATGAATACACACTTTGCCACTTGCCAACTAAGTACCCTTAACTGGACAATCCTCTAAGCAGTTTTCTCATACGTAATACCATGATCTCACCTAGTTACATGCCCAAGGACCTAACACATAAAAGGCATTCCACAAGCACAGTGAAGTCTGAGCCTGAACTCAGAGAACGCATAAGAGGGAACTCGCCCATGCACAGCATTTCTCTATCAGGAGCAACATTACCTTTCAATCATATGCAATAACTAAAATTCACACGACGCTGGAGTACATTTTGTTTACATTTACCTGCTGCTGCCCTTGCTGAGCCTGTGGGGTGGTTTGCTGATTAGCAGAATTAGTTGCTGCAGCGGCAGCAGCGGCTTGCTGCTGGAAAAGACTGGCAGGGTAGACTCCCCAGGGCGTAACTCCGTAATACTGGTGAGGGACCACAGCTGGGCCTAAAAACAGCAAGAGTAAGGTAAGGAAGGTTAGGCTAGTCGAATCATCTCATGGTTTCCAAACACTACATCTGACTCAGCACATCCTACTACAAAATATTAACTTAAGTATATACTGATTCCCTCTAGCTAATCATGAATTCTGTTTCTTAAATACAGAAAATATTATACATGATCCCCACACCAAAGTCTTCTAAAGTCAGTAATATACTCCAGGACTAGAGGAAGAAGCTAGCAAAGGACAAAACACCGCAGATACTGAACGGGAGAATAAGTGATAGAAGCTCGAGGGGGTGGGCTTAAGGACAGATGGAGGACTTGCCCTTGGTCAGGAGGAAGGCAAAGGCATGTTTTTCCTCTGAGAAAGAAAGGAGAGAGGATAGATACAGACAGGGAAATAAATGGAGAGTTTATGTGCTGGAAGTGATGGAACACAACAAAAGATGACGTGGTACCCTGCTTTCACTGGTGAAGATGGCACCTGAGGTGACTGATAGGGACAGGGGTCCTGGTGCTTCATTACTTCCAGAAATAATAAGATCCATCAGTCTTCTGACAACAAAACCTCAACACTCCACTGAACCTCCACTGCTCAATTCTAAGAGGCTTGGTTTTCCTATTTCTACTTTTAAAGTCACAAAAGGTATTCAACACAACTACCTTTAGATATCGATAAATGAAATTTTACATTTAAGCCAAAGTTGAAAACAAATAGAAACAAAAAATATATAACATCTTGGCTTCTTACAGACCTGCTGAGTACCCTAAACAAAACTAAGCATTTCGCTCTAACCTAAATTATCTGTTCACCTTTTTTTTAAGAATTTTTTTTTATTTTTCCTTTTTCTCCCAAAGCCCCCTGGTACATAGTTGTGTATTTTTAGCTTGGGGCCCTTCCAGCTGTGGTATGTGCGATGCCGCCTCAGCATAGCCTGATGAGCCGTGCCATGTCCACACCCAGGATTTGAACCAGTGAAACCCTGTGCCGCTGAAGCAGAGCGTGCGAACTTAACCACTCAGCCACGGGGCCGGCCCCTCTGTTCACCTTCTTGAGCAGCAAGCTGCAGCTGCAGACTCTGCCACTCAGAGGAGGCAACAGAGAAGTCACAGAGCTATGCAGCAACCTGGGTGTGGCAGAAATCTAAACCATAGAATTCTCTGAAGCTGGTGGCAAGAAACACCAAGGCTGCATATTTGCGAGCCAAGACATGTGCTCAAAGCCAGCTCCTCACATCTGCTGAAACCCATCTCCACTGAGAACTTTCTTAGTTAAGGGAGGGTTTAAAACATGTGCACCGTGACTGAGTAACAACCATGCCTTCCAACGGACTTCCAAAGAGTGTTTCAAACCCATCTATCTCACACAGGAGCTAATCCTACAGAAACACACACTCCAAAGCAAAAGAAACTGCACGTTTTTTGTTTTCCCATTTTAAGCTTCTAAAACACAAATAAGTCAAATAATATCACTGTCCAAAATTGCTCTGACATTCTCATTTGGTATTTTCTGTACCTGTGGGCTTAGCCAAGATCAAGCAGCTCTGTTTATTAGGGTGCCCACTGGGAGACACCACATCTGGGTGCAAAATGAAGGCACTGCTTAGAAAAGCTATGCTGCAATATGAACTAATTCTTTTAACAAGCAAATGGGTTAAAAATTCTGAACTTATCAGAAGCTGAAGAGTCCAAAAACCACACCTGCAAGTTAAAATGAGTGGTGAGCCCCCAAACTCATCTGACTAGTGTTTATAAAGCAGGGTGGGTTTGGGTCAGTTAAAGAAAAGAACGAAAGAGAAAAACAACACAGTGCAGGGCCCACCTGAGCCTCAGTTTTCTCACCTGTAAAATGGGTGCAATAGGTGTAGGAGGGTTGCCACATCTATCGTGAAGGATTGGTGTGCAACCTGCAATGACATTCCCAAGCCTCCCTCAAAAGCCAGCAAAGCCAACCTCCACTGTACACGGGCTACGGTTCCCATACACATTCACACCAGCTTTGACATCTTCTCAACTTGCCTTGCTACTCTGTTCCCTGGTCAGGCGGCCTATGGCTGAGTTTAGGAAAATACCCAAGGGCGCCTCATGAACTGAGCTTGGTTCATGAGGATGCCTGCTTCAATTCCTACGTGATTAACACCCCATGAGAATACGCAGTTTCACAGTCTGGGTAGTTAACATTTCCAGTTCTAGGTGAAAGCCCTCAAGTTACTTTCAGGCTGGCTGACATGATGACTACAAAAAGCAAGATTTTCATCGCCAAACTGTGATCTCAGCAAGAACAAGTGTGTCATCCCTAAGACTGGTGAACTGTTTCAAATAACATGTAGTAAGTTAGTAGAGGAAGAAAGTACTGAGAAGACAATTCAAGGTAACATGGACAACGTATCCTTTGGTGACGTGCATGACCTAAGTCAAATCCCGACGCTACAATGTTTAAATCGTGTGGCCACAAACCTAACAGCTCTCTGAGCCCCAAATTCCTAAGCTGCAAAATCATCCAGTAACTTCTATGAGAGAAAAAGCACTCAGCACAATGTCTGGCAGAGAGTTAATAAGAGTTCAATAAATATTAATGGCAGTTAGCAAGGATCATTCTGGTAGGAAGAGCATTCTATATCCGCCAAAGGCAAGGGGCACACAGAAACTATACTACATATATTCCCATTACAACCCACGCCAAAATGTGAACAATTCTAAAGAAAATGAGAAATTCTATACTGCATTTGAGTTCATAATTACAAATCGCATGTTATATAATAAGTGAAATCTTACAATAATACTTGGTCATGATTAACATGACTTGGAGGGCTCTGGCCCCACAGAATATTTACTTTGGAAGACATTCAGTTTCTCCTAACATTGAATTCAATCTACCACATATTTATAACCCCACTATGGTGACAGCAACTGTGTCACACAGAGTCAAAGAACAAAAATGCCTACCCTTGAAAGAGTTCAGTCTCAGGGGAAATACGCTCACGTATACATACAGAAGCAAATAAACACAAAGCGCTAATAAGTAACAGAGAAAGAACAGGGAAGGGTGAGTAAAACAAGGCTTTCTAGAAGTGACAACGCCAGCTAAGAAGTTTCCTAGGCAAAGAATGGGAAACGAGGGGCTGGCCCAGCGGCATAGCAGTTAAATTTGTACGTTCCATTTTGGCGGTCCAGGGTTTACGAGTCCATAGCCCACACAGAGACCTACACAAAGACCATCAAGCCATGCTGTAGCGGCATCCCATATACAAAATAGAGGAAGATTGGCACAGACGTTAGCTCAGTGACAATCTGCCTCAAGCAAAAAGAGGAAGATTGGCAACAGATGTTAGCTCACGGACATTCTTCCTCACACACAAAAAAAGAACGGGAAAAGAGTTTACTACAAAGGACTAAGGAGACCATAGGGTCCAAAGACACGGAGACCTACGCCAGTGTGGCATCCGCAGCAAGCTAAAATCAGTTTAGTATTGCTAGAACGTACGATGTGAGCCAGTTTGGAGGGGGAGAAAGTGGTGGACGTGTACAGACATCATGTACAAGTCACGGTGAGATTCCTATACATCACGGGTCTCCATCCTCGCAAATTCTCAGAATGTCACGGCAGCTTCTTAAAAGTACTGATCTCAAAGAACAACAGACCACCACCATCCAGGTAGGTTGGAATGACCAGCCACGTTTGATAATAACTGCAGTATGTTATATTAGGATGGATAAGACAGAAATCAACGGCGGGTTTAAGCAGAAGGGTGAAAGGGTTAAGATTTGTGTTCGAGACAGTTTTCTTGAATAACTTAGCGGGGGTGAAGGAGTGGGGAGAAGCAAGGAAATTAGGAACACGTAAGAGAACAGCTGCAAAAGCCTAAGTAAAGAGTATAAGGACCCAGACCACGGCTGACTAGAGGTAGGAGGAAGACCTGGGCAAGGGGAGAAATTCCCGAAATACATATGGGCAACTGGTGGTTCCGTGGATCAAAAATACCTATACAGAAGGTAGCTGATTAATTTGCCTTTGAATACATTCAAGTCTGAGGTTACAGCTAAGCAGAGATATCCAGCTGGCAGGTAGATGTCACTGGAAATCAGGAGAGAAATCTCCACGGGTGACACAGACGTGTGAGAGTATAAAGAACGCATGCCCATTAGAACGACATCTTAGCAGGCTGAGCAAACCCCTCCGCAGCAGAAGGTCTCACCTAGCGTTGCTGCTGCAGCCAATCCAGCTGTGTAGGGGTCCGTCCCCGGGGGAGCAGCGCTGATGATGTACGGATTGGGGACAAACGCAGCGGGAGCTAAACCTGCTGAAAACACACCTGTCAGTAAAAACACACTTGACTACAACTGCAGCCCTACAGAACACCTACAGAGTTTGGCTTTCATTCCAGGCTATAGGTGAGGAAAAAAGAAAAAAGAGAACATAGGACAGGTTGAGAGTAAAGAGAAACTGTAAAAGATAAAATAATCCCTATGCTAAAAATTATGGTGACTTTATCTATCATCTCTTTGTTTTTACCTTTGCTAAAGAATTACAATTAAAACTGTTCTGCAGTTTTAAATTCAGCACAATTTTTAAAAGACCATTAAAATTATAACAGGCTAAAATAAAGCAATTTAAAAGACTTTGTAATGGGATGGAGGTAAGAATTTATTTCCATTTAAAACAATATTCCACGCAGTTTTCCTCAAAGAAAATGTATGAGTATTTGTAAAGACTACCATCTATAATTACAACCATAAATTAAACCAGACCCAGGCAAAGGCCTTCACGCCTGGCCTTACTGTGTCTAGGTTGGAAGCACATCTTTCCTTGCACAGCATACCACAATCCATGACTGGCAATCTCCTTTCTATTCAACCATGTCATGTTGACACATCAAAAGAAAAAAAATTCTACTTCAACTTATTGATACTTATAGCACTTTGTTTCAGAGACTTTAAAAAGGTCAGGGGATGGAGGGGGAGGTGTAAGCAATAAAACAAATATATGTACATCAAAATATTAACAATCACTGTACGAAAAGAGTAAAGCTATTTTAAAAACCAGCAATTACATGAGAACACTTTTTAAAATTTTTAATACATGCTGCTTGGAAAACGGATTTATAGGTTCCATTTGCTGCTTAATAAGATGAGAAGTTGATACATCCACAGCCTATACAACCCCAACAAGGACAAAATTATTGTTATTTAATAGATTTCATCTAATCTTACCAACAGAGTGGATGCTAGTCACTACTGTATAAATACTCTAAACCCAGGAACAGTGAGACAGAACAATAGCTGGACACTAAGAAATCTTATGATTTGAGGTCTAGAAGGTGTGCCAAAAATAAAGAACATGGCCCAAAACAAGTGAACAAGAGAAAGAGGCCATGTACTCTGAGGGATTGTGTGGCTTTCTATCATCAGTCCACGCTACGGGGTTTCAGAGCAGCCAGCTACCCTAACACGGTGGCCGCCCCTATAACAAGGGAGCCACAGACTTACCGATGTGGGGCTGATGAGCAGCTGCCAGAGCATACTGCTGCTGCTGAGCCGCTGTCAGCTGCTGGACGGCAAGCGCGTTGGGCCTCTGGAACAGCTGCGGTAAGAGAAAGCCATGGTGAGGTTAGAGAAACTGTCTCACGAAATAATTTCAAAACCTCTCTGAATAAAAACTTCTCTAACCGCTCGTTTAGGCACGATACTTTAAACAAAAATGTTCTCATGCTCTACTCCCTTACCGTGGTATTGAGAAGCTTCACAGTTCTGCTTTCCCCTCTCTCCCTACTTCAAGTCGGTGCACCCCGTTCCCAAGTGCTGACTACTTCATAGGTTACACATCCTCGGAACCAAACATACATATAAATGCCTAACGGCTCTCAACAAACCAGAAAGTTCTGCCTGTCCTGAGGCACAGTGAAAAGTTAAATGTACTACAAGATGACTTACCATGTTGCCCCTACTGCCATTATCTCCCCTCAGTTCTTTCAAGACCCCCACAAACACTTTGAATTAATCCTCACCTGCTCACATTTTGGAAAGGAAAATGGAAAGTACTCATTTCATCCTCTGGCTGCCTCTTCTTGGGAAGATGATATTGAATACCTTCCTCAACTAGTAGCTTATTATAATGAGTAAACTCAACAACTGCCCAACTTTCGGGAGCTCCCGAGTTTCCTAGGATACCTATCTTCATATGTAGGAAATAAAACAACAGAAATACAGCTGCTATTAACAAAATTTGGATTATGAGTTCAGACCTAGCACACTTCTTAGTTCCCAAGAAACGGAAAGGCGTTCAAAGGTCCTGACACTAAGAATATCCCAAGATTCTATCTGAATACAAAGTCAATCATTCTCTCATTCATTCTACAAATATTTATGAAACAAACAATACCTGCTAGGCACTGTGGAAGGAACGGGGGATACAACAGAATAAAACGTTCATACATTTTAGTACGAATAGTATTGGTACAAAGAAAGGGAATGCCGGTGACCTGACTGTGGATTGCCTTGACGTGCCTCCTTCCAAGGAGTCATACTGAAGACTTCTTTATTTGCTGAAATCGGACTGAGAGCACTTACTGAAGGGACGGCCCCAGAAAGGACCTTCAACCTACCTGCTCTTTCTAGAGAACTTTTCAACAGCTCCGCTGACGTCACTAGATGATATATAACAGACACCATGGATCTTGAATTACAGATGCCCTCATAAAGAGACCTGATTGCTTCAGACATTAGGAGATAAAGTCATTCCATCAACTCAACTTAATTATCGTCACAACTGGACTTTCAATGTTATCCTAGGCAGTGGAAAGACTTTATCCCAGGATTTGGCTACTTGATGAGTAGACTGATTTTAAATAACAAAACGTGAATATTTTGAACATACTTGCCAACTTCACCTTTTACTTCTCTTTCTATACACTCATTTTCCTAAAAGTGAAAGTAAAATTAGGCTTTACTTTTACAGTATGAATGTCAAAAGTTAGCATGTACAGATTTTAAAAATACTTTCGAGTTTTTTATTTTCAAAGGTTAAAGAAAAGAAAAACTCCATTATGATGCTGATAAAAAGATAACACTGGGGCTGGCCCCGTGGCTGAGTGGTTAAGTTCGTGCGCTCCGCTGTAGGCAGCCCAGTGTTTCATTGGTTTGAATCCTGGGCACGGACATGGCACTGCTCATCAAACCACGCTGAGGCAGCGTCCCACATGCCACAACTAGAAGGACCCACAACGAAGAATATACAGCTATGTACTGAGGGGCTCTGGGGAGAAAAAGGAAAAAATAAAATCTTTAAAAAAAGAAAAGATAACACTACTTTTTAGGCACTGATTAAATATCAAGTCTTCCAAAGAAATACTGGAATCTACTGACAATATATCAAGGGGCCGGCCCCACTGCGCCGTGGTTAAGTTCAATGTGCTCCGCTTCAGCGGCCTGGGTTCAGGATTTTGGAACCCCAGATGTGGACCTACATCACTCACTGGCAGCCATGCTGTGGCAGTGACCCACATATAAAGTGGAGGAAGATTGGCACAGATCTTAGCTCAGGGTTAATCTTCCTTAAGCAAAGGAAAAAAAAAAAAAAAAAGAGGAAGACAGGCAACAGGCGTTAGCTCAGGGCAAATCTTCCTCAGTAAAAAAAAAAAAAAAAAAAAAAATCAAAACAATTGCTCACTCCAGGAAGGTGGCCAATCAGTATTATTTGGTAACTGTGATCTTGTGATTTCTGCCAACTTGGTTTCAAATTTCTGTTTTGCCTAAAGGACAGTGTCGTGTTGTATTCCTACCAACAGATGGCAGGACACCCGAGAGGGGCAGCCAGGAGAGAGAAAACAAGTAAAACAGTGGAAAGCTGTTTATAAAATTTTCCCAGGTTGTAAAAATACCTCATAGTTCCACTAAATATCTACTATCTCTTCAACGGGTCTCTGGAATTTTCCTAGCCTAAATCCTTTTGAAATATTTAACATGTCAGACATTGCTCATGCTAGCCTCTTTCCTCTATCCTTCTTTGCTCTGCTGCAAATAAAATAACTCATTTCATTTAACAGACATTTTTTTGAACACCTATTATTAGCTAGGTGCTGTGAGGTGGAGATAGGGAAACAAAGATGGTGTAGTCAGAACACAACTCTTAATGTTATCTTGATTTATTAACCAAAAGCAGTATTCCAAAGCCATTCCACTTAACTTATCCTCGCTTTGTTTTTTTTGTTTTGTTTTGTTTTGTTTTCTTGCTGAGCAAGATTTGCCCTGAGCTAACATCTGTTGCCAATCTTCCTCCACTTGCTTGAGGAAGATTCACCCTGAGCTAACATCTGATACCAGTCTTCCTCTATTTTGTATGTAGGTCACCGCCACAGCATGGCTGCCGACAAGTGGTGTAGGTCTGAACCTGGGAACCAAACCTGGGCAGCTGAAGTGGAGTGCACCAAACTTAACCACTAGGCCACAGGGCCAGCCCCTTGCTTTGTACGTCTTTAACATTACATGTAACTCGTGTGTATATGTATTGCATCTGTAAATATACAAACACGTACTGTATGTGAATACCATAAAAGTAATCATTCTGGGGGGTTGGCCCTGTGGCCGAATGTTTAAAGTTTCATGCACTCCACTTTGGTAGCCTGGGTTCACAGGTTCAGATCCCAGGTGCAGACCTACACCACGCATCAAGCCATGCCGTGGCAGTGACTCACATACAAAATAGAGGAAGACTGGCACAGATGTTAGCTCAGGGCTAATTCTCCTCAAGGAAAGAAAGAGGAAAATTGGCAATGGATGTTAGCTCAAGGGCAAATCTTCCTCAGCACCAAAAAAGAAAGTAATCATTCTGCATCACATTAGTTTGTGGCTGTCACCACCATGTTACCACACTTTGAGAGTAGGGACTATTACTTTTAACTAAAACATCCAGGCCCTACAAGAGCTCCCATACATCTTACATTTGAGAGTTGATTAATATCTCAGTGATTATGGTGAATAGAGAAAGAATTATTTCCTTGAGTGCATTTTCCAGTAAACAATTAACAAAAGTAAATTATGTATCTACAGCAGGCAGATTTGATTACAGCATAGATTACAGCAATTCTGGCACATTCTCTTTATGTAAATGGTTCAACAGTAACTGGAAATACAGGGTATTCAAAACAAAATTGGATAATTGGTAAGTAATGGATTCCAAAGGATCCTGAAAAACTCATATTAATGCCATCTGCTGGGCAAAGCACTGAGCTCTGTTAATATTTTCATGATTTTCACAAAGCAAGCCAATAGTAATGGAGAAATAATACTGTGAGATTTGGATAAAAATGCTTATTTTAAGGTCAGTATAGTGACAAATGTGCCACTACTGATTACAACTTACTTGAGTAAAATTCCTAAGTTGTTCAGGAGACTGAATGCAGGGGAAAATATACCAACTATTTCAAGCTAATCAAGGTTCCTAATAAGCAATATTGAAGGCATTAATTTGGGAACGACATAAGCAAGCTGGTTTGACTCCCTTCTCTGTCTCCATATAACCTTACAAAATATACTCTGCAGGACTTTTATTCCAGAAGGAAATCTGGGCAGTCAAAACCACTCAACATACTGACTGACATATAGCTGGCATCTCATAAAATATTACTATTGTTATCAATAATAATTGTTGGCATAAAAACACTGTTGTTGAGTTTTCGGAATCTGGAGGCATAATATATAAGTATGGGGTTAACAAAAGTGAAAGCCTACTCCCTCCCAAGAAAATGTACTGCCAGCCCTGGGCTTTTACCAACTTAAAGCAATACACATAGTGGACAGAGGATAAGAGCATAGACTTTGGGGCCAGAAAGGCTGGATTCGTTATCTCAGCTCCAGTGCTGACTTCCTGTGTGACATTGGACAAGAGAATCTCTCCATGCCTCATTCTCCTTCTCTCTCTAATGGGGACAATAAAGATACGTCTAACTCAGAAGGCTGCTGTAGGTATTAAAATTAATGCACATAAAGCACTTAAAACAGTCCCTTATGTGTGATGTTCTTGCTGATGAATGGGGAGAGCGCCACCACAGACACACAGCTCTTGCGTGAGTCACCTCTTACGGCTCCTCCTCCAACAAGGCAGCCCCGATGTGGCAAGCAGAAGGCAAGACTCTCCTGAGACAGTGTTAACATCAAATCCCAGAGAGTTCATGAGCACCAACTGCTGTCAGCAGTTCAGAGATAACAGGGAGAAAAGAAAAACCTTTTGGTTTTTGTTGTTGAGTACTTTTTACAATACACTCCATGCAGAAAAACTATGAATGCAGTTGAATTTGAAGGTCAGACAACTCCATACGGCAAAAGGCTTTGTGTTTCTAGTCCTAGGTCCACGGGAAACAACCTGGAGCCAGAAACCCAAACAAACGTTCACACCGGCTTCTAGCCTACGACCTCCAGGAAGTCTCTTAAGGCTCCGTGTCTTCATTTTCTGATCTGTAAAAATATAACACTTGCCTTACCTCATGGGGCTGTTGTCAGGATTTATACAGAAAAACACTAAAAATATTACATCAATGATGGGACTATAAATTATTAAGAAAAAAGTGTACCTTGGAGCCAGTCCTCAGTACATGAAATTTGTGAAAGTTTGCCACTGTTTCAAGCTTCCAGATCAAAGTCCATTTTTCACCAGGTTATTTAAACAAGTGCAATGGTCAACTAATGATTACAATGACTTTTGGTTTGACAGGTACATACAGAGCATGCTGTCAAATTTGAAAAAAAGAAAAATTTCTTCACATTTCTTTAGCAGATGAAGAATCTGACTCCAAAATAAATGATTTCTAAATAAGGTGAGAAAAACAAAATATATCCTTCCGCCAAGTAAATTACTATCTTTTGAGGAAAAGCATATCATAACATTTTGGCAAAGTCAAGGAACAATAAAGATAAGCTTCAACTGACCAAACTGCTAACTAAGGTCAGAACTCAAACGGTGACTCTACACATGACACTAAGAGAATAATCTTCCTCTCATCTGTAAACTGAAAACAAAAACATTAAATACTTATTTTAAAACCATGCACACACTTGGCCTCCTAAAAGTGGCATTTAATCACTAACACACTTTTAAAAGCAACGCACGCCAAGATCCTCTCTGATCTGAGAAGGGCTGTGAAGAAGTGAATATAGTACTTCAATTATGATTTCCAGAGTGTTTTTTCTTTGTTAAAATTCATGCCCAGCAGGTGAGAGTTTTCGTACACCAGTATACAATGTTGTAAAAACATGCTACATTAGGCTATTTTTAGATGAACTGATTCTAAATAAACATCAACAATTAGTCTAATTTATACAAATATTCTGGATTTGTAATATAATGAAACCTAGTAATAATTTTCTAAAATATACTTATATAGAATATTAAAAGAATTAAAATAAAGAATATTACTCAAGGATCATAACACAAAATGGTATGAACACATTATATATGAACTGTTCACTGTATTTTTCAGGATCAAGGAGAAGACAAAGAGAGGAAAGTGAGGAAAAGGGGAGAATACTCCACAGATATCAATGCGCATTTCAAATTACCCTAAATTAGGGGTTCTTAAACTCTGGATCTTTGTACTTGGGATAGGCAAAATTATCTTTACTCTCATAAAATGTAGCATGTCCTTCAATTGTGATTGTAGTGAACAAATCAGATTAACATTAGCAATACATCTGTGACCCAAGTGCCAACAGACATCACATATTTTCCCGTTACTTTACAGTTGTTAGACATCTCAAAATCCTGGTTATCCTCATTATGATAGTTAGTACACCTAGTTCTATTTCATGCATCATATGATAAAGAAGCAAATACATCATTATAAATGTGCTGTTAAATATTTTATAGCTATTTTTATTTAATTGGCATCCTCTGTAATCCTACTTACACTACACATTTTAAAACATTATTCTGAGAATTCAGTCCAGAGATTTCACCTAACTGCCAAGGGGTTCACGGCACAACAGAGGGAATCGCTGCCCTAAATAAATCTTAGAAAGGTGACGTTTACAAGTAACCTCACTACCCAAAACCGAAAGTAACCCTAGCTACCATTAAGTTTGTAATCAACTAAATGAAAATTACCTTTTCTGTATTTCCAGGCTGCTCTACATTATGTATCTCAATATAAGCCCATATGAAGTTTTATGAAACCAATTTACTGCACCAAATCAAAGCCCTTATTAAAAAGAAACAGAACACAAGAAGGAATTACTTATTTTGTCAATTTCCAAACAAGATCCCCTCATAAAACCACAAATAAAGCTGCCCTATCAATTGTAGCAAATAACTCAAAACCAGAAAAAAATGATAGTCTTTGACACCCATTTAAGAAAACCAAGACAAAACAGCAGAATGTACAGGAAAATTCTGTGCCACACTAGATCTCCGGCTCTAGCCTCACAATCATTAATACTGACTGGGACTCAGGTCTGGCTCTCAAGGCCTCTGTGACCTGGACTCGATAACCAAACGCACCTCTACTTCCTTTTCCCCTTCTCCATGCACCTTCCACTCTTGCCAGCCTAAGACCACACCACAGTCATGTCCATCTCCATAGCTCTGCTCTCTTAACTGCAGCAATACAGACTCCACTTGTCTTTCAAATCAGGTCCATGCAACCCTGGTCTTCATCAAGCTCTCCCCTGTTCTGGTAGCATTTCTGACCAACCAACTTAGCACTCAGGTCCTCAACTGTTCCACAATTGTTTCACGTATGACAGCTTTACTATGAACACTAGCTCTGTTCACTGTGGGCAGAACCGAAGGTTCCTGGAAGGACACAACAGTCAACAGTTAACTGATTAACATGAATAGAGAAATGTCTAAAGCTGCTGATAAACCAACACTCAGCACAAATATTAAACCATGATAATTAAGTCATTCCGTCTTAAAAATATGTCGCTCTCCATAAGGCAGCAAAGTCAGTAAGACACACAACACTATCTGCGAACCTCACAAGTCACCCTTCTTCAACCTCAACTACGCCTGGGATGACTGCTTCTGTACTATCTACTGAATATGCACCTGTTAATTTCTAACTTTAATCCTTCAGGTTTACTATTTCCTCCACTGGAATTTCCATTCTCTTCCTGGTATAAACAAGTCTCTCAAGACACCACTCAAGATCGCCTCTTCCGTAAGTCCGTCCTTCCTGAGAGAACAGAGTACACTCGGGTCTAAGGTTCCTAGGACATGGGCATGAATGGTCGCATCACTTGTCAGTGAGTACTTCCTTACACTATTTAAATAACCAAATAAGTCAGAATAACTAAACTGAGAGCCATGGGGGTCGGGGGGAGCCCATTTCAATCAAGAAGATATTCTTGGCTACAGGTGAGAACAAAAAATGCAAACAGAGGTTATAACCTGCAGTCCACAGATCTGTGATCTCCCTGAAGTTATCCACAACATTCGGTGGGTGCCAAAAGAATTACGTACATTTTTCTGATAAGAGGATCATGGCTTCTATTAGGTGGCAACAGAGGGCCGTGACCCTAAATGGTTAAATAGTGATCCAGGAGGCAGATTTCCTCGATCTGATACAGGTCTAGTCGTTTGTACGTGGGGCACGAGGTGGCGGACTAGGTCCATAGGACTCGCGTGTTACAATGCATGCTAACCCTCCAGGAGCAGCCTCCAGACCTCTTAGGAGGCTGGTTTCAAATTTTAGTTTTGAGAAGCATATTAAATACAGGAGATGTTCGAGATATTATAACAGGGATATGGAAAAAGTTCCCTGAAAACTTGGTCTGCTAAAGCGAAGCAGAGGACATAGAGGGGACAAGACCCAGACCTTACTCAAGGAGTTTACAGTTTAACAAGGACTATTAGCAAATAATCGTAACACAAGGCAGAATATGGTGACTCCTTTTCTTAAGGAAGCACAATGCACTACAGAGCTCTAAGGAGACAGACATGGCAACTTTTTGATTTGGAGATCAAGAAAGGTAACAGCATTGGACCTTGAAGAATGAGAACAATTTAAATTAGTAGAAATGGGAAGGGGTATAAAGTGTGATGAAAAACAAAAGGGTAAGAAAGACTGGAGGGATAAAAACCTAAGAACACCAATCTCCAGTAGAAAAAGGACCTTTCCTTCTTAACAACTACTGGCAAGAGCCTTTGAGAGGTTAAGGGTCTTGAAGATACTTGGAGTCTTGAGGCACTGGGTCCCAGGCAGGCTATCAGGGTGCCGAGTACTAGAATGTGTCAAACAATCTACTCAGCAAAGTAAGAATCAGGGGCCCATGGACTAAAACAACAGTGACCACATCATATGATGGTGGTACATCTTTCTAACAATGCCCCTATGTAGCAGCAACAAACGCGTATAGGAAAAGCCAGAACCCAACAAGAGTTTAACTTTCAAAATAATAACATTCACTTTCAAAAACTGCTGAAATGAGAGACGTGGTGGAAGCACCCCAGGTTTTATAAACCTGAGTGGGTGCTGTTTTTAATGTAATTGTGTTAACTACTTGTAGGTATGCAAAAGTATATTTC